>NC_092859.1:143273275-143332916 GCF_032062135.1 Pyxicephalus adspersus
TAAGATTTAAATCTTTTGTGTCCTAAGCTTAAACAATCTACTGCTCAGTTACGGTCTATCACTTTCACTCAACTTTGAGCTCTCAAAGGTTTCACTCCACTCCTCTTTAATAGAGGCTAACTCCTGACCTCATAGCGCAATTCCATCCTTTATATTCATCTTTATGTTTCAGTAGATGTGAAGAAAGAGGAACGATGGCACAGGTATGGTGGTTTTGCCCAAAAGCTCAAGCCGTCTGAGGTATTCGACCTTATATCCAAAGTTGTTTAAGGTAAGATAAACAAGACACCTGAAGGGGCATTATTCAATAACCTATATCAAAACCGAAAATACACCCAGAATATAAACTGATACCTTTAGCGGCCTGTATAACCTTGGCAAAGACATGGAAAAAGGTTGATATTTCAATGGAACTGCTCATAGCAAAGTTAAATTGGATAATGATCAACGATAAACTCTCAAGCATATTGAATATTAAAATGGATAAATTTGATCCTTTATAGGGCCCATGGTCCCCATACAAATCTGGCGTGGGTATATAGGTCTAAGCCTGCGATGGGAGAGTGAGCGGGTTGTGTTCAGAGACACAACCGGGGAGATGTGGTCCATGGCTCTGGCTGGTGCATCCTTTTCCTGACCCAGCTGGTGTGTGTAGCCACAGCTCACCTGTCAGATGGACCGGGGGTTGGGGACTTCTGCTATAGAAGACCAATCACCATACCGATTCCAGTTAATGCCGAAGTCTCCATTCTACATCTTCCCCCATTTTTTGCTAATGTGTCAAAAGAATTGCATATTACTTACCTGGTTAGAAGGAAGGAGGCTGGGTCTTAAATTTTGGATTGAGTCCCGACATCAGGTTAAAGGGTTTATTTTTTAAGATCTTTCTTTGACCTGTAAATTCTTGCCATCCCTTGTTTGTCATGTTTCTTTGAGTGATGTGTAATTCATGTTTATTGTTCAGTTAAGTTATCTGCCATCCAGCAGGATGGGGTTGTTTTTTTGTAAAATGTCTTATTAATTTATAATAGAAAACCCAATAAAAATATTGACATTTTTTTTGGTAAATCAACCCAACTACCTACAACTGACAAACATGTTGGAAATTTTCTTTTACAAGCATTATAACATTTACCTTGAGATAGATTGCTGCCCTGTATTTTATCTTTATGTTATTTAACTGCTGGTGACAGTGGGACAATTTTTTAAAGAAAATGCTAACAATTCTTGTTTGTCACCCCCTAACATTTTTTTAAAGATGTAAATTAGTTAATTATCTAAATAATGACAAAGACCTCCCTTAATCAATAGACCTAAAGCTGTAAAATTAAATCTGATTCATAAAGCCCATGAATGCAGCTGAACTGGTCAAATCTGCCATCCCTTGATACCTTTGAGCAATCAGTCTATTAAATGGACCAATTTTCTGAAAATTGTGTAAGGAAAACAACAGGGGTGTGGATTTCTTTGGGTTTGGCCTAAAGCAACAGATTTTCTGTGTCAGGCCTCTGAGGTGTAAATCTGATCCTGTAAATTGGGTTGGTTCTGTTAATAGGATTTCCATTGTACATATTCCAGGATTATTCTTGTGTTCACATTTGTATTAATCATTTTCAATAGATTATTCATTTGTCAGCTAAACAACAATTTTCAGTTAGGAGAGCAGGAAAATAAATGTAAATTCTCTGTCAGAATGAATTATATTGTGACCTTATATACTTTTTATTTCGACTTATATTATATTGAAAAGGTCAGTTTCCCAATGTTCTTTAGAAAACATTTAAGGAGGACCTAGCCTGCTATTGACAAATGAAATAAAGATGTTCTACCCTTATGATATGTTACTTTAGAATAAAATATGAAGTACACATACCCCTAACATTTTTAGTTTCATAAATTATACAATTTGACTGCTTTGCAATCCTGTAGTTCCAAAACTGCCATTTATTTTACTGGCAGTAGACTCAGGAATGGCGGGATCCACTTCCATTTTAGTCTCCTCAAGGTTTCCACATCCACAGTGGCCACCTTGTTATGTATTGCTGAAGCAGAGAAGACTTCAAAAGCATCCAAAATCAATGTATTAGCAGGATGAAGGAAGGTATTGCTTGATTACATTGAAATGTATACTAGACTAAAGGTGCGTACACACTTCCAATTTTTATCGTTCCAATCGAACGACGAACGATCAATTGGGCAAAAAATCGTTCGTAAAAAAGTAACCAACGACGCCGACGAACGAGGAAAGTCGCTGGAAACGAACGACCGGACCGGCGGATCGGATTGGACGACGATCGTTGAACATCGTTCGTGTGTACGGTCGTTCGTTGATCGTCCATGGTCAGAGCATGCGTGATGAACGAACGTCCGTTCACTTTCCTGTCGTGCACATAGTTCCTCTATCGCTTAAACGATCGTATCTATTGTGTGTACAATATCTACGAACGATCGTGTCGTTACCTCTATGTGCAGGATCGGTGCTATACGATCGTTCGTGTATATCGTGCAGGGACGTTCGTCGTTCGTTTTCCGACGATAATAATTGGAAGTGTGTACGTAGCTTTACTTGTCATAGAGGGAAGAAAGATTGGGGAGTATAGGTCCTCTTTATTCTGCATTTTTTAATGTCATTTAATAAAGAATTATAATACCGGATACTGAAATGGGCTAAGTATATGATGGATTAGAAGAAAATGTACTTTTACAAGCTCAGCAAGAACAAAGATTCAGATTGAAATGACTTTGTTAATTCAGATCTATCCCTGCAAAAAGAAACCTGCAGTTTGCCCACAAATGGAGCCAGGGATGTTGTAGAGCAGATCCAGCAAAATGTATATTCTTACCCTTTGTGCGTTTACCCCATTGTGCAAGCAGAGTCCCATGCAGTCTGTTACTATCAGGTATGTGGCTCATGTAAACAGCCTCACCTCTTAAAAATCAATGATCAGCACAAAAAACAACACTTGCCAGACCCTAAGTATTTGCTTGAACCCACTTACCATTATGAATACTGATAATCCTTTAAATCAGATATGACCTTGATAGTATCTTAAACTTTTTACACTTTATAGGACTTAGAAGAATGATTGCACAATACATAATACAGTTCTAGCATCAAACTCCCATCCTAATCCTATGATAATGTACATAACTAATTAATAAATATGTTTTGTCCAAATAAAATAATATTCAGAACACATAGGTGAGGAAGAAGTCAGGAAGCATGGATTGAATAATGCAAAAGAGGTAATGGAGGCTGAAAGGTTAAAGAAGTGAGTGGTGAAGAAGATGAGATTTGTAACTTTCTTTGAAGAAAGAAAGTTACAAACCTAAGTGCTCTAGTCTATGGAATGGCGCCTAAAGGTTAGAGGTTCTTGGGATCATTGTTTCATTTCAGTGGTGGGTTATCTCAGTTGTGATGTCTCCAAATGGTAAACTAATAAGAGACCTACAAGGCTGCATGTGACTGATAACATTTCCAAGGTAGTGTGGTGTGACTGTGAACAATAAGATTAGGTGGCAGCAGACCCCAAGTTGGGTAGAGAAGGCTGTTAATGTTTTTGAGGACATGTTTACATTGTTATTAATTTTGTTTTATAGTTGATAATTGTTAAACCTTATCTTAATTTGGGTATATGTTTATATTTGTTGTGAGGGTTTGATTTTGATAATAAAACATCTGCTATGGCCACTGGAGCCACAAGCTGTTTCATGTTTACTTGTAATTTAGGAAAGGGGAGTTAGGTAGGGAAGAAACAGGGGCGGCATGTGTGTGGTTTTCAATAATCTGTTGGAAATCTCAGAGCTCTTTAGGAACCCCCAGCAATAGTCACCTGGATAGATCTGAGAGAAGGTAGCCCTCAGGAGCAGTGGCCTGTGCAGTGAGGTGACCCCAGTTGTTTAGCAGTATAGTTGCTTTGGGTATCACCACAATCTGTCCGTCACATGGTCTTCATGGTCAATGTACAATCTTTTTACTTTTTTTATCAATTTTATTGAATATTATTCCTATGGATCCCTTAACCCAGGGGTGTCAAACTCAAATACACAGTGGGCCAAAAATAAAAACCTAAACAAAGTTGCAGACCAAACTTGAAACTGAAATAGCGCCACTACTACAATTCCCTGCATCTATAAAACAGTCCAATGCAGGTCACGCATAGGCAGAGAGGCTGCTGGTCTACAGACGCGAGGGATGCTTGGAATTGTAGTAGCAGCGCTATTTCAATGCAGTGGTTGGACAGCTGCAACTCATATTTAGGATTCCTTTGGAGGCCAAAAAAAAGGATGTCGCAGGCCAGAGTTTGACACCCCTGCCTTAACCTATCTGCATGTTTTTGGAGGTGTGGCAAAAACCAGATCTCTCAGAAGAACCCCATGCAGTCATTGGGGAATACGCAAACTCTTTGCAGATAACAACCTAGCTAGGATGCAAACCTAGAACCAAGAACTGAGAAGACAAGAGTGCTAGTCACTGGGCCATCCACGCCACCCTCCATGTGTGATTTTTCTTAGTATCATAACCATTGTGCTGGACAGACTAGCCTAACTATTATTTGTCTATGGACTGTATTACTGGGAAAAGTCCTAGATAGACGGTATGTGGGACCACGGTTTCAGTACTAAGGTGGAACCTGCAGAGTTTTTTTGTAGGAAACCTCAAGCTTTCCCTGCTGGTTGGTTAAAATGTATGTCCTGGGGCTGGTTTTACTGTGTATTTTCTAGAGTCCCAACTCCGGGTTTCACATTTTACAAGGCAGACAGGCTTATCAAGCACACCTGGTGCTAAGCAGCAGTATCTGTGTGTCTGTGTGAGCTACTTTATTTGGATTTTTGTCTTGTATATGTGTCAGGCCTCTGAGGTGTAAATCTGATCCTGTAAATTGGGTTGGTTCTGTTAATAGGATTTCCATTGTACATATTCCAGGATTATTCTTGTGGTCACATTTGTATTAATCATTTTCAATAGATTATTCCTTTTGTCAGCTAAACAACAATTTTCAGTTAGGCGAGCAGGAAAATAAATGTAAATTCTCTGTCAGAATGAATTATATTGTGACCTTATATACTTTTTATTTCGACTTATATTATGTTGAAAAGGTCAGTTTCCCAATGTTCTTTAGAAAACATTTAAGGAGGACCTAGCCTGCTATTGACAAATGAAATAAAGATGTTCTACCTTTATGATATGTTACTTTAGAATAAAATATGAAGTATACATACCCCTAACATTTTTACTTTCATAAATTATACAATTTGACTGCTTTGCAATCCTGTAGTTCCAAAACTGCCATTTATTTTACGGGCAGTAGGAACTGTGGGATCCACTTCCATTTTTAGTCTCCTCAAGGTTTCCACATCCACAGTGGCCACCTTGTTATGTATTGCTGTAGCAGAGAAAACTTCAAAAGCATCCAAAATCAATGTATTAGCAGGATGAAGGAAGGTTTTGCTTGATTACATTGAAATGTGTGATTTTTCTTAGTATCATAACCATTGTGCTGGACAGACTAGCCTAACTATTATTTGTCTATGGACTGTATTACTGGGAAAAGTCCTAGACAGACGGTATGTGGGACCGCGGTATCTCAGGTTTAAGTACTAAGGTGGAACCAGCAGAGTTTTTTTGTAGGAAACCTCAAGCTTTCCCTGCTGGTTGGTTAAAATTTATGTCCTGGGGCTGGTTTTACTGTGTATTTTCTAGAGTCCCAACTCCGGGTTTCACATTTTACAAGGCAGACAGGCTTATCAAGCACACCTGGTGCTAAGCAGCAGTATCTGTGTGTCTGTGTGAGCTACTTTATTTGGATTTTTGTCTTGTATAGAGAGAAGCGTTGGTTTAAAGCAAGCCTAGATAGTTAATTTATGTCAAGGAGGCTATACTTTTGATTTCAAGAACTTTTGTTGAAAGTCCCCTATGAGGGATAACTATTTTTTTTGCCTTTTTTTGACATGGTAAATATGGGCTAAAGAGACACTGTTCCGCACATCTCTGGCCTTCCTGTACCAGCCCTACCACTCGAACCTTGGAGCATGCCCTTGTTGGAACACCTCATTTGCAAAACATGGAACTGAAATGAATAATGGTGACTAAAGTAGCATGGTGTTATTCTATTCATCAATCAGAATAAAATTCCCTATTCACAGATGTTTAAACTCTTTAAACTCTTTATAACTAAAATAATCCAGAATAGATTGCAATGGTCACAACACAGTGTGAAACTTGCAGTTAATAGCAATACCAGTCCTAGAACAGGTGCAGTATATGAAATGTGCAATACCTTTCTCAGCACCTGAGCACTGCAGCAGGGTGAGAGAGATTAAAATCAGTCCAGAATAAGCGTATCTGCAGTAATTACCCAAGCCCCCAATTTGACTCCTTTACTTGATTTCTTTTGTCACCTACACTTACCCCTTCCCAGCTGATTATTGGTGCACTTGGCCATTACAGAATAGCCTGCAATTGCTGAATATTGGTGGTATTTGTGTGTAGAAGAACCAAATATGCAATATTCTGTCTGATTTCATGATCAGCCTGAATCCAAACAGCAACAACAGAGACTGGGCAAATTTCTCCCAGTCTTATCCTAAAGTTATCTTCTTAACTGAAAAACATGGCTTCATAGGTTTAAAGAGACCCTGTCTGCACATGCTAAATAAAGAGACAGGTGTATGACCCATTTGGGCTGGCAACCCCCTACAGCAGTTGGCGAAATAGCAGTTCAACAATTGAGGATAATATAAAGTATATATTCCTTTATAAGTGAATCTATACTGATAGGGCCCCTTTAAAATGTTGGCAACTGTCTTACATAATGTTTTACTGTTGATAATAGTAAAGTAATACATAACCAAACCTGTTCATGTCTCTCCTAAGCCAATGGTTTATATTACATGAAACAGAGATGAGGAATGCATGAAACTTTTTTCATTACCCCACACTGTTACTTGACACCCCAAACAATACAATCGTTCTCTTCTCTTTTATGATACAGCTTTATCTCTTCATTGACACTATTCCTAAAGTTAGCTTTTAATGCCAAGAAGTTTGCAGTATATAGATAGTCAAGACACAGTCTGCTGAATTTGTAATGTAATATGTTTTGTCTAAATGTTCAGTAGTGATAGAACCTTGGGGCAAATGTGGAAACACAATAAAATGTATACCTTAACAAATTATTTTTTCTTTTATACAAATACTGATGGCTTTTGAAGTGAGGATCTATGGAAAGGTTTTTCAGTGCATTAGGGGGGAAGATACACAAATCAACAAAAGCCATAGGACCACAGAGAATCCAGCAGGACTGAGGTTGGCAACAAACGGGTTGGTGAATATTTATTAAGTCCCAGCCAGTGCAGGGGAAGCCAGGTTTGCCAAACACCACAGGATGTGATCAGGCATGTAAGAATGGTTATTGCAGAAGAGACATCCCCGGTCCCTGTCTGCAATATTGTCCTGTCTGATTTGAAAGTTGTAAAAGTGGAACTTTAATTTCAGGATTGTTCACTAAATGTGTAGCAAATTAAACTTAGGCATATTTGGTCCAGTACACACATCCAATGTCCAAGGTCTTTCAAGAACATTTCCAGTGACAGATGAACCAATGAGCACTGTGCACAAAGCGCTGTTCTGCTCTATGGGGAGAGGAGAAGGGAGGACAAATAAGCAGCATCCGACTGTGCTTTCCTCCATAGAAATGGACAGTGATCATTCCCGATACTCCATGGTGATCATCAAATAATCAAATATTTCACATATGTTATGCAGGGGACCACTGTACATATGTGATTGTCTGATGAATATCTCACCTGTGTATTTAGCTTTAGTCCATCACTACTGAACTGAATAACATTGATTATCCCAATATTAACTTTCTTCTATATAGTGCTGACATATTACACAGCACTTTACAAAGTCCATAGTTATGTCACTAACTGTTTCTCAGAGGGGCTCACAATCTAATGTCCCTACCATAGTCATATGTCATTAACACAGTCTGAGGACATTTTTTTGAGAGAAGTCTATGTTTTTAGGATGTGGGTGGAAACCAGAGCGCCCAGAAGAAACCCATGCAAACACAGGCAGAACATAAAAACCTTGCAGTTTGGGTCCTGGCTTAGATTTAAACCCTTTTTGTGACCTTGACCTGCAAAAGTAAGAGTGCTAACCACCGAGCCAACCAAGCTGCCCGATACAATGGCACTTGTCAAGGGGTGGAATATTTTACCAGCAAGTGAACAATTAATTTTCAATTGGAAAAATGGGCAAGAAATATATTTTACACCTTTAATAAAAAATGAAGACAATATGCCAAGAGCAGGGTGATGTACAGTGCAGTAATTCATATTCACTTTACATTTATTTCTGTCAAAGCTATGAAAGATAATTGCTAATTTAGAGCTATAGATGTGAAAAACAATAGTATTAAAATTTTAATGATCAACCTGAATGTATATGTATTTTTTTTGTTTTAGATAGAGAAGTGAAAGGTTACAACCCGTAACAGGTTTTTGTTTTGTTGTTATCTGTGTCCTATTTGTGATAATTAGCTTTTTGTAAAAAGGAAAGAACTAGTAATTCTCAGCTCGTTAGCCCATGAAGGGTAACACAGCACAAGATAATGAGTTCATTCACAGTATGATATTAGGCCTAGGAGCTCTTATTAAAGTATAAGGAATACTTCTGAGAATACTGAAACATATAAAACAAAGATGTGCACCAACCTAGCACATTATCACAAATTTATTTTACAATATAAAATCTATAGATGCAATCAAATAGTGTAATCAATGAACAGTCAATATAAAGACATATGAATAGCTTTGCTAAATGAGGAACACCAATGTTAGTACTATATAGGGTGATGGAACTGTCATTGATAGAAATCCTGGATGACCACAATGGAAATAACCGCTTATGCTGCATCCAAGCCAGATCAAGGTTATCCATGTTAGCTGGTGTAGATAACACTGCCCCGGTTTAGGTATTGGACAGGTTGTCACTTCTGCCTTGGTCCACCAAGACTGTTCCATTTATTAGGACTGCAATGGACAATGCCAGCTTTGGTATTTCCTGATCAGTTAGGTCAATGATATGTATACCAAATGACTTCCCAATGTATTATTAATTAATGTATTATTTTCACAAAATAAAGTACATTTTGGATAATGCTCTAGGTCAGCACACCCTTACTTTGTTTTAGAGATAATTCTCTCTGCTTCTCTCTCTGCTTCTTCTCTCTGCAAATACAACAATATACTGAAGGAATTCTCTACAAGGAATGGGGAATTCTCACTTGGACTTAAACAAATGTCCTCAATGAAAGATTTATGATTCATTTGACTGTGTACATTGCAGCTTTACCTATTGAGATCTATATACAACAGTTATTTTCCAAAGAGCACATATACAGGTATGTATCTCTAAGAAGTCTAAGGATTTTGTTGGCTGAAATTTAAAGTTACATTTTCTATAAAAATACATATTACATACATATTAAAACAATATATTCCAATTTTATCAATTGTAATACAAACAATATGTGTAAAAGCACTCTACATTCCATGTTCTCAGGCACAGCAAGCTAATATCAATTAGCCTGAAAGATATAAACTTGGGATTTACTCTGCCTGTGCTTGGAGCCAGGTGGTCTCCTCCTCCTGTAGTACGAGAAGCAGAAACAATGAAAGAGAGGGGCGAAACAGCAAAACGGATTATTATCTCACAACATTAACCATTACTGAGGGAAATACAAAACCATGACATATACTAACAAATAGCTCAATCTGTGGTTGCCGGAAGGAATTGGACACGAATCAGAATTATTTCACAGGCAGTTTTCTCCAAGTCGTTTGTGGAATTCCCATGAGCGGCTATAATATTTGTCAGAGATTAATGCAATTCATTTGGGAACAGCTCAACAGAGACACATCTGGAGCCCCACACAGCTCAGCTGTTCCACACATGACCAAAAGAGTTTTTTTTCCATTCCACTTCTGAAGAGTGTTGAGAACTTTTCTCCGGCCCAAAAGGCCTTTATCTCCTCTCTGGCAAATGTTTTACATTATATATGTCATCCACCAACCAAATGGCCTCATTTATTTTGCAGATGGGGATATTGTTGTGTTATTTTTCTAATGGTTTACAGTCAGGATGGTGACCAAACGCCAGTTTAATACTCATTTGCTTCCTAATCGTTCTATTATGGAGGGTTCCATAAAGCCAAACATTCTTTTTATTATCCTTATTTTGTCAGCTGGAGTTATGTAAAAGTTACAAAGGGATTTTGCCCTACTATAATGTACTTTTCCCTACAAATGAACTACCAATAATTATAAAATATGTTTTTGCTAAAAGTGTACTTGTTTCAGCTGACTTATAAAATGTGCCCTGAGCAAAACGCAAGTGAAATGAATGTGATCAAAACAGGTTTGGAACTATTTAGAAATAAATGGGGGTCCAGGTCACTCAAAACATTTATTTATATTGTTTCTGGTATCTTTTTTTTCAATTCATAATTTAAAAAAAAACTCCTGAGTTTCCCACGTAGCTGCAACAGCATACTACAACAACTTTTGTTTTGCAAGCTAGCATACATGGCTTACCACTTTCCCTTTTTTCTGACAACCATTATCACCTTCCTATCCTCAAGTGACCCAAAGTGCCATTAAGCAGAGGTGTAGACAAAGGTCTGAGACCCAGAATTCCATGTTCATGCAGGGTTGTAATGCCATGGCAAACAAGTAGACTTGTTTACTAGCTTACCTGTCATTACAAAAGGGGAAGCATTAAAAGGAGCCTGTAGTCTGCTGTTGTCTTGGGTGTTCATTTCAAGTTGCGTGGAATAGTATTCCCATACTGATTACAAAATGAAAGAGCGTGGATAGGTAGATTTTATAGTTTTAGATAAAATAGAAAAGGGTAAGACCATCTGTCAAAGTTTACAGCTGTCCTTGCAGGGTAGATTTACCCCCTTTATGTCACTGATGATTGTTGTCACTAAGACTGAAAGTTTAGGAAAATCAAACATGTTTCATGGGAGCAATAGTTGAAGACAAATTTGGAACTATGTCTCTCTGAATCCACAATCGTCTACTGGAGTAGCATTCAACCCCCTGCCACAGCATCTCCAAAGGCGTTTTTCTGCAGTTCCTGTGGCAGTAACTCTTCCTGATCCTCAACAAAATCCTCCTTGATTACAATATCAGGACTTCCGCACTCTGCCCCAACTCTTTCTTGTCCTCCAAGCAACATAGCTCCTTGAGATTGTGATGATTACCCCGTGGCCCATTACTAAGTTCAGCACTACCACCAAGGCTGTGCTGGTAGCCTCCTGCCCTACAACCTCTTGTACTGGTAACTTTGTGCTGAAGTGCCATTCCTGTGTAGCACTGTCCAGAGATGATGGCTGACTCAATAGCCAGGTTGTACCCAGTGTCTAGCCAACCTGAATATACTGTAGATAGGTAATAGGTATTCTGGGAAAAGGTCAAACAGTCATCTTTTGCCCACAACATTGTTCTAGGGAGAAAAATCAGTAAACTCAATGTCAATACATAGCAAAAAATTGCTTGGGCTAAGAATATGAGTTCATCTTAAAAAAGGTCCCATCTCTAGCCTTCACCACTCACATGCCTCTGCTGCTCTCAAACTTTTTGCACAGTACAGTTTTTCAGCTTTCTTCTGCAATTGAAAGTATACAAAAACTGTAGTGTAAAATAAAAAATTAACTTTTCACGAGATTTCAACAAGAAATAATAATAAAAAAACACTTCTAGAACCTGCACATCTCTCTCCTGTATTAGCCTGGTAAATATACTTTTGTATTTGCTAAGCCCATCTAGGAATTCAATAGAGACTTATACCGTCAATATCAAATACCAGAATTTAATGACTTTCTATGAAATAAATATGCTTTTAGACCTGTTTGTAGGGACAGGTGGAAAAAAACAACCAATAGGCTTTAATACCACATTCTGCAAAACTGTAAAACAGTTTTAGACTATATTCCTAAAGGGAAACTAAGGGTTTTAGATCAGTTCTAGTAAGAAGGTGATACTTTGTGAAAATATACTGACATACAAGCTTTCAAAGTGTCATCAAAAACTTGTGGTCCCCGACCTTTTGGAGCTCACAAACCACTAAATTTATGAACTCTGGACCGCACATACGCGGGGAGCTGTGTGTCACTCAAAGGGGAAGAAACTTCCCAAAGAGTGACATCATTATGCAAGAACCCACCAACACTCCCATCACAGGTCTGAGCCTGCGATCCGTACAGGGGACATGGTCCGTATTTCTGGCCAGTGCGCCCCCCAGCAGAGTCCGTCTTCCGGTTTGTGATCGCTGCCCTAAAATACATTAATTTAGATACAGGTATGACCTACATTTTTACTTTCTATGTATCTGTACAGTGAGCTTTAGAGACTTTGCTTGTCTAAGTGTCTAGATATAAGATGCTAATCACATGATCTGACCATGATCAACCAGATTAAAAAAAGATCATGGAACACTAAATGGACAACTAATATTTTCCCCCTTTCTCTTGCGGCGATGTGCAATATTTAGTTCTGCTGCTTATCCTATGGGATAAAACTGAATTGTCCTCACATTTCTGTTTATTGGAACCTAGTGCAGCCTTGGTATATAAGGGAAGGTAGATCATACATATGCAAACACCTGCAGAGAGCTATGGGAACTTTTTTTTTTTTTAATATTCGTAAAGCATGTTTCTCCTATAAGACACAAAGCACATTATTCCCAGTTGCCTATCCAAGTACTTACCAGGTTCAATTCTGTTGAGCTTCCAATATCATCCAATCTCAGGCAGGGAATGGCTCATATATGGGTTAGTATGGACATGACATTTAAATTTACCAATTTTTCCTTTTTTTTTTCAGAGAGAGAGAGGTGAGAGGAAACCAGACTGTTTGCAACACACCATGTACACACCATACTTTCTTGTTTGTTCTATATAAGTTATGCAAACACGTTTTCAAAGTTCTGACTAGTTAACTGCAGATACACAGTTCTTGCAGCCTTCTGCAATAAATCAGAGAAAAATGAAAGCATGAGCCCATTAAATCCCTGCACTATGCGAAGTATAGTATCCATATGAATCTGAAAAACATTGATTGCAAAAAATTACAACTTCTACCCAGTAAATTCTATCACTGCCATCCATTGGTGAAAGTGAATAACACAGGCAATATAAAACCCGACACAATACAAACCAGCAGGATATTATGACTTTGTCTTAACTAGAACATAATGATAAAAACTTCATGTGTGGTCATTTTTATCAGAGCATCTAAACTTAACTCAGAAAGTGATTAAATAATTAATCTTTAGTACTACATTTCTGTTGAACCAAGTGTAAATAATTTTAGCATAACTATAATATGTGTAATGTTGTCCTATGCCTAAATTCTATTGTATGGCTATCTGAGGAGTATTAGTTAGGCTATGTACACACGTGCAATTGTTCTCGCACGATAATTGGCTCAGGGCCGATATAGTACAAGAATCTTACGTGTGTACAGCACTCGTCGTCCATTGTACGAACAACTGTCCTGGCGGATCCACGAATGATGGACAACGAATGATTGTAATGGAAGTGAAGGGGGAGAAAGCACAGCAGAGTGCTGCGCCGTCGTTCTCCCCATCCCCTCCCTATAGAGCAGGACGGTGCTGTACTGTATGTATAGGACTCGTTCATGCATCGTGCAGTCGTTTATCGTTGGAAAGGATCGCGAAAGATCCTTTCTAACAACAATTATTGCACGTGTGTACATAGCCTTAGCCATGATTTCATGTGGCAAATTACAATGAAGATGTCATACGTGTAAGAAAAAAAAGAGCTATCTGCCCATTAGATGATGTGAGCATCTTCTTCCTATGTAGCCCAAACCTACTTTGCTGCAATGCAAGCTAATACAGCTACTGAAGTCTACAGTCAAATCTTTTTTTTTTTCACAGATCCCGTAACCAAGTGCAGGTGCCAAAAAAGTAAGGGTTACTATGTTCTTTGCCCACCATAAGCAGATGTCCTGTGTAGCTTTGCTGTGTAGAGTTACTGGGTAACTACCAGCAATTGTATGTGGTTCTGAGGTTCATTAAAATGTGTAGGGGTGATAAGCTTAAAGTTACAGTTCCGGCTCCTGTGATTCATACTCCTATAGAATTGTACATGTTCCATATCATCCCAAATGCACAATATCAACAACAAATAAAAACATTAAACACCAGACCTATGAATGTGGACAAGTTTTGGATGCCGTTTGAGAAATCCAGGGCCTGGATGTAGTATGGCATAATGAAAAACCTGTTTCTGTACACATGAGCCATGCACTAGGAGGTGACTTTTAATATACAGTTATAGGGGCTTAATCTGAATTCCTTCATGAGTTTGTGTTAAATTTATGTTTTATTTACTATTGGGTCATCCTGGGACCCTGTGAGGGGTGTGGGGGTACAATAGGGATTCCCTATTTGCTAGTTAAGCAGAGCCTTAACATGAATGCAGACTTATTGTACTATTGTCACAAGAGATTACCTTATTATGGGTTCTATTAACAGTTCAAGTATAATAGGATATTTAACTGTAACATAATGCCTATAGTAACAATGAACTAAGTGCTTAATTACAGGTCTGGTGGTGGGTGCTGCTGAGGATCCCTGCATACACTTGTATCAACAACACAAAGTTACATATAATGAACTGTTTTCAAAACAAGGTTTCCCAAGTGGTTCTTAGAAATGTTCTACCCTATAATTTATGTCTGTCTTTTATAAGCAAGAGAGATTGCAGGAGATTGAATATGGAAATATTCTCTACAACGCCAGGATGGTGTAATTTATTGAAATGATTTTCATCTCATTGTATTCAAATTACTTGGTTTGTCAATGCTAATAAAGTAGCTCCAGACTGTTTTAGTTTGAATAGGGTGGAAAAAGAATAGAACTTTTATTAGGATTTATTGCTGTCTGTGGAATCCTTGGTGAGATTTCCCTACACTGAAATTCTTGGTGATAACATTGTCACAAAACAAGAAATGAGGGAAAATCCCCAGTTAACAGTAATAAAAATCTGTTGGCATTGGCATAACAGTCAACCGTACTACTGCAGGGGTCATGTTGTGGGGGGTTGGGAAGCCCATGGTTGTCCAGTAGCTTGAGGCTTTTATTCTTACTTGCCAAGCAGTGGCAGACATAGTCAACAGTGGGCACCTGTGCCGAACTGACTTGGAGCCCCTGTTGCCTGAGGAGGTTTCGGGGCCCTCAAACAACACTACACTTTGCAGCTCCCTATGTCCGCTCATACTATTGAGCTTTCTTGCATCCCAGCCAGCACCAGCAGACCAGCAGACATGGAGTGGCATGGGAACAAAAGGCCAGTAAAAAACACTTGGTTTCTTGGCAGTTACAGGTTTTCCTCAACAAGCCCACCCAAACTACTGGGAAAAGAAGGGCTTGATTTCTAGTTATTTAATTTTTTTGTTGGGGTTACTACAGGTTACTACTGAAAAATAATGTTTTTATGATCATTTCCACTCCCTTTACCAAGCCAGGAAGTGACAAGCAGAATTATCCACAATGGGGCATTGGGAAGAGTAAAAAATAAAAAAATCCGTCTCCCGTACCCACTCTATCAACAGCATTAGGAAATGTTAGTAAGTACACTTTTGCTGCCAGGGGAGGAGGTGACTGAATGGCAGGAAACTATTTGCCCTGGAACCAGTACTAAAAAGATATATTGGGCTGTTGGCCCTAAGTCAAGAAAATTTACCATGCAGCCATGGATCAGCATTGGACTCCTAATCGGTGGCACAGATGGGTAATATAATGCTACCCATTTCCCTTTTATATCCTGAAACAAATTTGTTTTGCATATCTGAGATGTCAAATCACAAAAGCCATAGCATAAGCTGAATTAGGAACATGGAAATGGTAGCATGATACTCTTTTTTTAAAGGTTGTTTGGTTATCTTCCTGCCCACAAGTATCCCTAGAAGATTATTTCAAAACATAGGCAGGTATTTGTATGAAGTTTTAGCGAACTTCCCAATAAGAACATTAATGCCTAAATTCAAGATTTAATCTCATACTCATTCTCACTTACTTTTAAAATGTTTGGAGTAGAGGTCATGTGATAAATGATGTTCTTTCCTTCTGTCAATGGTTGTGGCTGGTGGGCTTTGACAACATTGTCAATCCGCCTCAGTGAGCCATTTACAGATTTTGTTGGCAAGGACCATCAATCACTTCTGATTCTGTCAAATGAAAATCTTGCACTGCTATAGCTTTTCTTTGGCATTCTATAGTGATACGCTACACCAAAGCAATAAATGATCACTATTTTTTACTACTGGGGAGAATGCAGTGGTGCACCATGTGCTTTCCTTGTGCTTCATAGAATTGTTACAATAGCATTGTCTATACTGGACTTGTCCGTTCTACTGTCACTCTTAAGCTACGTACACACTTCCAATTATTATCGTCGGAAAACGAACGACGAACGTTCCTGCACGATATATACGAACGATCGTATAGCACCGATCATGCACATAGAGGTAACGACACGATCGTTCGTAGATATTGTACACACAATAGTGCTGACACCTACTATGTTTAGGTAAGCCCAGATACATGGCAGGAAGAGGGGAAGTAACAGCTGAGGGGTGGCAGCCCATTCTAGGGCCTATAGATGTAATCAGTTGGCTTTGAATGTTGGCCAGTTGCACACATTTGTGCACATTTTGCTGAAATGTTGAATTTGTGTGGTTCTGTCCAGTTCTCACTGCAACAGCGAGCAACTAACTTCTCTTTTCAGATTCACTGGGCTTGATTTGTCAAAGCTCTCCAAGACTGGAGAAGATAGACTATCATGGGAGAACCTGGGTAATCCAGCAAACCTGGAATAAATCTAGTCTAGAATTAAAAACATTTGCCAACTAATATCAAACAATTTTTAGGAAAGCCATTCCAGGTTTGCTGGATCACCAAAGTTCTCATAAAATAGTCTTCTCCAGTCTTGGAGACAAAATAAATCAGACCTGCTATGTTGCATAGCAAAAACAAAAAGAAGTAGAGATTCTTCCCCCCGATTTAGACATATTGCCCCTGATTCATCAAGCAAAATCGGATTATCGGTCGCGCATTCGTATTAGCGATCCGGAATCGTGCGCGATCGCGCTATTCAAAGTCCGGACCGCGGTAATCCGCGATCGCTGGCCGCGCGTACGTTCGCGCTTCCAGCGATCGCGGATTTCAATGATGAATCAGGGGCACTGGCTCCAATCAGGATGGGGTTTACCCAAAATCTTTATGCTGATGCAGAGGGAAAGTTCACTCCAAGTTAGTGTCTTGCATCCAAAACAGTAAACACACAGAATAATATAGTAATTACATCTTTTCTAGGCCCAAGGTCCAGAGAGGGAGACAGATTTTGTTTGCGGGGACATTCCCATAAGGCAAAAGCTTATAAGATATAGATAAACTTAGATATAGATAAAGATAACTCAGATATAGAAAAATATAAAATGTAATGCTGCATCCTAGGCTCATTTTATGTAAGAGATGATAATAAAGGGGTAAAACTTAGGTTATCCTTCACTCCTGCAGCAGCCTGTACTCTCCTCCACTGCACTGGACGGATCATCTACAGCTTTTTTGTGTCAGAAGGTCATTATTGCAGAAAGGAACAGGAGAAGATCCTTGCACTGTAAATGATAACGATAAGGCACTGGGGGGTGGAGAACTCCAACTGCAAAAAGAAAAGGACTGCAGGGGAAATCTTTGGGTTCATGTAAAATATTGCAGCAAATTTGGTTTTGTTATTTTCTTTTAATGGACTATTCATTTTTAACTTGGCGAGAATTTGTCTTGTTCCTGCTTTACTTTAGCAGAGTGGATTCTGACTGGTTGTTAGGTTTTAAGAATTAGAGCTATTTACTTAATACATTGAATTACATATAACCTGACTTATCCTAGGAATTCAAAGCTCTCAGAATTCCTCGAATCTTACAGCCAATAAACTGTTAAAGGGTATGTTGTGGAATATTTGGTTACAGTAAGATTATTTTTGGAAATACAGACATACAATGATCCACGCAACAAGTAGTGAAAATTTATGTTCCATGACTGTGCAATGTTACCCCATTTTGTCAGGAACAGAGTCTACCTGGGCACTGTTGACCAAAGCTGTCAGTGAAAACTAAACATATTTCAATATGGCTGCCAGCCAAAAACACAAAACATGCCAAAAACTAAACATAAAAAGGTCTGCCTAGTATCAAAACAATAGCACCCTCGACACAAACACTGTATTTTTAAACTGTCCCTTCTAATCCAAGAACATAGTGTCAAGGGTAAAGTGTTAAAACTCAACAGGCGGTAACTGCTGCTGTCCAGTTTCCTACAACATTGATGAGCAACAAATGAATGAAAAAAAGAAATGCTGGAACTTATAGTAATAAACTAGTCATACACTACATCAAAAGATTTTTTGTTCATTAAAGTAAAATGTGGAATAAAACAATATATGTAAATAGTTTTCATTCTAATTGTATTTGCATATGATTTATGGCTAGAATGTAGATCAAAAATTGTTTGGGCTCATAACTTCCTTCCTCCGAAGATGCTACATTTTGTGGATTACTTTTCAGGGATTTGACCTGGAATGTTCTCTTCCCCTTCATCGCTTTTCATAAACCCTATGACACTTTTGATTTTTGTGAGAGACCTCATGAAGAATCATATCTTTTTTTACCTGTTATTTGCCATATGTAGAACCTATAATTTGTAACTAATGCCTGGAATGGAACCATTGTTCATTGCTTTGTTTCTCTTTTAACCTCCCTGGCAGTATGATTTGAGTATTTTTACATGTCAAATCGGTACATTTGACATGTAAAATTACTTCTAATTTTAGGTTTCCCGCTGGTCTGCACCCCCAACGCACGCATGCCGCCCATACACAAGTCACAAACCCGGCCGGCATCTGCATCCCCTACTCTCGCGTCTCCAATGCTCACACACTGGGATGCGAGGCTAGGGGATGCAGATGCCGGGTATCGCCAACGAGACACTGATGCCGGCCGGGCATCACCAAGTGGACCTAGATGCCAATTGGGCATTGCTGGAGGACACTGCGGGCTTGTGAGAACCAGGTAAATCCTCAATTCCCCCCCGAGTGTGGCTCAGGGTTACCGTTTTCTGTAAAAAATTCTCACCCTGAGCCACATTCTGGAATTCCGCCAGGGGGTAAACTACACCTATTATCACATTTTTAACATTGTAAAAAAGGGTGGCCAATTTTTTGGGGGAGTACCCCTCTCCTTCTGTGTTTCTTGAATAGGAAACCTGCAACATCACACATACATCATATCACATATCCCAGGAGGGTTTAGCCCGTTTATTCTGCACATGCCCAATCTGGGCAGAAGAGGTTTTTCTGGGATGTAAAAACAAGACTGCACAGTGCACTGCACTTTTTCAGGGTTTTTTCCCCCTTTTTTAGGAAGAAACCTGAAAAAGAGAGAATCATTTCAGGTAGAAACTCCTGCACAGTGCAAGATTGGGTGACATACGAAGAAGCTGAAAAAAGACAAAAGAAGATGGCGGTACACGCTGTCCTATTTGTGCCGAAAAAAAGAAAGAATCTAGAATGACACAAAACTCAATAGAATCGAAATGCAGAGGCATCTAGGGTTTTGTTTGTTTTTTTTCGCTTTAACTCTGATGTTTCTTTTTTTCATTGTTCAAAAAATTATTATAAAAATTAACTGAAATATAAAAATTGATTTCATTGAATTGAATCATGCAAGGCAGGTTTTTGTGTTGAATGATTAACCATCGTAATTTAATTTAAAAAAAGTGGAAATTGTCTGTCCCTTCGCCTGCATTGTTAATAATATTAAGTTCCACTTTTAAAAGGTTCTTTCTTCTGCTTTTACCATCCATAAACAACACAAGAGATGATTTGCATTCATTAAAACATAGCATTATATTACTGTCAGATATTTGTGGCTGGTTGGTAAAAGCATACAAAGCTATGAAGTTACGTATTAGCATTGCTTATGTATGGCCTTGAACACTTGTTTGCTGTGAGTTTCAAGATGTGCAGGTGGATTTTTTGGCACTTTAATGAGCAACGCTTGCATTAGATATGGAGCATATAATTAGCATGAAGGAATCTTTATAACAGACCTTAGACTCATCATTCATCACCCCTGTAGCAAGGCTCGCTTGTATTCTGCTTTGGTTTGGTAATAACGTTCTGTGTATATACAGCAATCACATTTGCTTGACCTGAAACTAATTAAAACTGGAATATTTTGGATTAGTCATGTGGAATATGGCCAGACAAGCGACCTTGTAAGACAGTCTGAGTGACTTAGTCAGTAAAAAATGTTCATTGGTTATTACAGGTTTGCAGCTGTAGCTATACTTTGCCTGAAATACATTTCTACTGGGCCTTTAGCAGCAGTGAGAACTGATGTTTCATATTTCCTGTGGGTGAGATGTATTGATGATTAAGCCTCTGCCTTATGACTACTCAGTGACTGCTGACAGTATATTAATAGCGGCCCATTAAAATAAAGCAGAGCACATTTTAACTGCAGTCCTACTAAATATGACCTACCTAATACAACATGTTCAAGAAAATATACCAATATAGAAAGTATTTCCTTTTAAACAGGGTAAATGTTTTAAATAAAATTACATTTGTTAGAATCCAGTCAGGCCTGGAGTGAGCGAGTAAAAGGAGCATAGAGGAGGGCTGGGATGACTGGGCAAACAGGGAGCAGGCTAGCAAAGGGTTAATTTAGTTTCGGAGGTTAGTGAAAGGTGGCGTTAAAGGGGGTGAAGGAGGGGAAGGAAGTTGTTAAAAGGAGTGGGGGTTCATTAGTTTAGGAAGGGTCGAGAAGAAAAGTTTCCCACCCACCCCTTTTATTTTTGTTGGTTGGTGTTGGTTTGGAGTTTTTTGTTAGGTTGGGGTTAACGGGATAGGCGGTTGAAGTCCGGGGGTTACTTGTAATTTGGTTAAATGTTGTGGTGGATTGGGGACACATCGTTGGTGTGGAGTCCCCCTTGGTTTGGTAAAAGTTGGTTTTATTAATATTTAGTGGTGGTCTGTGGTTAAAGAGAGATTTTGTAGTTCCCGAGCTGGGAGGTTTTGTGGCTGGGAGCAATTATTTATACCTTTTATCATGGTAAAGCAGACCACCGGTGTAATTGGGTGCCTAAGAGGACCAGCAACCTGTGAGGCAGAAATTGGTTGTTTGCAATAGGGTTATTTAATGTTTATTAAGGTAGAAATTTTAATTTATGTTTTGTTATTCATGTTATTTATTTTAAGCGATAAAGATATTATATTGAAGATTTGTAATTGTTATATTTTATTTGAAAATGTCATTGTTGTATTAAAAAACATATGCGCAATGTAACCAAAAGTTTATTGTGTGGTTGTTTAAATAACATACAAGGGAGGGTTGGTATTAATTTGGTGGGGTCATAGGTTTTGATAGGTTGCCATATCTGTTTTGCTGCAGTCATGAATGTTAGATGTCCTGAATGAGAAACATAGAGCTTAATCTACTGCAATCCATTTACTAACTTCTTCCATTTATTATCCACAATTCCCATGCCAAATTCATAGTTCTGGTATAATCCTCATCTAATCTTGATCCATTTTGTTGAATCTGTTCATTTCTAATAAACCAATGCTTAGAAGTTACTTTTTTTGTTTTAAAGCTTGAGAGTTTCAAACATGAATCATATCAATCTACATAATGAAAAGTATTATACTAATACTAACAAATATACCAAAACCAGTGTTTCAAACTCAGATTTTGCATTAGTTAAAGTTTAAAAATTGGACACAACATTACCTGCACCGAAGTTATGATATGGGAATTAAATATACCTGAAAAATGTTTAAAGATGTATTTTACTTTCTTGTTTAAAAGGACTCTAAACCATTTTGCTCTACTTTTTGTTAGCATCTTATTTGTCTTGGGAACTCAAGAAGCAAAATGTTTCATTTAAAGCTTCTGGGTTTGCTTCTACACCAAATGCAATTTAAAGACCAATGTTGATCTCTGAGCAATGATAAAGTAAATAAATATATATACTATAACGATAAGAGTAAGACACTGCTGTAATGGCCAAGCTGTGAAAGTGGCAGTGATGTTGTCATGCAAGAACCCAAGAAACACAGCATGTATAAATGTTATAATACAATAAGACAAGCAACCCACTGCTACCACTGCATCTTGTGTAGAGTTTACTTGGTAAAATACATACAGCATTGCTAGGTATAAAGAGAACATTATATCAGGAGTGCTTAGTTGGGTTTCTGAAAGAAAAAGCTATGTTTGGAGTCATGGAAAATGTAAACAATTAGGTGGGTGGGTTGCATGCACAACTTATTGTTCAATGACTGATATCCCAGCATGTCTTAGATTGTCAGAAATATTTAACTCCTGTGCAGGCTGCTTGGCCAATCAAGATGGCTAAAGACCTGAACTTTGAAGAGGACCAGGTGAAGATGACAGCATCTTTAAAGGAGCCAGGACAGGTGAGTGTGAACAAGCAGGTATGTTTATTTTGTTCCAGGTTTGCTGGATCACCCAGCTTCACTGATGAAACTGTATCCTCTCCAGTCTTAGAGCGCTTTAACAAATCAAGCCCCTAGTTTCAGTTTTGCTGTATAGAGACTGCATTAGGCTAATACCAGATCCAATTTAGCATTCGTAATGGTGTATTACTAAATACAGAGCTGCATTGATTGGTGTTTTAATATTTAATATATATATAATTTTAGAGGTCTGCTGTAATATCCAAAGCAAATAAGCAGAATGGGGCAGTTACTGATGTATGAATATAAAGGGGACTTCTTGGTGCTCCTAACCCTTTTGAATAGAGAAATTTAATTTGGAAAGTGAACAGCCTATTTAGTTAATTATCCCCTTTGGTTTTATGTGTTTGTGATTGAGCTTTCCACATAACAATGTTTTGTGACTTTTCTATATATTATTTTTGAAGTTTTAGATAAGACATGTTTGTAGACTTTCTCCCGAATTGTCTCATCAGGAAAGCAAGGGAGTTGCCATTGATTCTTCTCTTTTTCCTTTGATGTGTTTGGCTTCAGTATTTGTGAAACACAGATTTAGCACAAAAGTTTTGCAAATGAGTGTCAAAAAGAGTCAGAATTTCTTATCTCTTTGCTGGGTTAGAAAATTAGAAATTATTAAAGCCAAACCATCAAAACAACAGCCAGGGAGCTAGCTACATTCTTAACGAACAGGCCAAAAATGACAGCCCCTATTCTTTTCCCATGACATAATCAGTGAAATACGCTTCACATAAGAATCAGGCTTTCTTCAAAAGAAGTCTATCTCATTTCTAATTAGCTATGTTGGGTTTATTAGGTATTTTTTAAAATATAGAAAAACAAGTTACGATTTTCCCAAGTAAAAATAGCTGATCAGACTACGAACTTATTTCACATTATATAACACATACCTAATTGTACATGTAACCATATTTCACTATTTAGTTAGATTTGAAAGAGAGGACTTCTTGAATCTGTTACTGGCTGATAATCCAGCGTTGCCCGGGTATTTACTTATTACAATCCTATACAGGAAAAGGAATCAAATAAAGCTATAGTGATTTTCTTGTCTACGGTGTTTAATTTTTTTTGCCTTTGATTGAAATTGGCCAATTGCCTTACGTTTGCTCAAAGGCATTATTACAGGCCAGAAATTTGTAGAAGAGTCCAAAAGAAGTATGTAAACATATAAGCAAAAGACACAATACATACACACATACATACATAAAAATATACCACTGACATATACCACAGCACTGTACAAAGATCAGAGGTGCACTCACATGAGTCGGAGTCATATGTCCAGCAATTTTGGTTGAAATGTGTCAATGCGTTTCTGAGTGATGGTGGAACATAGCACGTTTTGTTGAAATGTCTCCATTTATTTCCTAGTGATGACATACACATATCCAAATATAGCTCTGACATATAGCACAGCGCTGTACAAAGATGACTGGTGCACTCACATGAGTCTCAGTCATACGTATGGCAAGTTTGGTTGAAATGTCTCCATGCAATTTTGAGTGATGGTGGAACATACATACATACATACAATTTTTTATATATAGATATGATTGGCTCCCTAATGGCAGTTCCTTGCTTACATTTTACACGCCATTGGGGGAACTATTTTTCCCACTGACACCAAAAATAAGGTGCAATTCCTTCCACTGACACCATTATGGGGCATTTTTCCTTCAAATGACACCATTCATGGGGTAGTATTCCTCTTACTGGCAGCGTTTACAGGGCATCATTCCTCCCACCAACACCATTCGTGGGGCATTATTCCACCCAGTGAAACTATTGATGGGACATAATTCCTCTCACCGACACCATTGATGGGCCATTAAATGGAACTAAAGCCGTGTGACTCCCCAATCCACATTCAATTCCAGGACACTGCCATCTTCCTTCTCTTCTTCTTCCCAGAGATGATCTTTGGCCAACTTGATTGAC
The DNA here is from genome assembly GCF_032062135.1 of Pyxicephalus adspersus. Taxonomy (NCBI): domain Eukaryota; kingdom Metazoa; phylum Chordata; class Amphibia; order Anura; family Pyxicephalidae; genus Pyxicephalus; species Pyxicephalus adspersus. The sequence goes on from NC_092859.1 coordinate 143,297,854, forward strand.
TGTGCCTCAGCTTTGTCGCAAGAAACCTGGAGTGATTATGCAGATAAGACACAATATTGCAGAACGGACATCGCCAGTTCCTTTTTGCAATAATGACCTGCCTGATCCAGCATTTGTAAAAGTGGAACTTTTAATCTTTTCACTAACACCAACAATGGATCACTCTACCTTCCTCTGAAACCAACTATTGAGCACCATTCCTCTCATGACCAACAGAAGGGAATTTTTCTCTCCCCACTGGTCAGGATCACTTGGTAATTTTTTCCTGCCAATGGCCACTGGGTCTAGGGTGATGTTTTCTCCTACTGACATAGGGGAATTTCCTCTTCCACTATTCTAGCCCCATAAAGTGAGCTGGTCCTTGTTTTTCTTGGAAAGTTTATGGAACCCTATATGAATCAAAAAAACCTCCCTACTTTCATTAAAATCTTTTGTTGTTCATCCTTCACCTTATTAACATTAATCACAAAGTCCAAATTTCTTAAACATAGTTATCAACTACTTCATTGTATGTTTAATCACTTCCATAGATTAGCACACTGTGCATCCAGACGTAGTGTAGCATCATTCATTACCCATACTCTGTGACCATACATATTTTGATTGAGCTCAAAAACTATTTTATATTCCGCAGCACTGTTTCTATAAAAACTCATGGGATCCTCTTTGATTGCTAATTAGCAATGTGCGCAATCAAGAAATTTAAACAGATGTTCCCAATATTACTTGGTAGGCACATGTAAAATGGCCACTACTCTCAGAGGTAATTTCAATCAAATGAGATGGTTGAGTGAATGACAGTTGCCTAGAGGAAAATATGCATGATACTGAGAGTAAAGCCATTTCAACCTAACCGTAACATATACGGAAATATGGGGGACTGGACTTTTAAATATAAACAACACTGCATGAGAATATACATTTTTATCTTCACTTTACTAATATATTTTTTTAAGTATTACATGTTGAAGGTCTGATTTATATGTTTGTTAATACAGCATGCAATATTATGTCCACTTTTTAATTGTAGTTATTTAAAAGAAATATTAAAAGTTTTAAAGTGAGAATTTTACTCCCTCGTTTGTTAATTTGAATTAAAAAAGGAAATTTATCTTCTAGAACAATAGTAGTACAAAGAAATGAGAAAATCTGTTCCCAGCAGGCCAGCAAGATTAAGCTGGATCTGGAAAAGCAAACACTTTGCAGGTTAATTGGTATTCACATTTCCTTTGAATATCCAAAACAATGATTAGCAATCAAGGACAAGAAACTTTTGGCTGGGTGGGAAAACCCAGACAAATTACTCTTTTACAAGACATTCAGTTTACATACTTGATACAAGCATGCCAAAATTATGAGAAAGTCCATCCTACTGAAGACTTTAGCTCACCACTGTGACTACAAAACACTGCAGAGGGGTAAGGGTACTACCAGCTGAGACATGGTATTTCAGATGATCCGGCCTCGTAACTTCTGAGTGTTTACCATCACAGTTCTAACAACATCTAACAAACCATAACCAAAACAAAGGCACTTTGTATTACTTCCACCCAATAAAAAAAGTTAAACTGTTAAAGTTGGAAAAAGGCATGAAAAAGGCAACCCAATCACAAAAGAACTTTTTGATAATAAACTGGTACCAATCACAAATGAACATTGGGTCCTCAACCAACATTATATTGCTTAAAGCCTTATTCTAACAACAGGCTCTTAGATTGTAAGCTCTTCTGGGCAGGGTCCTCTCTTCCTGCTTCATCGTTTGTATCCATCCATCATTTGCAACTCTTATTTAATGTACAGCGCTGTGTAATATTTGACGATTTGACAATTGCTATCTTTGCTAACTGTGGCCTGGCTCCTCTACTATGCAATTGTCTGATAATTATGTGCCTTGTTTCTGCCATTGTGAACTAATTCTATGTCAAAAATGCCAGGACCGCTGCTTAGTATAGCAGATAATTTAAGAAGGAATGGTATCTATAACTGTGGAAAGTGGAAGATGGGACCGCTGGACAAGAGCTGAGAGGTCAGGTAAGTTAAATTAAGCCCTTTGCCTGGAGCTGTTGATCATGTGCAATTTATGGCAGGTTTGTCCCTGAGCAGATACTGGCCGTGTTCCACAATAGAAAAGAAAATACAATATAGTGCTGATGGCAGGAGCTAATGCAAAGTATAGGAAAGGAAAAAGTTTGACTTTGTTTTCATCAACAGAAAGCCTCCCATTGGGATAAGCTCCGTTAGAGCTTGGGACAACTCAACACTAGGGTTAGAGCACTCAGTCACAAGTAAGGGAAGACATATTCAGCTCTACCCACATTTACTATATTTACTTACAATGTAGATAAATGTGGACACACATCTTAACTAACCTAGGCTTACATGGTTTGGCTTGCCTATCTCTTTCCACTATTCAGGACGTCACAGATCCCCGCAAGTCTAAGCCATCTGTGCCTCCTTCTGGCTCACCCACCTTGCAATCTCCTGCTGCCAGCACTAACTCTGCTTCAGGATCCAACTCTCTGCATACTTCCTGGTCCAGGTCATGTGACTCTTAATCAGCTGCTCCCTTGCCTCAGACGACTAGAATGTTCCACAGACGCACTCCATCTGCTGGCTCCCTCTGCTTATGGGTTTGGTGTCTGTGACTCACATGACCCATACTCATCACATGATATCCCCTTTTTAAGGAAGTGGCTGGCAACAGGAAGTTGACTGGATAAGAGGTTCCTTGTGGTTCTGCTTCTAGGTTTCTACTGCTCCAGTTTGTGCGTTCTGTTCTGATCTATCCGTGTACTGACCCCGGCTTATTTCCTGACGAATCCTGATTGCTGCCTGCCCTGACCTTTGGCTTGTTCAACTATTCTTTGGCTCTCGCTCTGGCACTATGTTTCTGTTCCTGCTAGTTAGAAGTCATCTTCCTTGGCGGGCACAGGACCGCAACCTGGCAGCAACTCGCTGCACAACAACCTCATTTCTAGAAGCTCCAGAGAAGACCGAGCTACTGCTTAGACCCCGCACCTCGTGCATGTCTCCACCCACTGGGTTGGTGATACAGAAGGTCCACCACTCTGCCCTATACGGTGACAAAGGAATTGGAATGAGTGGAGCTTTCAAATGAAGACCTAATATACCCCTGTAGCAAATGAGATATGTGACACCAAATTGGAGCATATTTGCCAGCATTTTCCATCATTTTACATGGCAAAGGGGATAAAGGGACTGGATAAGGCCACAAGTGAATGGTGCAGCAGATTTTGTTTGGGATTTAGGTCTGGAGTGCAATATTGGGGGCAAAACACCCCATCACTTTCCTAGGCCAGGATGTGGAGGTGGAATTGGAACACCTGCCTAATACTAATGAAGGGGAATCTGCAATTAGGATTGAGAAGTGGAGTTGGGGCCTGAGGACAGGTGTTGCTCAAGAAGAGACAGAAGAAGTATTCTGAAGAAGTTTTTCTTTTTTTTAAATGAATTTTTTAACCATATATCTTAGTTTATCTAGGTGTTTTTTGATGCCCACTGGTTGAACCACCTATCAATTTTTTAAAAACGTTTAAATTCGTTCATTTTGTAATTTTGTTTGTAGTTTAAAAAACAAAATGCTGGAAAATGAGGGAGGGGCAGTTTTTAAAACAATTATGTGATTTAGTGTTTTTTATATGGAAATAATATAAAGCTTTATTATACTTTTTTTGCTTCGGATTGTGCAAAAAAAATCCCAAAAAGTAAAGGGGTAATAAGGAGCCATTTTTTTAACCGAGAATATTGGGTAGTGAAAAGCAGCTCCTGTAAAAGCCAAACCCCAATAAATGCCAATAAACCCCTTTACCTTCACCTCTAATTCACCTCCTTCACCTATAATTTAGAAATATTACTCAACATTTTGCCAATGGGTCAAGATTTTCATGGAAACATCAGCACAATGACAACATGAAATTTCAGTGATACCTTTTTGAGTTCATATCACAAAGGGTCAAATGATAGAGATAATTATTTTAAATAAAACCCAGAGCACGGGGGACACCCATGCCTTTTTCTTGAATGTAAGTTTAGTAATGTTGGTTAAATGTCATAGTGTACAATGTATACAGCACTGGAAATAATTGATGGTGTTACATGCCATAAAACTCTCACCAATGTTAATTTGTACAACCCAAAACGTGAGTTTTCTTCTTTGCAAAATGTTGTCAAAGTTATATTTTCAGTTACGGAGTGATGGATATCTAGCGGATGGGAACTTGGACAGGGAACACTGTTTAATTGGCTCCTCTTCCCAGAAGCCACATAGGTGACACCTCGAGCTCTGTACTATGTTCAAAAAGAGCATCTCTATTCCTTCCCTAAATATTATGAAAGTGCAGACCATCTAGAGGAATTTATATGAACTTTTGTTTACTTAATGGGAGCAGGCTGCTTTTTCTAAACTTCAGCACAGACAGTGTGAGCAGGAACGGCTCCTGCTTAAATCATACGGCAGAGCCATAACACCATAGTCTATGCAGTCTGTATAAATAGAGTGAAAATCCCTTTACATACTACTAAGCATATGCTAGGTGAACAGATGGCACTAAAATAAGTTGCACTCATACAAGTCCACCCAACACCCCTCCACCTCCTCCTCTTTTAGGCAAACAGTGTACAATTTGTTACCACCCGCAGTCAGAGCTCATTTAATTTCTATGTTACAAATATTTTATTGAATTTTCTGAAATAGTAAATATTTGATTAAATATTATTCGTAGAAAGATCCTGGAAACTAAAAAAATACACAGCCAAATGACTGTTTGAAATAGAATGAGAAAGCAAACACACAGAAGGGAATGGAAATAATGGATACTTGTATTTACGTGATTTTACATCGGCTTACCATTTTTGGCTGCTGTTGGCGGACCTCAAGGTTTTGACTTAGGTTCAGCTTTGGCAATGGAAGCAGGTAGATGGGCATGGTATGCCAATATAGAACTCATGTAAGTGTAACAAAGTGGAAGTGTTTCTAGGACTACAAGTGTCAGGAAAAGTAAAGGATTAGACAAAAATTCAGGAGCTGCTTAATTAATAATACTTGTCTTAATTTGATGCAAAGAATGGTCTAAAACAGCAACAGCTCCGGCAGCAAAATCACTAGATTCAACACTTACCCCAGGGAGTGCCTATTTTCATATCATTTAACTAAGCAGGGAGAAGCTGGAATTCTTTTACACGTATCCAGAAAATGTCAGCATCAGCAACCAACCAGTCAGATCTCAACCAATCAGATTTTTATATGACCATTATCATTTTAGCCAAACCTCCTTGTTATATTATACTGTAAAAAAACTTGCACTTTTTAATATCATGTTACATTTTGAATATTATCAGCTGCTTTCTTTCTTATGACTTGTCAGGGCATAACAACTACAACATTCTTCCTAGCAGGTTTCTCCCAACTGATCAAGGTGTCAGAAAGAAGACACAATATGATCACAAGGGCACAGACTAGACAAATCCACTTGTACATCTACAATACGTGTATTCAGTATTCTACCTTGTATGTTTTTTTATTTACCTTACTAAAAAAGGCTTTTAAACTCTTAGGTGGTTCTGTGGTGGTAGTACCAGAAAGCCTTACTATTCCTGCTACAACACCTAGACTTTTTTGAAGTTTGCCAAGTTTTTGGACCAAGTTGTGATCAGATATTGTGTTGTTTGAAGCATTTTTACAATGTGGAAATCATGCCAATAGAAGTATATGTGTATACCTAGAGGCAAGTGTGTGCTTCAAAATGGCAGAGAATGCAGTGGCTCTAGAAACCTTAAATATTCATTGTAGCGTTGGACTTATCATATAGCATGCAGTACAGGACTGGACTTAGGGTGCCTCGCCGACACAAGAACAGAACACTTTGTAGTATGAAATATAGGACACAGAGGGGTTTTTAAACATAGTAGTAATTTGAAACAAAATTCAAGTTCATTTTTTGGTGGGTTTGACACACAAACTTTTGCTGTTCACAATTTTGGCAATCTTGTGTTAAAAAAAGGCTTTAGTTCCTCACATTTTTATGCAATCTTTTTGTTCAACCCACTGAATTAAAGCTGAAAGTCTGCAGTTCAACTGCATCTGAGTTGTTTCATTTAAAATTAATTGTGGTAATGTACAGAACCAAAACTAGAAAAAAGTTGTCTCTGTCCAAATATTTGTGGACCTAACTGTGGCTCTATCAGAGAAAGGGCCAGATGTATCCCCTAATTCAACCCACAAATGTAGCCTTTCAAATTTACCTTTATTGCAATTAACAAAAAACACAGCCCCTAGCAGCTAACTCAAACTGAAAAAGAACTTTTCCTTTAATCTAATTCTAACACTTGCAGTGGAACTCGTGTATGGTAATAAAAAATAACAGCCTATTAAAGATAAAAAATACTAATTTCAATCTGCAAATGACCTCTGGAGTACTTTGCTTCCACTCCTTGAGGTTCTGAGTCTACCAGGTTGAATACCAGGCAACATCTAGTACATAGTTGCTCGCCAAAATGGATCATTCATCATGTTCATGGCAGTTACGTGCTCTCTGCAGACTTTATACAGCTTTTCGCAGCTGGACTCTATAACAGGCACTTGCAAAAACACAATACTTGTGAAAAGAGTTGTCCCTTTGACTATTGTTTCGCCATGGTACATTCTTTGATCTGACGATCTGTGCGTCTGCCTGCCCCAACAGGACTAGACTCAGTGAGTTACTATCCGTATATGACGGATGTTTTTCTGTTGTCTCCTTTTTTTGAAAACTTGAGAACTAAGGTTGTGGGAACATTGTTTTTTTATTAACATTTCCCCTGAAGAAGCGGGGTAGTACCCCCGAAAAGCGGTGGGAGTTTTTTCAACAACAAGGACATAACTCCCTACTGTGTTTGCCTCTCCAAGAGCAGCTATGTACTTTGTGGTTCTTTATAGCCTTACCTTTAACTAGGGATGTGGTGATTTATGGTACAAAACTCATTTGGGGAATCTATCTATGATTAGCTTTTCTATTATTATTATCTAGTAATTATATAGCACCGACATATTACGCAGTGCTTTACAAAGTCTATTTTCATGTCACTAGCTATTCCTTTAAAGGGGCTCACAATCTAATATTCCTACCATGGTCATATGTCATTACACAGTCTAAGGTCAATTTGGGGGCTATCTTTTTTTGGAATGTGGGAGACCTGAAAGAAACCAGACAAGGGGAGAACATGAAAACTCCATACTGACAGTGCCCTGGGCGAGATTTTAACCTGGAACATAGCACTGCAGAAGCCAGAGTGCTAACCACTGAGCCACTGTGCTGCCTTCTAGAGAACATCTAGTACTTATTTCACCTCTAGCACCAATTTTTAACAGTCTTTAGTAGGAATGACTGCAAAAAGTCTGTGTCCCACATCCATACCGGATAACCAGGCATTGGGTTATTAAAAAAAAAACCTTAGGCTGTCTAAAGACATAAGAGACACTGGATATAGTTTACCTCTTAAATTGCATAACCATCCCAAACACATCTTTTGAACATTTCAGCAATGCCAAAATCGGCACATTCCCTGATGGCCTGGCATTCTTGCAAATCTGTATGCATGTTGTGTAAAGTATGTCTGGCATTGTAATCATTTATTGAACACATGTTTTTTAAACTGCCGGCTTCAATTAGCTGTGCAAGATTTGTTGTGAATACTGATGGACTAGCTAAGATTCCTTTTGGCCGGATGATAAATATGAGCAAGTGTTGGAAAGTAACAGCTCAGCAGACTGTACAGGGACAAAAATAAAGTTAGCCTTTCCATCTTCAGAGTTTTCATGTGGCCTCTCTCTCTTATTAAAACCTATATATTAATAGCCTGTTTTCTGCAGATTAGTATACCAATAAAAACAGAAGCAAGCAGTAGCAGCTGGCATTTTAAATGTTTTATTGTAAGGAATGTATCACAGTTTTAATATCAGTATAATATAGTACTTTTTATATCCGTGAAACAAAGAACGGCTCCTTTTAAAGAAAGTACATTATGCAAACCAATTGAAGAAACAGTAGGGCCAAGCCCCAGATAATATACACCATAGTATAAATTGTGTTAAAATGAAATTGCCAACAAAATACATGGTTTTAGAATTAATTTTTAACAAGCTGCTACTTCCCCAGGGTAATTAAATTTAAATAGGAAATGTTAATATAGCTGGTATTGTGACATGCTTTAAAACCTTAAAATATTATATAACAAAGGGCAAATAATGAACAAAGTTTGAGTACCTATAGTAATTAATTAGTAATTAATTTTCTAAAATGACTGGCTGTTGTGTTTTCAGTGTACAACTCTTTTTCTAGGCCATTGAATATCAATATACTTTTAGATTGTAAAATTCTAATTGTTTAAAAAGTGTTCTCGTATTTTACCTTCAAGTGATTTTAATAACCAGAGGTTTCAATTTACCTACAACTTTAATTTAGAAATCTAACAAGCTTGAAATACAGCCTTAAATTGGCAGCAATTACCCCTAATCCTTTCACCAGAACTTCTAGTTCCTATTTACTACCTAATACGGATGAGAGAATTTAGAAATACCTTTACCAGTTTGGTTCACTGAAACTTTTTCAAAACCTAGAAATGTTTGAAACTTGCAGTGAATTAGTCAACTGGAAGCCCAATAAAATTAACAGGAACCTGAACCAAGCACCAAATGTTGTGAAAAATTTGAAAGCTCTGGGTAGCCCTAGTAGACACAATGGGAGTGATTTAATAATGCTCCCCAAGACTGGAGAGTATACACTTTTATCAGTGAACTTCAAAAAACCTGGAATGGATTTCTTCAAAATCATTTGCTATTATTTAGCAAATGTTTTCAATCCTGGAAAAAATCTATTTCAGGTTTGCTGGATCACCTAGGTTAATCCATGATAGTTTATCTTGTCCAGTCTTGGAAAGCTTTGACAAATCAAGCCCAATGATGGGAGTGAAAAAATTGAGAAATTGGGACACTCTACACATATCAGAAAGACCTCAAATTCTTTATTTGTATTGCATTTGTCTCTTCTGTCCAAAACCATCATTGCTACCACTAATGACCTCCCACTGTCATCATGGCCGCCCTCCCTGTAGCCTCCTGGGGTATATACGTTACATATCCAAGGAGGCTGCGAGCTACTTCTGCACATGCTCGATATCCCGATCTACTGGAGCGGGATTGACAGCTTTCTACCTATAATGGTAATGGGAACCACAATGCTGATAGAAACCCTGAACATCCATATTGTGATGATTACTACCATATTTTTAGATTTAGCCTTTTTTTTTAATTTAAATCTGTCTCCATTGTAACTACTTGTAAATTCTCTGTTTACCTTACCCGTAATATAACAGGGAATGTACTGTGCTAGACTCCAGTGTTGATGTAGTGTTTTGGCTCCCGGTTCTTTGTGAATAGTATCTGTCATATGAACCTCTTAACAGGGAGCCAAAAGCACAGGTCTCATAGTACTTTGCAGAGAAGGTAAATGGAGCATTTACAAGTACTCACAACAAGCATACACTTCAGTAATAAAAGGCTAACATGCAAAAATATGACTCTCTCTGGCTTTCCACACCATCCTCCCTGGCTCTTCACACTCAACTCTGTTTTTGCTATATTTTCCTATCCAAAATTCTGTCTTCTCTAGTAATAACTTTTGCACTAGGACTGTCCAAGCCTCCTAACCAAGACCAGCAGTCTCATGTTGGCCCTGACAAGGTAAAAGCTTTCTTTGGCCTAGAATGATATTCTATTTCTTTCACAATATTTTTATTGTTTTTAAAAATTGTAACAAATATTAGCAGATTCCAGATGTCAGCTAGCTCTAACACAAAAGAACAATATCAAAAAGTAATACATTCATCATGAGCAGGTCTAGGAAAGGATACTTATAAAAAAATATATCAATACAAACGTTAGGCCTATGGGTTAAACATGCAAGTGAATAAAATAAATGTTACTTATGTATCATTGTTATGTATCATTGTTTGACTTTCAGAGACAAGATAAGAAGAATGGTTAAAAAAAGGATTCAAAAAGGTAGAGATTGAGTAACAGGTAGTTAGAGAAAAAGACCTGTAGATGGTATGCTCAGTTCATTGCCAAATATCAGTTGCAAGGCATTAATTCCATGGGTCCCAAAAGAATCAGAATATCACCCTAACACATAAATCTTCCACTTGCAGCAGAGTTAGGCTATAAGGTATAATCCCTTTTTAATGTACAGCGCTGCATAATATGTTGGCGCTATATAAATCCTTTTATTATTATTATTATTATTATTATTATTATTATTAATAATAATAATAATAATAATAAAATGAGCTGGTACAGGACTCCAGTTGGCTTAATCAAATATTTCCGAGGTATCTGATATATGCTGGAGATGTGACAATGACAGAAGTACAATGCTTCATTACTTTTGGGATAAGGTTAGAGAGTTTATGGAGACCTACAGATATACTTGTTACAGATGATCCAGCATTCTTTCTCCTCCATCACAGTGACAAATGCCTTAAAATGTACAAAAAATTGATACATAAACACATTGTTAATTCAGTCAGGGTCTGTATATCTGTACCGGATCCACCCTCCATTGGTCTCATTGGTTCTGAAGGTGATTGAGATTATGTTAATGGAGGATCAAGAGATGTTCTACAATACTGGGTTCTACTAGAAACAATTCCCAGGAATCGGGAGAATACAGAAGCTGCTAAACCTTGGAGAGGTAAACATCAGACCCCCATAATAATCTAGAAAATACTTTTCTCATTTGATGGAACATTGTAAATTATTGTAGCAAGCCCCCCCCCCCCCCCCTTCCATTTTTACTGTGGTATTTTCCTATTGGCATCCCCAGTATGTGGTTTCTGTATCCATTGGGAAAATGCAATTACCATTCTGTGTATGTTTTGTTTATTTTAATACTTAATAGTTTAATACTTAAAGAGGAAGTAAACTCAAACTCAGGCAAAGTCCTTTCAGGCAAAGGAGAAAATACACTCACCTTCAATCCCGCAGAGCAGTTGGCCTGGAGGTCTACATCGGGTCCCTCGTTGTCCCGGCATCGGTCTTCAGGCTGCCACACCGGGCACCGCCATCTTCTCCTCTTCTTCCAGGTTTTTTTTCCTACTTCACCCAACACAGACACAAAATTGGGTGACATAGATGGGGAAAAATCTTGCCGACCTCACGGCGCAGGGCTTTTTCTGCACATGCCTGAGATGCTCGAACATGTGCAGAAGGAGCACAAGGAGCCTCCCGGGATGATCTAAAATTAGGGGGCGGCGCTGCATCCTTTTAAAAAAAAGGGTGTTGCACTTAAAAAAAACAAACAGAATTTTTACCTTACATAAAAGGGTTGTCTTCCCTTTTATGAAAAGTGAAAATTCTGAGTTTAGGTACGCCTTAAAAAAACAATGTTAAGAAAAAATCCATGAGTCCCAAAATTGATGTCATTCAGTATGGTAGATAATTTATCAATAATCATGACCCAGAATTACTTTTTACTATGACTAACTTGGGTAAATATCCATTACTTATATACCTTAGAGATTCATTCACCAAAAGGTGGCATTGGGTTTGATTTACTAAAGGCAAAAGAGCTTCAAATTGCAGTAGCTCATGATACCAAATCAGAATTGATTTCACTGCAGTAAAGTAAAAATCTGATTTGCTGCTAGGTTGCACTCAGCACATTATCTTTCCTCTTAGAACTGTATTCATTAAGCCTGGCTGCTTCTGACTTTTATGCATGTGCTAGGCATTTTAAATAACGTGGCTCTACCAGAAGATTTTGCTTCACATTTTAGACTGGGAGTCACAAGATTTTAATTTTAAATGATTCTTCTTTTGTTACTGAAACTATATGGCATAAGTTTTATTGTAAAATCTAATTTATTAGTATTTCTACCCTTAAATAGACTGCTTCATTACAGAGAAAAAGAATATTAATCACTTGTGTATAAACTCACCACACGGCTTTGTTATCTGAATTACAGGACAGAAAAACAGTAACCATACTGCAGCACATTAGAGGAAAGTATACTATATTTATAATTACCATAGGCTTTTTTAAATCTTTTCCTAATGCTCTCCAAAGATTAGTCACACCAGTGAAACTGGTTTTATTACCAGATAGCACAATCAGGCAGGAGGAATACGAAGCATGAAGCAGTAAGTAAAAAGAGACCCAACAGAGAGCATATACAGATGGCAAGAGCTTTATTTGTAGAATCAATGGCACTTGTTACTCTAGCGCTATATTTCTGCAGAATTGGCTTGACTCCCAGCTGAAGCCCAGGAAGCCATAACTTACTACAAATACATGATAAAACCTGCCATTCCCTCGCAGCAGTATGTGTTGTGAATCGAAATCTGTCCTAGAAGAGTTACAGGAAAGTAAAAAAAAATAACAGGTGGTGTTCATGCCTCAGAATTTGTTTCCATCAAGACTGAGATCCTCCAGCATGTTAGTTATTTAAATATTTATGAAATCCTATTTCACCGCGTTGTACTTATGTGGGACCTTCAAGAATCAAAACGTTCCCATCCCAAGCATTCTCCTAGACTTTTTTAACTTGGATTTGTCCTTTCAGGCAAAGGAGAAAATTTATAGCAATAACAAAGTTAATTCCATTCTCTTTTATGGACTGCAGTGAAATAGTCTCTTATGGTAACCTCATACATATTAATATGATCTCTCGGTCAATAAAACAGCGTGACTAAGCCGATCAAATAAAATATTAACAAACCAATCATTGAAAAAGTTCTTAATTGATTTAAATTCTGCAGTTTAGACAGTGTCAGTCATGGCAGAATTTCATAAACATCTGAAAAAATAGGACATGTCCCATAATTTGTCCCTTTTGCAATATAGGACCTGTCTGGTCACAATTTTTTTCATTTTTAGCTTTCGTTCCGCACTCCAGGTTGCTAAATATAAAACCTTGATTTACTTTGATGACATAGTTCCCAGTGACACTTTCATTGTCAGTTTTTTTTTATTATCTCTGTGTGACCTTGCATGGCCCTGAAACTCATCTCCAATCTGTTACCTTAGTGCAGTAAACAATGAATTTCTGCACGTTGTAAGTCATCTGAATAAAAGAATTCATTACCATTATCCTAGGCTCTCACATGTTTCAAGCTACTCATTGGGCTAGGCCATAATTATCTCTGCTAATTACCATTATGTTGTTTTGGTAATAAATATTTTTATTTGGCCTTTTGGTGAAGGCACCAATTCAATGTTTGCAGGAAGGATTTTTTCAAATATTACTGAAAGATTAACCATATCAGGCAAATTTCTTTCTATAAAGGGTGAGATCAGATGAAGACAGAGTGAGTAATACCTTCCTTGGTGAAAAAAGTTTTAGTACAAAGTTGAAAGGAGCTTCAGACTTCAGGTGTTCCTATCATCCCCCATCACATGGTCCACTCTTTGACCAAACATTACATTGGACTGTGTCCAAAGTAGAAGTCTACTCTTTATTGTCAGCCTAAACTGTACAAGTATCCATTGTGACTGTACAATGTCTGTACAATCCTTCTTCAGTTTACCAACAACTATGTATTAGGAGGGCCTACAGGAAAACTGGTAGACTGTCACAGTACATAGTTTTTAATGTAATTTAAATTACACTATACGAGTTAAGAGAAACCCACATGACCACCTATTCTTTTCTATTTAGCAACCCAAAATTGGACACAGGGGTTCTGGAAACCCATGTCAAACTAGCATTCTGACCTAAAGGACCAAGGTTTTAAACCACATAATACAATATCTAGAAATCGAAAACAAAAATGGTGTTTCTGAAGTTGGGCAATGCTGTTGAATGTGTCTTTGAGTAAAATCTTTTCATTCAAATAATTCTACCTAATTTTATCAGAATTGTACTTGAAAGAAATTGACAGCATGGTGTCTCAGATGTTAGCACTCTGGCCTTTGCAGCTCTAAGTCCCAGGTTTCAATCCTGGCCAGGACCCCTTTTGCATGGAGTTGAGTTGTGTTTCAGTAGGTTTCCTCAAGGTAATCCGTTTTATTCTCTCACATTCCAATAAAACAGTTAGGTTAGCTCTCCCCCAAATTGACCCTAGACTGTGGTAATGACATATGGCTATGGTAGGGACATTATATTGTGAGCCCCTTTGTGGTTAGTGACACGACTATGATAAAGTGCAGCGCTATATGGTATGTAGTAAATGGTATATGGTAAATATGCCGACGCTATATAAATACTAGATAATAATAATAGAAAAGATAATCATAAATGGATTCCTAAAATGTTTTGTACCATAAATCACCACATCCCTAGTTAAAGATAAGCCTATAAAAAACACAAAGTATACAGTTGCTCGCCAAAATGGAGAGGCAAAGAAAGTAGCGCGTTGGGAGGTAAGTATTAACAGTTAAAACATCGGAGTTTGTACTAAAAAAAAATACCTTTTCTGCTCCTATCAACGGATGCGGAAAAGGCGTTCAACAGAGTTAGTTGGCACTTCAGGCGACGTTGCAACATTGGGGTCTTCCTGAGCTTCTCCAGTGGTGGATTAAAGCAATATACACCGTGCCATCTGCAAGAATTAGAGTCAATGGAGAATTGCCTGAGGTCTTTGATATTTCAAATGGAACGAGACAGGGCTGCCCGCTTTCACCACTCCTCATTCTTACTATAGAACCATTTCTGCATAATATTTGTTCCAATGTAAATATAAAAGGTGTCAAAATAGGTCCAGTGGAGCACAAAGTCGCTGCCTACGCAGATGATCTGATCTTTTAATTGGACAAATAAGCTGAGGTATCAAACTACAGAATTGACTTACAGAAATGGGAAGCCTTAAATGCGTTCATTGCCCAGGCAGAATGCAGGATCATATCTGCTAACTTTCCATTTAAATGGCCTACATCGTCTATAACATACCTGGGTACCCAGCTTCCTGACAAGCTTGCAAATGTGGTTGAGCTGAATTCCATCCCATTGCCTAATCAAATCTGTAGAGACCTTCTTAAATAGAGGCAGAAAACTTTTACCTGGTTTGGGAGATGCAATATTCTAAAGATGAATATAATGCCTCGGTTGCTGTACCTCCTCCTCGCCCTCTCGGTGACAGTTCCTCTACACACACTCACTGCCTTCAAGGCCGAATTTATTAAGTTTATCTGGTTCCCAGACACCCCTAGATTAAGCTCAAAGATACTCAGATTACCTAAAGTGCATGGAGGAGCGGCATTCCCCGACCCAGTACCTTATTATAGAACAGTGCACCTAGCCAGGGTGCCGGACTGGTGTAAAAATAGACAGACAAAGCTTTGGGTTTATGCTGGAAAATGAGATTTCAGATGATCCACTGGAGACAGTTGCCTGGGCTCCAGCACTGGCCAAGGCTAAATTGTCCAAACTCCCATTGATAGGCCTTACATTGGCAGCAATTACCAAATATGTCCACTCTCACGGAGTCCAGTTTTTTTCATTTCCGCTATCCCCAATCTTAGGTCACCCTGATTTCCCTACTGGGAACACAGATCCTGTATTCCGCATTTGGCCCTCTGAAGAGATTTACAGAGCGAAACATTTCCTAGTAAATAATGACTGGATCCCCCTTAAATTAAACATATGGCATACTATCCAATTGAGGTATTTTACCAGATCCCTTCCTTCTCCCTCTCAATTTATTTGTCCGCTTCTTCCTTTTGAGATACAATGTGTTTCTCAATCTGGCCTGAGGGGCACCTTGTCCTGTGCTTATCACATCCTTATGTCCGAGTTGTCTGATGAAACGCCACCTTTTGTGACGAAGTGGGAAGAGGAATTGGGTCATACATTCACAGCTCAGCAGAGGGAGATGATGTTACGCTTTGACCACAAAGCCTCAGTCTGTAACAAATACCAAGAAATTAAGTGGTTACCAGATGGTACAGGACACTTGTTCAGTTGGCAAAAATGTACAATCAGGTTGACCCCACCTGTTGGAGGTGTAAGAGGACCCGTGGCACTCTACTACATTTAATTTGGGAATGCCCGAAATTGGCGACTTTTTGGGAAGCTGTAGTAAAACTTACCCAAGACCTCACTTCCATTGACATACGTGGTAAACCTGAGGTGGTATTGTTACATATCACTGACATGTCCAAAAAACGCTGGGACATTTATTAAATGCTGCTAAAACATGCATTCCCTCTAATTGGAAAAGTGAAACACCACCATCTGTTGGTCACTGGCTTAATAGGATTAAAGACATATATAATATGGAAGACATGATGTTTACTGATTCTGGGACATCCGAGAAGTTTAATAATACCTGGTTCCATTAGATCCAGTTTATCACCACCCCTGGCTTCGCCACTCTGTCCTCACAAGATGTGTAGATCCAAGCGGATCAAGTTTTAGTTGACCCTCAACTCTTGGCTGAATGTGTCAAGGAATGGTTTGTTGGATAATGCTGCACTATCTGTGCTACCCCTCCCCCTTTTCTTCTTCTCATCTTCCCCCTCCCCCACCGTGTTTCACTCCCTCTTTTTGACCCTTCAATAGTTGTAAAATGTCACTGAGATATCCTGGGTTACACGTTTGGCGGTAATTTGTTTTTTTATCCACCATTGTACTGTTCCTATGGCTTGCATTGATTAAACTGTTATTTTCTGTACCTGGTTATGTCTCAATAAAAAGTTATATTTAAAAAAAAACATCAGAGTTTGTATTCATTATTCGATATTAAAAACAATCTGTCCAAGTCACAAAAGTTAAAAAAAGGTTAGGTAAATTGAGAAATTAAGCCATGAAATTCTACAGGATAAGGTTGGACATTGCTATAGTACCCGTCCCTATGAACACAAACCTTGGTTCTACCTGACTTCTAACTGAAAATGATAAATTATGTTTCTCAAATAATTCTACATAAATCTACCAGAATTCTACTTAAAAAAGAGAGAAATTCTACTGTGTAATTACTGTAATTGGACAATGCTATAGTATGTGTTCCTGCAGAAGAATGCTTCAATTCTACTCAAAGCTGACCTAAACTAAAACTCTTACTTTACATAAAAATAGTAGACAACCCTTTTATATAAGGTAAAAATTACCTTTTTTGGGGGAGGGGGTTACATAAAACTGGTTTTTAAAAAAGTGTGAAGCCACTCACCTTCTGTTTTTATTGCCAGGATGATAAAGACAGAATGGGCAGAGCTTCCTGGCACACATACGTCACACATACCAGAAGCCTTTTTCTTCAAGGGAGTGTTGGTGTTGTGTTGGCACAGTGTTGTGTGGTGGTACACATCTGAACAATGTTTGTAGGTATGAATATTTTTAACCTTGAGCAGAGCTAAAGTTCGCGGCTTCCAATGCACTTTTCAAGACTGAATGAACTTCATCCCATTCCAACCAATGAAGATAGCCGAAGACTGTCTTGTACCTAGAAAGAGAAGAAGGAAGAAGATGGTGGCTCTCTGCAGTTGAATGGGTGCAGGTGAGTATAGAAGGGTTTAATTCTGCTTTAAACAAGGGTGTGTGTGACCCGGATGACAATGAAAAAACACAAAGGAGTTGTCAACCTGTAACAAGAAGTATCTTAACATAAGAGGATCACCTGGTATTATTTCAATAAAAGCTACAAATTGAAAAAAAAAACATGTGAAATTACACAATTGTGCCAAAGCTACAAATATGAATACTTGACTTTTTTTAAGAAAATAAAAAAAAACAATAAAAGTGACTTTTTTTAATTATTCTTTTAACATTTAAACATCTTGATACGTCATTACTCTGCTGGAGGCTGTGCTGACTACCGGTACTTTATTTTTTATTTATTTATGATGACTTAAGAATTTGGCCTAAAGTGCTGGATGTCACTTTTTCTGCCTGCTTAGTTTTCTCATTCCATGCTCATCTGCTCAAATTAACTTTAGAAAATAGAATAAATAGAAAATAATGCCCAAGGGCTGCTAGTCTCATCAGACTGTCTTTGATAAAGAGACAGGGAAAAGGGAGGGCATAGACTCATGAGGATCCACTGAGTGTTATTGTGTTGTTTTGCTCTCTCTCTTATATTTTATTTTGCTGACATGGAATTAAAAGTGACAGTGGTAAAATGAATTCACAGATAGCAGCTGCAAAGAGTTTGAATAAAGCATTCATTCCATTGTGTCTAGATGATGGTTTGTCGCAAGCAGTGAGAGCCTGATGAATGAAAATGCTAGTGAAACCAGTTGTGATTTCAAGGTTTGCTTTGGAGAGAAATTGCATGGTAGCTTTTACAGATGGCTACAATTATGTAAATTACAAAAAAAGGTGGTATTAGAAGGAACTAAATGAATCCAAATAGTAAATTAATAGGCGGTAAAGTTAATAAAGGTCTAATCTGTTTCTAATTAAAACAAACCTAAAGTTAAAGTTAAAGGTCTCCATTGGCTTTTGAAAGTTTGTATTTTCTCAGGTGAATTCCACTGGGAGAATTAGGTAGCCCTCAGTTAAGCCAATTTATCTTAGTTTATTTTATTTAAACTCCAACTAAACCCAAAATTGAACAAGGCAAAATCCTATAGTAATGAGGTTGACAAGTGTATGCAATCAGTGTATAAAAGATGGCAGCTTGGAAGAATTTTTGTTTTATGGGCTAAATGTACTTGCACACTGCATGCAGCTACTTCCTCTCATCTTTGAAATAGCTGGTTGAAGCTCAATAGACGTGACAACCATAGTAGGCAGATTAATAGATTGTAGATTACTTTTCACAAAGTTCCAGCATTAAAGTGGATGCAATGGGCCTGATTTATTAAAGTTCTCCAACACTAGAAAAGATTGTCTAATCAGCAAACCTGGAATAGATTTCTTAAAATCTTTTCTTAATATTTGGCAAATATTTTCAAATTTTGAACCAGATTTTCCAGGTTTGCTCCCTCACTCGGATTCTCTCATGTTAGTATATTCTTCCAGTCTGGGAGAGCTCTAATAAATAAGCCCCCATGTGTCTAAGTGCGGAGGGACTTGTACTCACTTGAATTAGGTGGTGAGAAATAGGGATGATGGGACACACAAGTCATTCAGCAGCAGAAAGTTCCACTGAAATGTGTAAAACTATTCACTCCTATGAATTTTGCCCCTGATAACTTCTCTATAGAAATATGTTGACACATTAACATGCATTGTTGCATATTTTGAATGATAGCTGATATAAAATATATATTGAATGTCTGAACACATCATACCACACACTGATGTACATTGATGAATTTACAGGTGTCACAATGACTGTGTTATGATTCATGTTATAACACACTTCCATCATTAATGACAGATCTATTCTATGCTTAGGTAATAGCACAAGAGATCCTGAGTGACACATGCAACAAACTTGGCAGGATTGGTAAATCTCTAAAATGAGTCAGAATAGACTTCAATTGAAATTATACAACCACCACTCTTACCCTCAATGATCTAGCTCCTTTGGTAAGCTCCAATGCAATCAAACGTTATCCCTTGTAAGAAATACATTTTATTGCTTACAACAATTAAGAATATGCTTGTAACAATTATAATGAATTTATTTTTTTTTATTTTTATTTGTTAACATTACATAAATGTTTTGTAATATCTCCAGATGCAAAGAAAAAAACAAAACTTGATTTTCCTAGAAGTTGTAAACTGATAACTATCTTTAAGTATACGCTTATTGTTATCACTTAGTATTGTTAATGTGGACTACAGAACCCCCCTCAATGTAAGTACAGTATGGGGAGTAACCTTTGTTACCCTACAACAGGACTTGTGTTAGTGAAGGTGAAAATAAAACAATAAAAACCTGAAAATGAAAAACGTATGCAACCACAACATTTAAAGTGCTCCTTCATCATAATTTTTACGTACATACATACATCATGTATCCCAGCAGGCTGTAGGCTGCTCCTTTAGCGCATTTTGCCAATCTTGGGCATATGCAGAAAGGGCTTTCTTCTGCTGTAAAAAAATACCAATTTCATGCATGCACAGTGAGATTGGCATTTTTTTTTTTTTACATTTTGCATTTTCAATTACTGCCTGATCGGGTGGCATAGGAAGAAGAACCAGAAACAATAAAAAAGAATCTCCCGCCGTCCTGCCCATAATGTTCTATCTCCGCCCTGGGGCAGGCTTGAGATCAGCCACATCTTTCTTCTTCTTCCTGGGTGGTTGATGGCTTTCCACCTCTAAAGACTTTTGTGATATTTCTGCTTTAAGGACATCTCGGGATCTCTAAGAACTAAGCTGCACTATATTTTTTAAAAAAGCTACACTTTAAACAAAATGGGAAGAGTCCTATGCTACATCTATAAATGTATATATAGATATATGCTAAATCTAGAAACGTGGCAGCCAGCTTAGTTGTTATATGCAATGTTTAAATATTTTGGATGTTAAGAATTTAAATAGAAATAAATGATGCTTTAAGTACGTCTATGATGCGTGCCCAATTGGCGCTTCCTCTAAACGACCTAGCAAATGCACAAAATTTTGGTTTTTTATATTTGAACACATTTCTTTGAATATTTAACATGTAAGACAAGGCTCAGTAAGGAAGTAAATATTGGGTATAACAAAGTTTGTATTGTGATGTCATTTGTCTATGTGCAACCACACCAGCCAAAGAAAAAATACTTCTAAAATGACTTTTTCCAAAAGCCTACTGAAAATAAACACTAAAACATTGCAGCTCCAGTTTAATCTGAAGGTTGTAAAACCGTCTGTAAAAATTATGGTAAAAGCTGTGACATTTTTCTTTCTTGGCATTTCTGCAGCCCATACCTAATGGCTATACAAGAGCATCACTGGGAACGGAAGCCGGTGTGGCCATAAATATGTCACATCCACTCAGCAGACTGTCAGCTGACACAGTCCCCGAAGAGGTAACCTGAATTCCTGAATTCTAAATTTTGCAAGAAAAATATTTTATTCTTATCAAGTTCCAAAACCGGTAGACTGGCAGGCACATTTGACAAGGGCCAAGTCATAGGTGCTAAACTAATCTGGTGCTTACTTTGGCAACTGGCAGTAGCGCCTGTTATTGTTTATATTCTATGGGCTGTTACTCTGCTGAATTACTTTGTAAGTAAGATAACTCGTACATTGTGTGTAGGCTTTCACCCATTAACAGAGGTGGATTTTTAGGGGAATATAGAAATGTCAAGATTTGGTGTAGCCCATATTTTTAACTGCTGGTGTCACTGAAGAGTCTAGAAGAAGTTTATCGCACCTTGTGAATGAATCTGCATGAAAGAATAAAGAGCTGTGTTCTACACGTTGCGCTATTGATGCTGATCTTCAATAAATATTACCCTCCAGATGATCAATAGCTACATTATTGAGTTTTTTAAGCACTCTTGCATGGCAATCCCGGGCTTATTCAACCTCAGCTGTGGCTCTTTGCTCAAGTCATAAAACAGGTTTATTGCACATGACAATATGGGAAGAAGGGTAAGGTGCAGATGAGGATATCGCCAAAAATATAAATGGTCATAAACATCTAACTACTTTTTTTGAATCAAATTTAAGGTTTACTTTTAACCCTTCTAAAAGAGTCTTGCTTGGAGTATGGCTTATTTGCAACAGAGTTTCAGGAGATATTTTTCTGAGGCATTTCCTGTTTCAAGGCAGGACAACCCGAAAAAGTTCCTGTGTATACTTTATTATTATTATTAAACAGGATTTATATAGCGCCAACATATTATGCAGCGCTGTACATTAAATAGGTTGTAAATGATAGATGAATACTGACAGTGACACAGGAGGAGAGGACCCTGCCCCGAAGAGCTTAAAATCTGTTAGGTAGGGGGACCTAGCACATAATAGGAGGGGAGATATGCAGTGGTGGGAAGTAGTGATGGTTTCAAAAGACAGAAGAAGATGGGTAGGCAACTTTGAAAAAATGGTTTTAAGTGCTCTTTTAAATGAGCAGAAAGTAGGAGCAAGTCGATTAGGACGAGGAAGACCATTCCCGACAATTGGGCCCGTGTGATGAGGTTATGAGTGAGAAAGTCAGTTGTAGGTCTTAAGAGGAGCGGAGAGAGCGGCTGGGGGAGTATTTTTTTTTACCAGTTCAGAAATGTAAGTGGGACAAGAACTGTGGAGAGATTTGAAGGCAAAGCACAGGCTTGAATTGAATTTGATTCTAAGGTGAAATGGAAGCCAGTGTAGAGATCTGCAAAGAGATGCAGCAGAAGAAGAGCGTTGGTAAGGATGGATGAGTCTGGCTGCGGCATTCATAATAGATTGGGGAGGGAGAGTCGGGTTAGTGGAAGGAGGTACAGTAGTCACTCATCACATGTACTTTTGAAAGGGATAGCCACAGCTTGGTTCCTCTAGGTCAGACACTTTTGAAGTCCAGCAGGTCCTGAAGAAATCTCCTCCAAAGTGAGGAGATCCCTACGCCATTCCTGCTCATTGGCCCAAAGCCTAGGAAAAGGAAACATCTTTACAAGGGAAAAGTCATTGTGGGGAAATGACAGAACGGCAAGTGTCCTAAATATTTAAGGTTCCATGCTTAGAGATCACTCTACAGCTTACTACATCCTACACAATCAAACATGTACAAAGGAACCTAGCAAACCTTATTTCTTCACATACGAGTGAGTAACCTTTTTCTTTTTTCAGAAGCAATTTAAAAAAAAAAAATGATCACCCATTGGTGATTTGCTCGTTTGTAATATAAATTTTTGTTATGAGGCCCAACATTTTGAAGAACAGCAGCCAGCAATACAATGTTATTTTTGCTATTTCACCCCCTTGTAATTTTATTGGTCTTTCCTCAAAGTTGTCAAAGTCAAGTCCTTAAGGGCCAGGATTTGCCCACATTTTTAGTATTTCTCTAACAGCCAGATGTGAATTTTGTAAAGTGTGGTTTAAAAAAGTCAGAACATATTGTGATTATTTGAAAATTCTGGCCTGTGTGTGGCCCGTGAGGACTGAAGTTGGATAGCCCAGCTCCAACTGAAGTGTGAAAGCCAAAATTGGTTAGTCACATTCACTTGGACATGCTCTGTAATAATTAAAATAACAATCCAATTCACTTTTAGTTTTTTTTTTTTTTTAAGAACATAGCCCCGCACAAAGTTATTGTTTTCATATTTATTAATTCACTATGAAATGTGTCAAGGCAGATGGTGATTGTCCAAGAAAAGGGCTGAAGGTGGGACCGTCTGTCTTGACATGCAATTGTCGTTGACGTTGCATTTTTGTGGCTTTTTTACCTGTGGGGCTATAAAAGCTGGGGTATGGTTTTCATATTCCTGAGAACTGAAGAAGAAGCTTGAAGCAGCTGTGAAATGTCTTCAACATAACAAAACAAGTCCAATTGAAAATGGTTTTCTATTACTAACTGTACCATGACACAGATAAATGAGATCCTTCACATGCACAGCTATTGACTTCATATAATGTCCATGCTGCTTTTAGATTAAAGTAAAAAAAATACAAGACGCCATCTGTGGACAGTAGACAGAACAATGTATTATTTTAGATTTACCCAGACAAATCATTGGTGCTGTTTTCGCTCTTTTATTTTGTTTTACATACACTTATGTAGCCTGGCTTGTGTATTATCTATTTCTTCCAAGCACCTGTTCGATCAGTTTTTGTGCCGGATCCAGTTTGTTTTTATGTTACACCCTTTGTGCCTTAATTGACCTTGCCCTGCCCCATTTATTTATTATATGCAGCACATTACTTCCATAATTTCTTAGAGTAAATGTGTCATTTATTAATTATTTTCTTGTTATTTTACATTGTTACATCAGTGAACTTAGTACATCAACCCCTCATTCTAAGCAGACATATTTAGGGACAAACAAACCAAATATAGAGAATGTTATATTTTGCTGTACATGTTAAAATAGCAGTAGAGAGAAGGAAGGATTTTTATTATAGAAGGGACAGGTGATGGTTTTGCAGAATGCCGGGATACGCTGGGTAATATTTAGGACTGCCAGGAATGAATGAACTTCTGCGCTGGCCAATCCAGATGGCTGAAGATCTGATACCCAGAAGAAGACCAGGTGAAGATGGCAGTGCCCACAATGGAGCAAAGACAGATGAGTGTGTATGTAAAAACTTGCAGTCAGGTAAGATTATTTTATTGCAGAAGGGACATCATGTGTCCTTCCTGCAATAAATAATCTGTATGGCACACAATTTAATATTTATAAGATTTAGTTCCACATTAAGCTTAGTTAGTGATTGAAACAGTCAGATGTTTTGTTTTGTATTATGTTATAGACCTGCCATAGGTTATGTTAAGAGAGGAAATGAGGTTGCTATGCAGTTACCACTTCCCTATGCCAATAAACTGCTAACTCAGGGGAGGAGCTACATGTAGCCTCTACTCGTGGCAATCCAATAGAAAATGAATAGAGGTAGCAGTCACTGGTAATATAATTATATATATATATATATATATATATATATAATATAAATATTTTTTGTATTGGACTCAATACAGCTATTTTGTATGGAATCCAATACAAAATGATTTGAATTTCACGCCGATCCTTCCGCCCGCACCGACGCATGTACCTACACTTCGCGGCTGGAGATCAGAGGAGCAGGATATGTCCCCAGGACCTGGGGGGACCATCATGATGCCAGAGGACAGCGACAGGGCAAGGTAAGTGGGTTTTTTCTTTAGTTAAAAGCGACCCCGGGTGTGATTTGGGATTACTGCTTTT
The DNA here is from genome assembly GCF_032062135.1 of Pyxicephalus adspersus. NCBI lineage: Eukaryota > Metazoa > Chordata > Amphibia > Anura > Pyxicephalidae > Pyxicephalus > Pyxicephalus adspersus. The sequence goes on from NC_092859.1 coordinate 143,322,564, forward strand.
TGCCTGGAAAATCCACCCGGAGTCACACTCGGGATTACCACTAGGGGGGTTAAGAACCGGAGCTGCAGGGAAAGAGGCTGAGCAGCTGCCAGTTGCCGGGAGCCACATGTGAACATTTGTTCCATCTGCAGGTCTGAACCTCCTCATAGAAAGCCCTCCTACACCAAATATTTTTTATTTATCACCTTGCTGAATTAAAGTGCAGGACAAATCTGCTTGATCTGTTCCTGGGTTTGTGTATTGTTTAGCACTCTCAATACCAGTTGAACCTGTCCTCCTTACACTTAGTGCTTGAATGCAATTGGGATTTTAAAGATACAACCAACTATTAATTAACGAAATAGAGGAGCTGGTCAAAAAGTTTAAATTTCCCAATATCAGCCTTTCAAGCAGATGGGACAGGTGAATAAAGTTTGTCAGGTCCCCTGTACAGTACGGCAACAAGGAATCCTGTCTGTAGAGCAGCAAATACAAGCCCTGGTAAAGTGGCAGTTGGTAGTGCAGAGGCAAAAACCTCCACAGCTGATATGGAAATTGTCCTTGGAGGATAATGTGGAAGCCTACCTCATCAGGATGAGCATGTAGGGAGTTGGGTTAATGTAACTAGAGGGAGTGATAGGGGCCCCCAGAAAAGGAAGGCCAGCCCTGTGTTTGAGCACCCCAACATGTTTGCAAAGTTATGTGAAGATGTGCAGGTGGCAGACCCAGTGGTGGCAACTCTAGATGTTACTGCTACCCCTAACAGCCGGAGGAGCAGCACATCTAGTAGTGGTGGGGAGGGGAACGCAGGAAGGAAAAGACAATTGGTAGTCATAAGGGATTCTATCATCAGGAGGACAGATAAAATAGTTTGTCGCCCGGGTCCCTGCAACCGAATGGTTTGCTGTCTCCCTGGTGCCAGGGTTCGGCATGTGGTGGACCGAGTGGACAAACTACTGGGAAGGGCTGGAAAGGACCCAGCTGTCTTGTTCCATGTTGGAACCAATGACAATATAGATGGGAGATGAAGGATCCTTAAATTAATCAGATTAGGGAACTAGGTTTCAAGCTGAAGAAAAGGACCTCCAAGTCTATGTTCTCTGGAATTTTGCTTGAGCCATGCACAACACAAGAAAGGCAGAGGGAGCTAAGGCAGCTAAACACATGGCTTAAGTCCTGCAGCAAAAGGGAAGGATTTGGGTTCATAGAACACTGGGCTGACTTTTCATTGGGGTACAATCTGTATGCCAGAGATGGTTTGCACCTAAATGAAAGAGGGTCTGCTGTGCTAGGGGAAAGATTTAGGGGAATGGTGGAGGGATATTTAAACTAGGACAGAGGGGGGTGGGACAGTCAAAAGGGGTGGCAGAAAGCTTAGTCAGACACTAGTGGAGGGTGAATTTGGGATAGTTGGGGGGAGGATTATGGATAATTTTAAGAAGCTCCCCATGTTACAAACAAACATTGGATTGTGCAGTACTAGTTGTACTGAAAAACAAAATGATTTGGCAAACAATGATGGTAAAAGCAGCAATGTTTTAAAAAGCCTGTTTACTGATGCTAGGAGTCTAGCAAACAAGATAGGTGAGTTGGAAGCCTTAATGAGTGAAGAGAATTATGACTTAGTTGGAATTGCTGAATCCTGGCTTTGCTCCCTGCATGACTGGGCTGTCAATATTCCTGGGTATACTCTCTTTTGTAAAGACAGAGTCAAACAAAAAGGTGGTGATGTCTGTCTGTATGTGAGAAGTGATGTAAAAGTGAATGTGAAAGAAGAAATTGCGGATGGAACAAGCGATGAGGTTGAGGCATTATAGGTGGAGTTGAATGTGGGGTTGAATAATACACAATTAATTATTGGAGTCTGTTAAGGAAGAAATAGGAAATCAACTACTAGCACAGATAGAAAAAGCAGCAAAAAGTGGAAGTGTTTTATTCATGGGAGATTTCAACTACCCTGACATTGACTGGAGTAATGGTACTACAGGAACAGCAAAAGGGAGGAAAATTGTGAATTTAATACAGGATAATTTTATAGTACAGTTTATAGAAGCCCCAACTAGAAATGATACTCTGCTGGACCTAGTTCTTTCTAACAATGCAGAACTTATAACAAATGTGCAAAAAAAAGAGAACGAGGTTGCAGTGACCGTAATATGATTTCATTTAATGTAAGCTGTGAACAGGAAGCAAAAACAAGAAAGATAAAAATATTTCTTTTAAGAGAGCAAATTTTCCATTATTAGGGGGGCGGCTCTCTGTGACTTGGATTGGGAGACAATATTGTCCTCAAAGAACACAGGACAGAAATGGGAATGTTTCAAGTCTGTTCTACAAAAGCAAACTGAAAAATATATTCCAATGGGTAATAAGTTTAAAAAGGCTAAAATGAAAACCTATATGGTTCATAGCTGATGTTAAAAAAGCCATAAGGAAAAGAAAAGGGCATTCTAAAAATATAAAAATGAAGGATCACTTTCATCATTTGAAACCTATAAAGAATATAACAAAAGATGTAAAAAGAGGATAAAATGTACAAAACTTCAAAATGGAAGACAGATTGCAAAGGAAAGTAAGGCAAACCTCAAAACACTTTTCACATATATTAATAGCAAGAAGATCAGATCTGAGCATGTAGGCCCCTTAAAGGATGTCGCTGGGTTGGTAACCGGGGATAAAGACAAGGCAGATTTACTAAACACTTTTTAGAGCTCTGTGTACACAAAGGAAAATGGCAGAGCTCAAGTCCAAATTCATAATGGCAATGTCACTGCCTTGAGTGAGTCAGAATGGCTCAGAATTGATTGAGAACAGCTAGGAAAAATTAAGGTTGACAAAGAACCAGGACCATGATGGATCACATCCATGTGTCCTCAAAGAGCTGAGCTCAGTTATTTCAAAACTGTTATTTCTAATTTTTAGAGACTCTTTAGTCACTGGCAAGGTACCAATGGATTGGTGTAAGGCCAATGTGGTTCCTATCTTCAAAAAGGGAGCAAAGTCATTACCAGGTAACTAAAGACCCGTTAGTTTAACGACTTTAGTTGGAAAGAGTTTGATAAAGAACCACATAGAGGAGTTTCTGCTTAAAAATAATATTATAAGTAATTGTCAGCATGTAGATCATAGACTTATTAACAGCATGCAATGCCAAGCTGCAATATCTAAAGCTAGTAAAGGAATAGTCTGGAGGAAAAGAAGTTTAAGCTCCGGGTAAGGAAGGGATTCTTCACTGAAAGGTCTGTGAAAATGTGGAATCAGCTCCCTCAGGAACTAGTTTCAGCAATCACTATAGATTGCTTTAAGAAAAAGCTGGATGTTTTTCTAGAAGCACAGAATATACCTGGGTATAAAGGCTTTAAATTAAAAGTACCAATGACTGTTGATCCAGGGAACATCCGATTGCCTCATGGAATCAGGAAGGATTTTTTTTTCCCTGTTGAAGCAAATTGTACCAGGGTTTTTTGCCTTCCTCTGGATCAACTATGTCTTATGGGGTTTTATATCTGGGATATCTATATTTCCCATGTGGTTGAATTTGATAGACTTATGCCTTTTTTCAACCTAACCTACTATGTAACTATGTAACTATGCCTTTAGTGATCTGCTTTCAATTAAAAAGTGATACCATGCATTAAAATAATACTATACAGCAACCAGGCAGTCTGACAGGTGGGCCACGGCTCTGACCAAGTGCCCCATACAGATTGTAGGCTCAGGGCAGTGGGCGGATTGTGTCTTTGGAGTCAGGCTCAGACCTCTGATGGGAGAGTGGGCTGGTTCCTGTCATTCTGGGGAAGTTTCTTCCTCTCTGGGTGACACACGGCTCCCCACGCATGCCCGGTCCGGAGTTTGTGCACATAGTGGTCCGTGAGCTTCAAAAGGTTGGGGACCACTGCTATACATAATGGAAGATAAAATGCCCAATGCCTCCAGAAACTTCTGAATCTACAATTTTAGACAACCTATCTTCTTTATCTTTCATGATTGAAAGAATAAGCTTACTGTCAACCAAGCCCAGAGAGAGTGAATATATTCACTTGCCATCAGCATTGCCATAAATATTTCTGGAATAGGTTCAGCAAGGTGTTGGAAATATTCCTCAAGGATTTTTATTCATATTGATATGGAAGATTAACCCAATTACTGCAGATTTGTCAGGGACAAATGCTCTATTGGATTGGAACCTGGTGACTGTAGAGGCTATTTGGGAATAGTGAACTGATTGTTATGTTAAAAAAAATTGTTTGAGTTGATTTGAGCTTTGTGACATGGTAGCAATATCCTGCCAGATTTTAGCCATCAGACCAACAGGTTACACCATAGTATTAAAGCGATAGAAACAAAATTCTGCGTTAGATCATATCCTGTTCAAAAAGAGAGCTGTGTCAAAAAAATGTTGCTCACTGTCAGTCCATCTGTCACACTGAATTGTACCGATTTATTTACTCAGCATTTAGAAGCTTCTCTTACACATCAAATAATCACCCCAGAATAACTTCCACACTTCCAATTGGCATTAGAGGGAAAGTAAAATTAGGCAATTTTACACATTTCCTAGAACCAATTTGTGAAAATCATTCCATTACTAGAAGTATTAATAGTTTATCAAATTGGAGCAGAAGGGAAAGTTTGACTTTTAATTCATTTTAAATGACACTCTGCACTAACTTTATTGGACAGGAAATGATTGCTGGTGTATATTGCCACCATGAGTCTGGTAAGAGATGCTACAACTGCAAACTAAAATCTATACTATTATATTATTTGTTAATAATATTTTAAATGTGTTGTATGCTATTATTTTGCAGGGTAGTGTAATAATATTAGCTAGCATTATAAACACCACTGTAAGGGGGTACTCTTCCCATTAACCACCAGTGTAAGGTACATTTTTCCTACTGATTCGTAATGAAATGGTTTTAACCCTGGATCTCTGAGATCTTAATGTTATTTGAAGAATGCCCCGCAGGTAAAAATATTATGAAAGGTTGATATAGAAAGGCACATCTGACAATAAATGACAGTTCATACCAGCAATAGCATAGTTACATAATAAGTCAGGTTGAAAAAAAGACATAAATCCACTAGGGAAATCAGATGTTCCCTGGATCAACAGTCTCTGGTATTTTTACTTTAAAGCATGGAAAATGTCAGTTGGAGTCATTGTATGCATCATATGCTGAGAGGAGTGTCGGGAGATAATCGGAAGCTGATGGAGGTGATGAGCGCAGCTCTATGCTTGGCTGCAGGTTAGTTGGGCTGCAAAATATGTGAGTTTTTTGAATTGCCAGCTGACTAATGCAGCCTTTATATTTCTTTTAGCTACTTGGAAACCCTCAAATTTATTTTGAGGTCTTGATTTTGAACCCTTGATTCATGTCATAGGGGCTGTTGGAAAAAATCCATCTTACATTAGTTTTCAGGTGAAAGAATCTCCTATTACAGAGAGCTTTGGTGTCATCCTACTGACTCTGCCAATTGCCATTGACTCCTAAACTATCATATAGGAGGCTATTCAGACAAAACTCAAGGAACCCCTAACTTTTTTTTGGAGAATCCCTAAAGTTTATTGGAATCCTGGTTGGGATTGACTCATTTATTGGACTTGATTTATTAAAGCTCTCCAAGGCTGGATAGGATACACTTTCATCAGTCAATCTGGTTGATTTGGGTGTTTACTTTAATCCTCTAGTGCCCTCACGTGGTCAAAATGTGAACTACATGTAACTAGTGCCTAGTTATTGAAACGTTTTAGAGACTTTGATTTTTTTTTTTAACAACTAGAATAAAGTTTTGTGATTTATTTACAAATACCTTTTTTCACCTAAAACTTTTCCTTTTTTTTAGATTTTACAGCTCAGCCACACTATATGCATGTGACAGTATAAATAGCATGATTGCCATACAAACAAGATTTTGCTGTGTTTTCAGAAGAGAATTTCCCCATAAAAAATAATACCTATACTGTTATAGAAAAATATAAACAGTAGTTCAAGAGCAGACTAGTACATTTTAGGTCATCATTAAATTATGTTTGCCATAGTAAATCTGGGAATTTCAATCTTCAAACTGAAGGGTTCAAAGCAATTCAACATCTACAGAAGCTTGTTGTTACCTGTATGAACACAATTGGATTATGCTATTGCATGTTGCTATTTTTCAAACTGTACCAAAACAACATGATGATAAACATCATGATACACCTTCAGATTTCTGTAACCCCCTACAGTACTACAATATGTACCTTCTCAATACACTTGCATTACAGCACATAGATATAGTGCACTATTGTGAATTAATGTCTGCTGCACTGTTGCATCTTATTTCTGGTGTGTTCTTGTGTGTTAGACATCAAATGCAATTAAATGAGTATGTCTTAATACACCTGTGCACCAACACAGCACTGAAATGTGAACAGAGCCATTTACATTACTCACCCACCATTCCATATCCCCCCTCCCAGTATGTGCTGTTTCCTCCACTTCTTAGATTGTAAGCTCTTCTGGACAGGGTCCTCTCCTCCTCCTGTGTTTTATTCTTTATCTGTCTGTCATTTGCAACCCCTATTTAATGTACAGCACTGCGTAATATGTTGGCGCTATATAAATATTGTTTATTTAAAATAATAATAATATGTTAGTCTCCGACTTCAAGGGATTTGCTCACATTACATTCACATGCACTTACACACTGCCTAGATATAAAAGTCAAATGCATATCAGGGTTTTATTTACTGACCCATATCTGTGCATCAGAAACATATTACATTAAACACAATATATGTTCTGCAAATATCTGAGTACGATGAATATTCCAAACAAGTCAATTGGAAGCAACTGGAAGTTACACAATTTGGAAGTAATGTAAATAATTTACACATTAATGTATGCAGCATTTGTACTATAAGTAGTCATCAAATGGTTAAATTAATGAAGATTGAGATTGAAAATCACATTCACCCTTAAATGATGATAAAAAGTCATTGCAGTTTTATTGCTTTTAGACACCATGGACCTGATTTATTAAAGCTCTCCAAGGCTGGAGAGGATACACTTTCATCATTGAAGCTGGGTGATCCAGTAAACCCGGAATGTACTACTTACTTTAGATAATAGCAAACATATAATATAAAATATATATTAGCAAATGTTTTCAATCCTGGACCAGATGCATTCCAGATTTGCTGGATCAGCTTCACTGATGAAAGTATATCCTCTCCAGCCTTGGAGATCTTTAATAAATCAGGCCCCATGAGTCAGTTTTTCCCTTGACTGGGAGCAGTGGTGTATCCACATGAAGAGGGTTTCCAATGCAATTTATGAAGCAGGGTCCCCACAATTCTGGACCTTGGTAATTCCATATACAGTACCCAAGCACTGCAAGATGTGCAGTAAAATAATTCTGAAGAGTACATGGACACCACTCCATGGACCAGTGCAGAATACAAGGATGCTTTCCCAAGTTTTTGTCATGTTAGTAGGGCAGTGTACAAATAAAAAAAGCACCCATGTACTCTATACCAGTCCAAGCTGCTTCCTTGTGCAGATCTGTGCTCAGAGTATTCTGCTACTGTAATGCCCCTTTCATACTAGTGGTGGAAAGCAGTTAAGCAGCCAGGCACATAAACAGCTGCTATGCGCCCAGGAGCTGCAAATTGCATTCCCATGCTTTTGCCCTTGCAGATGCTATGATTTTCTTCCTGCAGAGAAGGAAAAGCACCCATCTGGCCAAAAGCAACTTGTCGCTTTTAGGAACTGCACCGTGATGCACTGCAGCTGCAACCACATGCACAAGATGGTTCCCAATAGTTAGGATCATGGTTGAGCCTTCAATATACCATTACATTTGGCAAGACTCAATCCAGGAACTAAGTTACTGGTTAGTAATTTAATGTTGGTGTCATTTTGCTTTTAACTCTTTGTGAAAATGGCAAAAGGGAACTGAAGTATCCCTTTATTCACTTTACTGGAAGTGGGCAGATAACGGGTAACCCCAATTCCAGGGTTATAAACTAGGCCTCCACATGATAAATCCCCCTTATATTATCTTTACTTCCTTCATGGGGCACCAGAGGCGAGGAAGAAACTGTTATTCCCCAACAAGTGTACTTGGTACCCCCACATTATTGAATGGAATGTGGCTTGGTATGGAAGTAGATGAGGAGCCGCACACAAAGTCTCCCCATATTCCTGGATTCCCAGGCTATATACCTAGATCAGGGTCTGGTTGCAATCCTAAATAATATAAAGTAATGTTGTGTAACACCATAAATTTGATTTCTGTGCGATCCTGTGGAATTGGTAAAATCAGATAGAACTTTTGGATTAAAGGGCTGTTAGCTAGTTGCATTTCAGTCCATTAGTAGCAAGTGTCTGGGGAGATTTATTGTTGGTGTTAGGAGACAATTGTCTACCTAGCTATTCTGTGCTATAGACCACTGCGGGACAGCATGTCCTGTTTATGTCGGGGTTGCTTGCAACAGCAGGGAATATCAGGCTAGCTGTCAGTCCTCTGCTCTGTAGCCTGCGGCATCCCTGGTTTCCCTTTGGTTGTGAATGGTCCCTCGGCACCCCCTGCTCTGAGACTGTGTTTAGCTGAAGGAGGTTTAGATGAGATTTTTGTGTTCTCAGTCCTGTGCTGCCATTGGCTGCTGGGGCTGCCTGGACTGACCTTTTGTCTGTGACCCCGACTCTGCTTTGTGCTTCTCATTTGGTGCCTAGTCTGGAGGACTGATTGCCCATGTATGACTTTTGGTCTTTTTTCTGGATTTGCCTTTGTAAGAACCTTGTGCTGCTTTATCTGAGGGCTCCTTGTCCTCTAACAGCCCTTCTCCAGATACCATCACTTGCGCACAAAAACCTGGGGGCAACCCTGTGCTGGGAAACATAACCAAGCTGAGCGGGGGCTTGCTATAGGTGAAGACTGCGGTATTAGATTGGGGGACTGGTATCTGGCAAATACTGGTGCAGGACCATTCAGAAAACTTTTGGCTATGTGACTAAGATTTTGGATGTCATACACAATGTGACCTGGATGAGACTGTCTAATGTTTTACGTGGCAGAAGTTGGTCAACGTACCTCCTTACAGATGGAAAAATGGTTATGTTTATAGGTGGAGAAGTGATGTTGGTCTAACCCAAAAGATAACCTGGATAGAAAACAATAGAAGTTAAAAAAAAACATGCAATAAGGTTTTAAACAGCAATAAAAATTATATGTAATAAACATACATAGCTAAAAAAAAAAAAAATGGAGTTTACGTAAAAAAAAACTGGTTTTGGCAAAACTTTGAAACACCAAACCAAATACTCTAGCTAAATGTTTATTTGAATTAGCCTTAACCTCCCTGACGGTAACCCAGAGTAAAAAACACTTACCTGGTCCCACTGGCATCCTGCCCGTCGGATTTCATCCTCGGGCGTCCTCTATCCTCCGGAGAGTGCGCTGAGGTTTTCCGGAGGTGACGTCGGGATGTGCAACTGAGCGTGGCGGGAAGTTCAAATTATTTTGTATTGGATTCAATACAAAATAACTGTATTGAATCTAATACAAAGTAATCATTATATAATATATAAATAATTATATTCATATTATATATGCTTCTGTACAGTTATATTACAGGTTTCAGTATTTTTATGCTCCCTTGTTTTAACAGATTTTTGTGTTTTTTTTATTTCAAGTTTATTACTAAATGTATTACATTTATTAAATATTTGACAAATTTCAGTGAGTTATGTCTAAGAATTATAGGCCTACAAAGTAAAATACATTTTCATGAAAGGCAATGTACCGCTTTTATACATTAGTTCTATGAAGAAGGTTTGATATTTGTATATTATAAAGACAGATGAACTCTATATACAAAAAAAGGCAGTATGAAAATCCTGTAGATTGTGTTAGATAACACATATCACATGTTATAAACCAGTGACCATATAATAGAGGGCAATAAACTTATAATTACAGTAGCTTTACCCAGTCTGTTTATGTACATAGTAACGGATTATATTTTATGGTGTGGTTATGTTCACCAGAAATGTTGTTAACCGCTTACAGCATATATTTCATCATTTCCATCACACCAGTGTATTATACCAGTGTACCAGTGCTTATAGTTTAATGTCTCTTATCACAACTAGCATTGCTCAAAGTTGCCTCAAGTTGTTGATAGTTCGCTGAACTGACCCAGTATTTGGCATGATTTGTAGCCTTTCTGGAACCCCATTGAAATCAATGGCAGAGGCAAATTACACAGAACACGGCTCAGGTAATTCAGTCAATGGTTCATTGGTTCTGAAATTTGTATAATTAAATATTTAAGTAAATGTGTGATGTTTATTGAGCTTTTAGTAATTAATGTTATGTTTTTTT
>NC_092859.1:143691257-143738639 GCF_032062135.1 Pyxicephalus adspersus
GTACAGCTAGAAAACAGTCCTGCAAATAAAGTAGACCACATGGTACCCCAATTAGCATTATAATTGTAGTGTTTACCAAAATAATCATATGGCACAAGGCATGAAGGCATGATTTGGCATTTCAGTGTTCTAAATGTAGCTAAATGTTTTTACAACATGACTACAGTCTCTGTACTGCTCCAGTATCATTAAAATCAGGCTATCCTTTACTGTGACCTGTAATTAACCAAAACAATATTGATTTAGTTTCACCATGCTTTGTATTTATACACACATTTGGAACAGCACAGCTGGGTACTATATTTAATACTTTATTTGCACTTACAATTAATTTTTCAGGACAGCAATTCGTCTTTTTTTTTTCTGGGTCCAAGCAATACTAATGCTCAGAACAAAATGGTAATGAAATAGATAAAAATAGGTAATTGGAATCCAAAGTTTACTTGACCGTGCCAGGTAATACTTTCATAATAGCTATGTAATAGCAAAGTCAAATTCATTTTTATAGTTCTATGTTGGTATTGAGTAAAGATCAGGAATGAGCAAATCTTCAGTTTCTCTAATACCCCATGATGCTCAGTCAACTAGCGAATGAGTCTCATGGGACTCACCGTTCAGCAGCAGATGAGAAAATTGGTCTGCCTAATGGCAAAGTGAATCTACCATAGGTCATATTGAAAACCTTTTTGTTCTGAATTCAGCACTGTTTTGACCTACAAATCTTGAAATAATGAAGCTGTAATTTTCAAATTTTGGTAGACGTTATGAAACTATCTAACCTTTCAGCTAATCTGAAAGCTGAATTCTAGGCAGATATAAAAGACATCAATGAATGAAGCTAATGTAGCTCTGTAATTATTCATACATCATTAAATGTATTTTTACAGGAAAGTAATGCTAATTAGGTACACACTTTCAATTTCTGTTGCCCAAAATGATCTATGTGTGGTGTGTGCCTTGGTTGCAAGGATACCCTGTCCACCCTGGCCAATCAAAATGTCCAATCAAGATGGCCAAAGATTGTGTACAGGAAGAGGAGAAGGAAGAAGATGGTGGCAACCTGCGAGGGAATGGGGACGAGTACCATTCCAGAACTATTTACACGAACTTAAAAAAAAAACAAAATCAGATAACAACAAAAAACATCCACCTACAAAACATATTATTTATCCAATAATATGTAGAAATGTGCCTATAGATGTACAATAGGTCTATTCTATGCCAATACTTCCCAATTTTGTTCCAGGAGGAACAAAACTCCACCCTATTTTGTATCCTCAACACGTTTCAAGAATAAAGACCTCTTCATCAAAATTATTTTTACACCAGAGGCATCTGGAGCAACTGGATTGGAATTTAAAAGAAAGAAAAGGGGATGTATGAAAAATAAAATGGGCATTTACTGCGCCCCTGAATTTAGTTATGGATGTTTGGATATGCCAGGAAAAGTTGGTAGGGTTTTTTTAAGGGGCAATTTGTGACTACAAATGACTACAAATATCCCCTTACCTTTTTAATGGCCTTTTTGAGGCATTTGGCTGCTCTACAAGCACTTGAGAGACCATGGTATGAACCAGAATTTTTCTCCTATTGAATTCTAATGGAATTCTAATGTGGCAAACTCGTGCAACAATAATTAATGGTAAATGTTGCAGCATGTTTTTTTATTACTCTTGTTTTTTTCTGGTTGGAATTCTGTGTATTTACAGACAATACTTTAAGTTTTACTTTTGGACAGAATAGGGAAGGTGAAACTGATATACTTTTATTGCTGTCTGTGTACCCAATGGAAAGATTTATCCCTCTATTTGTCCGCTAAACACTGGTAATAAAATAAGGAGTAAAAGGAAATCCTAAGTGCCAGAGTTGTCATAAGTAAAAGAATAAAGACAAAGTTATCCAACGGGGGCAAATATTCTGGGAACAAATGTTCTAATGACAAATGTCTTAGAGTGATATTCCTCTCACTTTAAGAAGAAGTCCCCTTCTTCCTTGTCCTGTTGTGTTTCCAAAAACAGGAGGTAAGGGAAAATCTCCCCAGCAGAACACAAACAGAAAAAAAACAACAGGTTTTTTATTTTCTTCTCTATCTCTATCCAATGCTAAAAAAAAAAAAAAAAAAAAAAAATTCTAGGCAGATATAAAAGACATCAATGAATGAAGCTAATGTAGCTCTGTAATTATTCATACATCATTAAATGTATTTTTACAGGAAAGTAATGCTAATTAGGTACACACTTTCAATTTCTGTTGCCCAAAATGATCTATGTGTGGTGTGTGCCTTGGTTGCAAGGATACCCTGTCCACCCTGGCCAATCAAAATGTCCAATCAAGATGGCCAAAGATTGTGTACAGGAAGAGGAGAAGGAAGAAGATGGTGGCAACCTGCGAGGGAATGGGGACGAGTACCATTCCAGAACTATTTACACGAACTTAAAAAAAAAACAAAATCAGATAACAACAAAAAACATCCACCTACAAAACATATTATTTATCCAATAATATGTAGAAATGTGCCTATAGATGTACAATAGGTCTATTCTATGCCAATACTTCCCAATTTTGTTCCAGGAGGAACAAAACTCCACCCTATTTTGTATCCTCAACACGTTTCAAGAATAAAGACCTCTTCATCAAAATTATTTTTACACCAGAGGCATCTGGAGCAACTGGATTGGAATTTAAAAGAAAGAAAAGGGGATGTATGAAAAATAAAATGGGCATTTACTGCGCCCCTGAATTTAGTTATGGATGTTTGGATATGCCAGGAAAAGTTGGTAGGGTTTTTTTAAGGGGCAATTTGTGACTACAAATGACTACAAATATCCCCTTACCTTTTTAATGGCCTTTTTGAGGCATTTGGCTGCTCTACAAGCACTTGAGAGACCATGGTATGAACCAGAATTTTTCTCCTATTGAATTCTAATGGAATTCTAATGTGGCAAACTCGTGCAACAATAATTAATGGTAAATGTTGCAGCATGTTTTTTTATTACTCTTGTTTTTTTCTGGTTGGAATTCTGTGTATTTACAGACAATACTTTAAGTTTTACTTTTGGACAGAATAGGGAAGGTGAAACTGATATACTTTTATTGCTGTCTGTGTACCCAATGGAAAGATTTATCCCTCTATTTGTCCGCTAAACACTGGTAATAAAATAAGGAGTAAAAGGAAATCCTAAGTGCCAGAGTTGTCATAAGTAAAAGAATAAAGACAAAGTTATCCAACGGGGGCAAATATTCTGGGAACAAATGTTCTAACGACAAATGTCTTAGAGTGATATTCCTCTCACTTTAAGAAGAAGTCCCCTTCTTCCTTGTCATGTTGTGTTTCCAAAAACAGGAGGTAAGGGAAAATCTCCCCAGCAGAACACAAACTGAAAAAAAAAACCAACAGGTTTTTTATTTTCTTCTCTATCTCTATCCAATGCTAAAAAAAAACAAAACATTTTTAAAAATCACTTTTTAAAGTATGTGAAATGTTCAGAGGGCAATATCCCATTGGAACCAGCCAAATCACAAAGTTAACCAACAAAATCAAAAAATAAAATATTGGCCTCTGTGTAATAACATAATTTGCGTTTACCAAGAAAAACAGAAATGTTAGGCCTCTCAATGACTAGCAGACAGATGGCCCAATCTCTATCAGTTATTAACAGTGGTTTAAAGGTAGACATCTTTGATGTCATCCAGCATGGGGTTAATAACTGATAGAGAAAAGAACATACTCTATGTGGGTATTTAAAATACTTTCTGTCACCCACTTTGAAAGAAAATTGGTTTATATCTGGTGGTTCAACTAGGAGCCTGGGTTTATCTTCCTTACATTTTTCCTCGTCCTCTGTAATTGGGTCCATCTGTCCAGTAGTCATTAAGTGTCACAGGGAAGGCTCTTGTTTTTACATATTGTCAAATTAAATGGTTTTTAAAAGCTTTTAACATACCCAATTGGTCTCAGAAGCGGATCAGTTAATGCTGTGAAACGTGTAAAGTGTAAATTTTTGAGACTAAGAAGTTGTTCATTTTGTTGAAAAAAATGGTTTTATAATATATATGTCTGGGAATAAACACATTTTTTATGATTATTTGATTTGGATAATATTTACATTTGATAATTTGGTGCCTAAAAAATCCCTTTTCTGCTTTTTCTTGGTTTGGCAAATTTCATTAGGGATATGGCATCTATAAGGAGACTTAACACACAAGATTCCCATGTATTTATTTGTACGTTTTGCACTGATTTATGAATAAGGTCTGTTAAGGTCGGAGAAAGTATATAGTATCTTGACAAGCATATATAGAGGAATGGAAACAGATATGCCCACATTCTGGGTTAAATTTCACCAGTAGGTCTCTATTTCAAAACTATTTTAATGTGGAACTAGACCCTTTGTTTACAAAAATTATTGCAAAAGGGGCAGGCAATGTACCCTCTGCAATAAAATAAACCTAACTGCCTGATTACAGTATTTTAAATACACTTACCTGTCCCCGTTCCATCACAGGGTGCTGCCATTTTCTTGCTTCCTTAGCCATCTTGTTTGGCCAGGTTGGGATGACTCCAGCAAAATATTATTATTATTACACAGTATTTATATAGTGCCATCATATTACGCTGCGCTGTACAGTCATGTCACTAGCTGTCCCTCAAAAGAGGCTCACAATCTAATGTCCCTACCTCAGTCAAATGTCTTTATTACCATCTAAGGTTGATTTTAGGGGGAAGCCAAATACCCTAACTGCATGTTTTTGGGATGGGGGAGGAAACTGGACTACCTGGAGAAAAACCCACGCAAACACAGGGAGAACCTGCAAACTCCATGCAGATATTGTCCTGGCAGAGATTGGAACCTGGGACCCAGTGCTAACCTCTGAGCCACCATGCTGCCCCCAATACATTCAGTCCTGGGAGCTGCAGGGGAACCTACTTTTTGACAGTATTTTTTAGTGTAGAATATCCCTAGACCCTTTCTACTATAATGCCCTGCCTGATTGGAGATTGTGAAAGTGGAACTTTATTGTAGTCTACTTTAAACACAACCACATTTTCTCTGAAACTCTGAGTTAATATTTAATGATTGTTAAGGTATAAAGGCAAAAAATACCTATAGACCTTGCCAGAGATCCAGGGAGCTCCCAATTTCCCATAGACTCTGACATAACTACTATTCCATACATAAAGTACAGTAAAAGGGGCCACTTGCCAGATCACCATAGGAAAATCTTTGTAGAAAAATGATAAAGAAAAGAAACTAGTGCAGTTACAAGGACTGACTATCTGTAATATGTTAAATGTTGTTTCTTGGGTTTAGATGCAATCAATTTAATAAAGGATTATAGGTTGTTCATATGGCAAAGTGAATTCTCCTCTTGCAAGGGGTGATTGCCATTGACATCAACTATCCATTCATGTGCAAGTTAAATCCAGTTTTTAAGATTTTCTTGCATGTGATTCCTCATGTATATCATGCATTGGTTCTATACTGTAAATCAAAACAGAAGGAAAGATAGGGTGATGTTGGTTGAGTGCTTGAGGAAACAAGATTTAATTAAACTGATGAAGTGAAGAGATTACATTTTGTTAAGGTTTGGAAAGGTAAAATTTAAGGGTTAAAGGGAGTTAAAGGAGTTTTGGATGCACATTTAGGGTTAGGTTTAGATGTGTCTATTGGGGGAGATATATGTTCATTTGGAGATTAGGTTACTTGTTAAGGGATTATGTAGTAGTGGGTCAGAACTGTGGCCAGGCTATGGATATTCAAATGTATCATATTCTTATATATATTCATATTCGAGCAGAAAATAATATCTCAAACAAGTCCTCATTGACCAATGAAGCTACATACAATGTAAATCAATTTACCCATAGAATTTACAGGAGATGTTGTAAAGTTAAGTTGACATTCCTTTGCCTTTTTCCTGTGCAGCACCACAAACAATATAAGGATATAAAATTTATGTGAAAGTATTTTTCTTAGACCCTTAAAGATGAACTGCTCCATTGTGCCTACAGCTACAGAGGTCAGGGATGGCTTATGTTGTAAAATATGTGCTGCTTCAATGGTTGAATGGTTAGATCATGGCTACAGTCCTTCTTTACAGTGTACCTAAACTATTTGTTTCTTGTTTTAGGTATGAATTAGAAAAAAGTTAACTTGAATAAGGAACTAATACCTACCTTTGTCCACAATTGGAAGATTCAATTAAACAATTAATTTGCCCTAGTGACTATTATTTATGGGAATGAAAGTGAGAAAATACTAAACTTTGCATTGGGACATATATAGACGGAATATTTTTATGGAGATATCTGTTATAGTGACACTTGAATTTCCCTGCTTTGTAGAGATTTCTCCCTTTATCCTGTGTCTCATGGGCATTGAATAATGGAAAAGCTATGCATTGGGAAACAAGTGGGTAAAAATCCTGACAGTGATTTTAAATATTCCCAGATCATACAATATTCAAAATGCTTTAGAGGTACTATAAGTGATGGTGTTGGTGGGGGGGTACCTATATAGTAAAGACACTTTACATGGGCTCTATTTATAAATCAGGGAATCTGACTTTACCTCAACAAGTCCATGTGTTCCAATGGCAGTAATTAATTCCCACCAGGGAATGTTTAAGAGAATGTTATAATCCCTGTTTTATAAATAGAGCAGTAGAGTAGCTTTGGGATTTTCAGTTACTAATGGTATGTACTGAAAACAACTTTATCTGATACCAAGAACTTTTTTCACCAGACTTTCATGTAAGGCATTCTACCCCTACAAGGCATTACTAATGAATTTGTAGTATCTTGCATTATATAGGAAAAGTTCAGCTTTCCAATGACTGCCTTATGTCAACCAATGCCTTGTCACAATCTTACCAATTTTGGAGACAAAAACTTATTTTACTCAAAAAGATTATCAGATCAACTTGTCAGCCTTTCTGCATTAATACTTTTCAGTGACTCTAATGAATCTCATGAGTATGACTTTGTCACTCATGTGTCTGTATTATATGTTTCTCTAGGCTAATCTCTACACAGCAGGCTTTTTATGGTCACAGTGAAGGCTAAGCAAACATTACAACCAAGCGGCGTTACGAAAGTGTATAGTTTATAGACATTTATATGACATTTTATCTAGGGGCTATGAAAGTGTCAAACCACTTCCTCGGGGTAATAGTATGCTCTATGGCTTCCCACACAATGTATATTTGGCACAGAAATGCAGATATCTTGATTTTATGTGTTAACAATGCAACCAGTGTGACAAGCGGGTTCTTGTCTTACTATTTTTAATGTGTTTAGGAAATGTTGCAGGCTATATAGCATTATGGTAGAATATTAGCCACAGTAGATAATTTTGAATTTGCTTGTAAAATAGTCAGTAAAAATGTCCCTACTGTGTTTAAGTAAAATACCTAGTTTCGTTAAACATATGATCACCTTAATAATATCAACTAAATTAAATGTTATTGGGTTGTTCCAGATTTCTGGCACCTTGTGCAGCACACTTGATTGTTCTTCGTACCGACATGCTAAATAAATCCTATTCTATCTTCAAAGATTCTGTAAGGCCCTGGACCAGCAACAGTATTCACCAAACACCACTCCCCCAGTCTGATGCCACACTCTTCGCCTATAGCAAGGTCCCGCTCAGCCTCGACAGACTAGTTGCCCCATTCCAGCACACAGTTGCCCCCAGGACTTCTGTGTTGTGCAAGGAATGGCATCTGGTGAAGGACTGACAGAGGACCAGGAGCCCACAGATAATGCAGTAGCAGGATTGCAGCAGACACAAGTCCAGAAAAGAAAGCCAAGCCATTCATAAGTAATCAGTCCACTAGACGAGCTATTATTATGACAAAAGCAGAGTTGTGGTCATAGGCAAAAGGCCATTCTAAACAACATTCACTTATTGGCCTTCATTTATTAAAGCTCTCCAAGGCTGGAGAGAATACACTTTCATCAGTGAAGCTGGGTGATCCAGAATGGATTTCCTAAAAGTTTTTATCTGTTTGTTAGCAAATGTTTTCATTTCTGCACCAGATCCATTTCAAATTTTCTGGATCACCCAGCTTCACTGAGGAAAGTGTATTCCCTCCAGCCCTGGAGAGCTTTCATGAATCAGGGCCATTGAGTCAGAAACAGGCCAGGTCAGCAACATTAAATCTTGCAAAACCACACACCAGTAGCAAGTCACCCCAGCATAATGCTACAAGAGGTACTGGGGACTGGGAGCAGAAGGGCTACAAAGCCCTAGCAGCCAATGACAGCACAGAATTTAGTCAGGAACTAATCTGCCTTTAGAATCCTCGTCAGCTGTGCACAGCCCCAGAGTGTGTGCTGGGGATGCCGATAAAGTACATCTCAGGCTGCACCACTAAAGGGAAGCAGGGGCAGCTGATATTTCTTAGTTCTCGTTTTGATGCTGAAAGTGACATTGCTGGACAGAATAAACAGTGTTTCATACTGTGATGGCCCGCATCATGGGATTACTTGTCAGATAAGCATCCTCCACATACCTATCACTTTTGTTCAGGATGTTTGTAATTATTTGCACCAACCACTACCCTATGCAATCAATTGTTTAGGCATACATTCTACCCTCAGTCATGTTATCATGGACCTCATTCTAGTTGTCTAAAGCTACGTACACACGTCCAATGGTTCTCGCCCGATAATCAACTCAGGGCCGATATCAAGCGAGAATCGTGTGTGTGTACAGCACCCGTCGTCCTTCGTCCCAACGACCATCCTGGCAGATCCACGGACAATGGACAACAAACGATCCTAATAGAAGTAAAGGGGGAGAGCGTGCAGCAGGGTGCCACTTCATCGTTCTCCCCCTCCCCTCTGCATAGAGCAGAACGGTGCTGTATGTACACCATTGTTCATGCATCGTGCAGTGCTTAGTGGTTGGAAAGGATTGTGAAAGATCCTTTCCAATGACCATAATTGCACGTGTGTATGTGGCTAAACTCATAAAAAGATCTTTTGTTTCAGCTTTTGAGCCTTTTGTACCTTAAATTGAAATTGTTTGAAAATTAAAATTCATTACAATTGATTAAAACTAACTGATTTATTTAAGCAGGTAGTTGGACATAATCCCTTATGAAAAAACTAAATCTGGATGAAAAATTCCTGCAAGAGAATAGCGTTTTCCTGTGTTTGTTACCTTCCCTCCATTTCAGCTCTGTAGTCCTCATATGGCACTTCCGAATGCCTGTATGACCAAATGCCTGCTTTGATCCTACTCTCTGACACCTGTGTTATAGGTATGTCTTGTACTGATGAAGGGTTTGGCAAACAGAACTACAGCTAGTGCTAAGGGACACTTGCATCTAACACTCCTGCTGAAGAGTCTTACGGAGTCTGTACCGAGAATGGAAGAATGGAGAATGAATGGAATGAATGGAAGGAAAGTAGGAAATATGGGCTATCTACAATATGACTGAAATCAAGTGAGATAGAGGCTCTTGTCATGGCTTTCATAATAAAACGGCTTGAAAAGATCTGGCTATTAGAGAATAGAGAAATCTAGATGGAGTCACTGCCTAAATCCTTAGCTGACCTTTGCTATGCTAATCTATCCTTTTACTGATCCTTAAACCAGTGTTTCTCAACCTTTATAACATGGCGGAACCCTTGAAATAATTTTCAGGTCTTCAGGGAACCACTGCTATAATTACTATAACCACGGCTCACAGTATTAGAATAGTGGTCATTGGAAAAATAACATTGCTGACCATTGGAAAGAAACTCACCCTTAGAGCCAAAACAGATCACTTAATCTGACCTAAGAGGCAGAAACTGCTCACTGATCAAGAAACCCCTAGCAACTTCTGGAGGAACCCTAGTTGAGAAACACTGTCATAAACTATAACCTCCAAATCCAGTTTCGAGTTTAGTTTTGGATAGACTTGGGAAGAAAAAATTATTGTTGTATTTCATCCAATTTCATCCTAGTTTTGTCCTGGATAACAAAATGTGATTGGGGCAAAAAGCTTCAGACAGGAAAATAAATTTATCTGACAGTTTTTTTAACTTCCCCCCATTTTACTAGAAAAAAACTGTAAATTTGCAACATGGGCTCCAGAAATGTCCCATGAATTCCTGCTCTTACGGAACTGATGATCCACTTTGTAAAAAACTAACAATAGCTGCACTTTAACTCTTAACCTCTCAATACTTAACCTCAAAACCAGTCTTCTTCAACCTTTTTAACATATGGGAACCTTTGAAATTCCGGTCTACAGTGAACCTTTTTATAACTACTATATTCATAGCTCACCCTTACAGATAGCTAAAAAAGATCATTGGTGTCATTTAAACTGACTTATGAGCCACAAAATTCTTATTCCTTAAGGATCTCCTGGAGGAACCCTTGTTGAAAAACACTGATCTAAACTGTCATCTTTCAACCCATGTCTAAACTATCATCTCAACTTTCATGTTTACCTGTTGTAATAACCTAGCCTACCTAAACATAGGAACTTAAGTCTGCTGGGCCTGATTTATTAAAGCTCTCCAATGTTAGGAGAGGATATACTTTCATCCGTGAAGCTGGGTGATCCAGCAAACTTGGAATGGATTTCTTTAAAATCATTTGCTATTGTCTAGTCCTGGACCAGATCCATTCCAGGTTTTCTGGATCACCCAGCTTCACTTAAGAAAGTGTATTCTCTCCAGTCTTAGAGAGCTTAAAAAAAACAGGCACACAGTGTCCCTGCACACCTTGGCAGCGCCAATAAATCACATTGCTTAAGTCCAGGCTAAAGTAATCACATCCATGACAAATCATCAGGTTACAGACAATAGAGAGTTTTGGTGGATTGATCAATTTCATTTTTATAAAAGTTAGGTACTAAAGAGATAAGAAGTGCTCAGTTAAATGTTTAAAATTATTTTTACTTGCAGGATGTTTAATTCTACATCACATTAACCTTCCTAGCGGTAACCTCGAGTGTGACTCGGGGTACAAAAAAGTTGCTGAAAGTGGTAACCCTGAGTCACACTCGGGGTAAGTAAACCTATGGGAAGGTTAATAAATGCAGCCTTACCTGATCCGCCAGCATCTTGCGTCCTCCATCGCCACGATCGGGGGAGTTCCCGAAGATATCGGTGCGTGTGTACGTTGCCAGCGGGGCAGGGCGGGAAATTCAAAATCCATTTGTATTGCATTCAATACAAAACAACTGTATTGAATGCAATACATTGGATTTATATGTGTAAAAGCAGTACATTGTTTTCAAGAACATTTATTTTACAGTATATATATATATATATATATTAGTATGAGTATAATATGTATTTTTTTTTAATTTAATAAAACAAATATAGATTTTTAAATTTATTCAATTTATTGTTTTTACATGATTTTGTGTTTCAAACTTTATTATACTCACACTAAGATATTTATCTTTAAAATTCAATTTTATTAAAAACTAATGTCCGCTTTTACCACATATAAAACCGGACAGAATTGAACCGCTAGGGAGGTTCATGGTGATTCCTGTGGCATACAGTGCAGACCTTGCTCAGTTACAGAAAAAGCCACCTGTAGTCAATTGTTTTACCAAAAGCCTACTGATAGAGCTCTGTCCTCAATCTAATGAAAAAAGCTTAACCCGAACTGAACTACTGAACACAAAGTACAGCAAAATATGTTTAATAAGTATGACTACCCTCATGATCCAAATATATATTCATAAAACTGGTTCAAAAAAACAAGGCAAAAAGGAAAAGAAAGGCAATCAAGAAACACTTGACGGGTGTTATAACAGTGTACAAAAAAAGTGCAGAAGAACGGTCACAAAGGAGATGTTTTTGTTTGGCAACTTGCAAACAACATGGGAAAAAAGTCAGCCAGGTGTAAGTGAAACAGCTATGAGTTGACAGGCAACAAACCCAAATGAGAAAGATACAATGAAAGTGGCAGATAACATTTAAACAGAAATGGAAGGACCGAGTAAATCAATATTTAGATCACCAGTTTTGTCCTTGGTGAGATATGTCTTGCTTATCTTGACTTATAAATGACATCATGTTATTTTATTGTTTTAATGTTTATTGATACCAAATGTAGTGTTTTAAACTTTTGGCCAACTCCCCATGGAAAGATGAAGGCAATACAATATAGGCGGAGTGTGTTTGATCTATTTGTTAAATCTATAACCAGAACATATGTTATATATTAATGAGATTGATGCAGAAATGCTTTTCCTTCCAGGCCTTTGTTATTTCTATGACTAAGCCTATGGGTACAGTGGATCAATAAGGAGGTCCCAGACAAGGCGTTCATTGTTGTCTGGAAAAAACAAAGCTTTTACATTCAATGGACATCACATTATTGCTGTTGGATCTTTACTACTAGATGAGTCCAGGTTCCCATAATCATATAAGTTATCAAAAACTATGCCTGTGGGAACAGGGGCAGTATAGGAACATTTCTGGGCCCTCCTCTCCCATGTCAATGTTCCAGCATGCCAAACGTCAAGCCCTTTTGATCAGGGCCCAGAACAGAAATACCACTTGTCCCCCCCGATGGTAGACCTGGTCCTACCCAATAGGAATGAGACAGTTAAAATATTCTCTAATTTTGGTGAGCTGATACATAAAACATATCAATAACTAAAAGTTGGGGACAAAGACAGAAGAGATAAGATATTTTAGGAAAACATTGGTCAGTAATATATATAAAATTTCTATGGATTAGTTGACCAAAAGTTAAACAGAAGTAATGAACTAGAGATAAACATAAACATTATCTGACTCTGTGTACAAAAAGTACAGTACAGCAAGACAGTAATATAGTTTTACCACTTCCAGTTCCCAACTCTGCCACTGGTTCTATGATGTGCCATTGGTCCTAGATCTCTACCCTTTAGACCGATGTTTCTCAACTAGGGTTCTGTAAAACCCTATGGTTCCTCTAGTGATGCCAAGGGTTCCTTGAGACATGAGAAATTTGGATCTCCCAGGACAGTTTAATTGACCACCAGGTAAATATACTGTGAGCCGTGGATATAGTAATTATAGTAGGGGTTCCCGAAAAACTGAAAGTTATTTCAAAGGTTCTCCTATGTTAAAAAAAAAACCCCGACTGTCATGCCAGTCTCGAATTGGAGTGTTTTTGTGGTGTGGTGGAAGTGGTGGAAAATTCTCTCTTATTCCTCTAAACCAAAGGAACATTTATAGATGAACTTCCACTTTAACCACTGAAATAATAAAACTACATTTTTCTTACAGACATTTTTTGTTGAAATTATGGGTTAAATTTACTTCATGCTGACATCTGTCCTTCCAAGCTGAAAAGAAACATTTTGTCAAAGTTTCATACCACTGAACATGATGTGGTTATTAAATCTGAATGGGAGATATTTTCACATTCAGTTGCTTGTTGTAAAAAATACTATACTGAAAGAGCCTGAGGAACATGAAAAGACTTTATTATGTCTGAAGCACAATATAAAAGATTTGTTTTCACTAACTTTGCCATTCTCTGCAGAAAAAAAGGAATATATTACTCTTTAGAATCTGAAAGAGTTGTCTTATGACACTGGCACCATCAAGGCTGAAAGAAAATAGGTTCCTTCCCTGCTGGATTCATATGGAGTTTGCCAAACACATCTAGAACTTTCAAATAATATACATGTACTTTTCCTTATTTATTATCAATATAGATGGTAAAATGGGGAAAACCATTTTTGACAGCTAAATAAGTTTAAAAAATACAAGATGATTATATAATTTACAGTATATAACTAGATACCAAAATAAGAAAAGAAAGAGCTAAAAGCAACTTCTGGAGGAACTCTGAGGTTCCACAGAACCCTGGTTGAGAAGTAATGGGCTAAAGCCAGGCTTTACATATCACGTCATTATAAAATGAGAACAGGAATTGCCTAGTGGTCTAAGTTAGTTTAAGATATGATATCAAGGAATTTTAGACATACTCGGTGAAGACCTCAATCTTACCTTTACAAGCCAACATAACAACGCATTTTAAAAAGTTAAAAATGTATATTAGTGCACCATAATACGCATCCTTTACTCATTTTACTGTTAAAAAACAAAAAAGAATGTGCCACACCGTAACTTGTGGGTAAACAGCCAGTGTAGAGAGTTTCTATTAAACTCAGAACTGCATCAAAACAAATCGTTGGGAAAATGAAGACCACTGAAGCAGGTCAAAAGCAGATCAACTGCACCAACAATGAATTATGAATGATCTTAGAATGTCTTAAGCTGATGTGGAAAGCATGCTGCATTTACCCATAAAAATTTTTCCCAAAGGCTCTAATACAACTGTAGCAAAACATCCCAGAGCCACACAGCCAGCCGGCTCCTATGTAGGTGTTCACCAGTTCCCCTGCCCTTCTCATGACCACCATAATTGTCCAAGGTATCCCAGGGTTCAGACACCATAATTGGCTGCATCTCTTTCAATTGTTCTGCCTGTGAGGGCAATACATTTCAGAGCCAAGGGTATCTTTTTAGGGTTCCTTTTTAGATCTGATGTGACACAAGTCTAGGGGAAGACCAGGAGGTACACCTCCTGACATCATATTGTATCTTGGATCAAATATGTCCCTGAAGAAGAGGTTATGATAGGAAGCCACAATGCCAAGGGGGGGGATTTGTAATTGGGGGGACAAATTGTGCTGTGACTAGGCATTTGAAGTAGGGAAGTCAAGCTTTTTTCTGGAAGAGGAATTTAGGTCAGGGTGACATTTTGTTTCAGGAATAGATTATTCACAGATGGAGAAGAACTGTCCTGGGTAGATGGTACAATATTTGCTTCTTTGTTTGAACTATGTGCATTATGTAATCCTAATACTGGTACTCTATACTCCAGACCCCTGCACCATTTGCATTGTACAACTCTGACCCCTGCACTCTGGGTTCCAGACTCCTGCACTATAGCCACTATATTGTACATTACACACTTCTAAAAAAAGTGCCTATTGGTTGCTAAAATATCCCTGCCTATTTAATGGAGTTCTTCCTTAAAGTAGCTTGTCAGCTCCCTGCACACTTAAGTGTGCAGAAAAGTATCAGTAATGAAACTGTTTTTTTCCTATTCAAACAATTGTGCCACATATGCCTGAGACAGTGAGATATGGCCTCAATGTCAAAAAATTGTGTTTGTACCCATTTATCTGTAGCTGTGTCACTTCTCATCTCTTAGTTCATATTCTTTTATTAATGTTTCCTGAATGCCACTATCAAGTTTTGTTCACATTTAGCTTGGGATGGAATCATTAGGTTAAATGGGTTCAAACATATAAGTGTATTGATCACATTTGCTTGTTTTATAATTAAAAGTAAAGTTAGACTGATATTATCATCAAGACTTCTCAATTGTTATGACTTTATGATACATTTTTCATTGAGATGACATCAATCTTAATTACATGTGCAAACTCAGAACTAGTTTTCATGATTGATTGACACATGGAAAATGATACAAAGCCAACTTTCAGTATGAGGATGGATCTCCATGGAAGCTTATTGGTACAGTGAATTCCATACCAAATGCTTAAAGCTGAATTCTTGTCAAAAATGAGTAGAGAAAATAAATAGCTCTGACAAACCCAGGTTCTTTTGTAAAATTTACCTTTAATCTATATATATATAAATACATGTGACTGGCTGGATTTGTACAGTGTTATGTTTCTTGTAGTGTCAGGACATTATTGATTGGTTGGTGTTAATGGTTGGGTTGGTATGTTACTGATTGTTCCTGTGTCATTATGAAACGGACTGCGTGTGCTGCCATGTTTCTGGTGGTGCCAGTACAGTACTGACTGCATCTGTGAATATGTTACTGACTGTGTCAATACATTATAGATGGTTAATTCTGGGTTTCTGATTATGACCATTTCCATTATGGAACTGACTGTATTTCCTAACATTTATTTAATTGTAGTTATATAGTGCAAACACATTACCCAGCTGTTTACCAAGTTCATTGTACTGATTGTTCAAGAAGTTTGAAGCTATGCAGCTGGAAAGAATCTATTCATTCTATCTATATCCATTCCATTATACAAATACACAATACAATAGATATTCATATTCCTTTGGTAACTTTGACTTAACATTTAAGCTAGCAGATCAGCATATCAAAAAGAGTATGTCAATAAAAGTCCCAAATATCTCTTAGGTAAAGGTTTACTCCTACATTGATTGTTTAAAAACTCCAACCATTGGAACAGCTCGAACCTCTGGCTTCTGGTTTAGGAGAATATATCAGATTATGTTTAACAGAACTAAGATTTACCATATTACAGGATCAATTTATGTAAATGTAAATTATGTATGTATGTAAATTCTGTCTTTTGGGCAAGAATGCTCCACTGCCAAACTTCCCTTTTCACTTCTCATTTCGCTTGAAATATGTGTTCCCTTCTTAACCCAGTTGCATTGCGCTATAGCGTTATATATATATTTATATATATATATATATATATATATATATATAACTTTGTTTTGTTTCATTGTATTATTGTATTTTTTCCCCTTTTTCATTTATCTCCTTGTATATTTTTTTTCCCAAGAAAGATGGTATGTACCCTTAACATCCAATCCGATGGAGCTTAGTTTTTTAGCTGCCCTGCAACGCAAACACTAAAATCCAATAGATCTCAATGAACTTCATTGTTTCTACTCCAGTTATATACATGACCATCATTTTTGACTGTCTCGAGCAAAAATCCAAAGAATGCACAGGTGTCCCCTAATATCCTTGTGGAGATCCTTAGCAATCTGCCATGATGGATTACCAACAACTGTACGCTAACAACTGATATTGTTATATTATTGAGTTACAATGCAGTGGGGATTCTTACATTCATCTTCCCCCTCTACAGAACACAACAGACTGCTCAGAAAAAAAGAGCAAAGTAGCCTGTCTGAACAGCTATTGTTCCTTTACTGTCACCTAAAACGATCATGAACAATCATTTCAGGTGACAGTAATTGAAAGTGTGTACTTAGCATAAGAACCAGACAAAACTTGAATGTTTCATTATAACAAAGGCAAGCCTGATCTTGAATCTTTTCCCTTAGTAATGCTATAAATGAATGGATTCCACTATATTATTTTGTGACTTTATGCTAATATACTAATAAAATTAAATACTAATGGTTTAGCATTTCCCATCCAGGGTTCCTCCAGAGATTGTGGGGATTGGGGATGCTTGCACCTCTCACCAATGATCCTTTTGGATACCTCAAAGGGTGACATTCTTCTTGATGTCCACCACACTGTACTGAGAGCTGTAGATACATATTATAATGGGGGTTCTTGAAGACCTGAAAGTTATTTCAAGGGTTCCCGAATGTTAAAAAGGTCAAGAAAGGTCGTTATAAGTGCCAGTTGATGAACAATCACATGACAATTCCAGTTCTTCTAACAGTTGACAGTGCAAGAACGAATTATATTATATAGTGGTATTTTGCCATAAATATTCTGAATTTGTTTCATTACATAAAAACTCTCCATACAAAATAAATGGCTTTGTAGGACTGCCTTTTGCTGGGTCAAAAACCTCAAACTGTTAGGATTAACAAACCAGCCACACATATGATTCACATTTGCCTAGCTTATCTCTGGTTTCCTTAGCCACTCAAGCATATTCTAAAAATAACAAGCCAATATTATTTTAAAGCTGAGTAGCAATTTAGAACTATGTGTAATGCAGAAAAATTATACAGTGGAGCCCAGATCTCCATTCCTTGTGGCACAGTGAGATGGAAGGGCAAGAAGGAGATTGGCAGGTATAATGCATTAATTATTACAAATGACAAAATCTCTCATTGGGTAAAGCAAGCTAAATATATAGGTTCAAAACCATGCATTTGACAAATGAGTTGTTGGACAACCATATACACTGCCCATTATGACCTGTATGGCCAGGATTTAAAATAAAATCCTTTGAAAATTGTTTAAAATTCTTGCTTGCAGACAAATATATGGCTGAAGATATAGTATGAGTAAAGAACAATATCCCTGAGCATAAAACTTATTCTCCATCCATATCTTCTGCAGAAAAGCTAAATCCTTGGTGTTTTTATCACACTCCCAGTTTCCCCAATGTATACAATTGCATGTGCTGTCTGTCAAGCTACAAAAATATAATGTACTATGGACACTTCCATTATCTTCTGTTTCCACAAAAACATTGCCTATTATTCTGCTGCAAAGAGCAATCGTTGTGTATTTTTTTTTTTTGGTTGACTCTGAGATCACAAAATTATTTATACTTGAGAGGTGTGAACTCTAACAAAATTCAGCAGAAATGATTTTTTTTCAACAAGTGGCTCTGAAAAAAAACAAAATAACAGAGAGCTGCTAAAAAGCTAGCTGATCAAAAGGTGCACTTTTCAGTACTATAAATGTCAAGCCTTGCATGCAATTTTTCCAACCTTTTAAACCACCCTTTAGATTTATCAACAACAACTTTATTTTCAAAGAATGGGAGATTTTCAAAAGCTCCAAAAAATTCCAGACTATAATAAAAAGCAATACAATATGTAGTTGACCACAAATAACTATGTGACACCAGAGAAACATTGTAGCCATGAAAACATGTCCAGAACAGTTATGAACGTTATATTGAAAGACTGGACCGACATTAAGTGATGGCAATGAAGATCTGTAGTGCAGTCATGCATATCAACCAATCAAACTGCTCCATTCAGAAGTTTTTACAATAAGTTGTTTTAGCATATACAAAGTACAGTCCATTAGAAAAAAACTTTGCTTCTGAAATAGAGCTGCCATTGTTAATTTCTCAATCTGCAAGTGCTAGTTTGCCTGGCTGTCACTCAGTCTTTAATACTTCAATTTGTTAATCAAGAACAAGTATGCAAAGTGACTTCCCTCTAATTTTACTGATATGTACATCTCCTTAGGAGCTTCATATTTGAGATCAGCATAATAACCAGAAAGAGTTTGACAAAAAAACTCAATATTCATCTTATGAAAGGTTTACTTTTACAATGATTGGTTTAGACCAGCCTTTCATGTTTTAGCAAAGCTTAAAGAAACATCAATAGTGCAAAGATTGGGGATCAAGGCTGACTTGGGGAGACTGGAAGGATGAAATGTACCCATATCATCCAATCGCATAGTGCCAATGTAGTTTCTAAATTGCCATGCAAAAACCTCTGGAATCCAATAGGTGGCTATAAGCTGCACTGATTCTGCTCCAGTTACATAGATGTCTATGTATCTAACCAATGACTATGCATCTAACCAAGCACCAACTTCATCAATTACTACTACCCATTTTATTATTTTTTACACTGTTGCAAAATATTTCTTAACATAATATCCATAATAACATTTCACCAGTTGCATAATATTTAAAAAAACTCATCCAATACCAACATGGATAAGTAGTTACTATGTGTCTAGTGCAACATTACAATTAAAGAACAGTAGACAATAGTTTTGAAGACCCAAGTCTTGGAGATGATTCACATTTCTAAACATTAAAATCCTAGTAGCTAAGTATGTGTTATCAACTTCAGCCCATGTGTAAAAAGCAGACAAGGGTGAAGTTAAATTGAATGCACTCAGCATGCCTTGGAGATGCCATAAAAGCTCAGCTCATCCCCAGTGCTGTCTAATATCGATCCAGACACGTGTGATGACAGTGCCAGCAGAAGGGGCAACTCACCACACCCAGCAATCCATCACAGCCAGTAGTAGCCACATATACAATGGACCCATCACTCAAGCTACTCAGAACCCTCTATGCCCAGTTGACAGAGCATCAAGCACCATTATCCCTTTTATAAAAGTTCCAAATATTAGCCTTGTTCACAGCCAATGACTCCTATCCAGGAGGCTCTGAGAAAACTAATGAGGCTTCCAAAGGACTGACAGTTTCTTCCTTGACTGGTAATCATACAAAAGAATGCCTTTGGCAACTAGATCTACACATGGATTGCATGCCTGTAGCATGAACAAGTCTCTAGCTCTCTATAGAATGTCAATTCTTGGCTGATGGTGTATTCCCAAGCATTATATTGTGATATGAATGCAAGCTTTGCATCATCATAAGCATTGTTTTCCAGCATTCACTGCCCTGCATTAGGTGATCTTCTCTCTGCCTCATAGGCATGTTTCTGCATTAAGCACTTGGCTTTCCAACAATATTATTGGGTTCTTTATTAGAAGCCTATGATTAGGAAGCTTATCCTAGCTCGCTTTACTTCTACTTTGCTTATGAGATTGCTGCTAATGAAGAATGCATACAGATGGCTATCAAAAGTATTGATTCACCAGATGAACACAATATCACCCATCAAGCTAGATAATACCATAACCAATGCCAAGAACCTCCAGGATTATTAGAAAGGACAGCAAAGAGTTAAGCAAGCTGAAGTATGAAGACAAAGAAACTAGATAATGAGCGACCTCCCAATGCCCCTCTAACCATTCCAACATGACAAGGGAAAGATATTTACCCGATCTCCTGCTCCAGCTCTGAGATATCAGCCAGGATGAGAAAGACCACCAGTAGGGTGACAGTGGCAAGTACCCAGCTCCTGAAGTCCGGATTCATGCTTCTGCTGCTTGGCTTTGCCTTGGCAGTGCAAATCAGAGAAGGTGAAGGTGGCAGATTTCAGCCTAGCAGCAAGTCAATCCTGCAAGGCAGGTGCCCCCTATTACTCCTGTGCAGGTGGGGATGGGGGTAGATGGTTGTCACCTATCATCAGAGTGCATGCTGCTGTTATTCCAGACACTGGCAAAGATAGAGATCCATGTAGAGCACTGACATCCACAGGCTGACACAGAGATCCTCCCTCTTCTCCCTCCTCTCCCTCTATGCTCCTTAAACTTAGTGTAACAAAGGAGAAGTGCTCACCTGGGAGCAGGCATGGAGAACAGGCAGGAAAGCCATCAGGGAGAGAAGAGGAGGAGAGGAGCAAGTAGCACAGCACACATTGCCTAAAGGGGACTGGGGAGGGATGGGTTACACAGCATGCAAAGCTTGTGCCTGGTATTATCCTGATGTGATATTACAGTGCCATGCACTTTGTCATATCTCTTGTATGGAAATGTTGGCTAATGTTGGAGAGAGCGCAGGGATCATAAGCTCACTTGTCAGTAAATAGAAGTGAGCTCTAGGGTTAGCTGAGTTGGTTATAGATTCTGCTATGACTCATGATGGTGAGAGAAATCCACATAGCAATATCCACAAAGGAGTGCCCACTCATTCCATACTTGTCAGGACCACCTAATAGAGAAGTCTATAAACCTTTATTAAATAGCCATTGAAAGCATGCCAGTGATGAGAATAAAAGTCATTCTGTACAAGTAGATCTTAACCCATTAGTTTGTGAAACACAGTGTATTAAATGCAAGAGTCATTTCTGCTGTTTTCTATTTTTTTTTTTGCATCCTTATCAGTGCAGCTGATCTCATCTAGTCTTTTTAGCCACTTCCTTTTCATATGCATGGGTGTCTGCACATCATCTCCCTGGATTGGTTTATTAATACTGACAATGGTGGACAATGTCTGGGTGATGTGTTGGAATGGAATCTTGTAGTCTCAATCAGGAATGGCAGGTGAAGAATGCATTAGGACATGTTAGGAGATGGTAAAAAATAGCATTTAGGAGATAAGAATGAAGCGTTGTCACCAGACCTCTTTATGCAGGATTGCCAGTTATTATTTTATGAAAGCCGTAAGTTGAAAAAGAATGAAAATCAATTACATTTATATATTGTGTTTTTTTTAAGATTTATGTGATTGTGTTTAAACCTTAAGAATGCTAATAAATATTATTCCTACCATCGCATACATACTAGCTTGCATTTTATAGGCACAACCATTTTTGGAGCAAAGTATGTAAGAAGTGGGGGCAAAGTGGGTAAGAAGTGGGGGCAATGTGTGTAAGAAGTGGGAGCAAAGTGTGTAAGAAGTGGGAGCAAAGTGTGTAAGAAGTGGGAGCAAAGTGTGTAGGAAGGATACAGTGTGAGCAGGAAGGCCATTGGGATGCATACTTTACAGCTTTTTTGCTGCCCCTGCAGCCATTCTTACCCAGCTTTGTCCTACCCTAAACCTTTCACACCAGCTTTCTGACTTCCTTGAAACTTTTCACCCCAGCTCTGTGCAAACTTTTTTACTTTTCTCTGTGGACCCCTTTTAGCCACCATTTTCCTAGTTTCCATTGGTGACCTAGTTTCTGGCAAGCTCTTTTGCAACTAACCTTTTTGATTTTTTGCATCCCCCGTGTGTCTCTTCGCACATAACCTGCAATTTAGTTTTGCAGGCACATAAAATTACTGATAAATCCACTGTACTGAAGACTTTTATAAAGATTTTCCTGGTGAAAAAAAAGACGATGAAGATTTAATATCACAGCTTGAGATATACACAGCCTTGATAGTGCCATGGTTTTGGTAATGAGAGGTAAATGATTTTTTAATAGTTTGGGTCAACCTTCTACCCACAATCAGATTTAAATGGAATAGTGAGGTTTATGTTCTGAAGGTTCTTTAAACCTTCAGGTATCACTCTACAAGGGTCACAAGAAGCAGCTATGCGGTTAAAACTTTGCAAAACATACCAAATCATGTGCAAGAAAATGAAAAAAAAAAACATAATTTTTACAATGGAGAATCAGGAGACTCTAGAACCTTTGTGTAGACAGATACAAAAGTTTAGGGAATTCAGTGAATAAAAATGACTTTGCAAAGAATACCTAGGAAATCCAATACAGACAGGATTTCTCCTTACACATGATTGGGTAGATGAATATTGGGTATGTGAAATAGCTGACCAGTGGGTACAGATCTACCAAGGCAAGGAGTAAAGACAGTGAGTATAGAGTTCCAAAGAATGAAATGTAGACAGTAATTAAAGAACTAGGAAAGAATAATGTAGACAGTGGTTGGAGATCCATGAGTGGAGATCAATGCAATGTAGATGGTGGAAGCTGTTAGAAAATGCTGCAGGGAAAGTGAAAAGGGAGCAAGCAGTGAACATAGTGAATAGCAGTGAATGAATCATGGACGATGGCGACAGTGGAGAGGTGAGAATTTTTTATAGTGATATATTGCTACTAATAATCATAGAGTTTGTCTATCCACTTGTTGTCTACGTTCATGACAAGCAGCGAGAATGCATAAAGGCATATTTTTATTATTTTTAGTATTATTATTATAAATAATAATAATGAACAGTATTTATATAGCGCCAACATATTACGCAGCGCTGTACATAAAATAGGGGTAGCAAGTGACAGACAGATACAGACAGTGACACAGGAGAAGATGACCCTACTCAGAAAAGTTTACAATCTAAGAGGTGGGGAAGTAGCACACAATATGAGGGGGATATGGAATGGTGGGAAGTTAAGTGGGACAAGAACTGTGGAGGGATTTGAAGGCAAAGCACAGGAGCTTGAATTTGATTCTTGTAGGTAATGTAGAAATCCAACCTAGAATGAGGAACACAAATGGTCACTGGAAGCCTCAACACAGCTGGCATCATGGATATCAATATCTGTTGGGACTGGCCAATATTGTCTCTGTGATGTCCCTGTGATCTCTGTCACTTTTACCTGTTTTGAACTAATTCTTCAATACAATTAAGTGTCTATATTTGCAGAACATTTAATTTCACAAATAATAATGTAAAATTGTTAATGCAAATCCTAATATTGAAAGAACTCTTAGTACATTTGTTTTTATTCTCAAAAGTAAAGTACTGCATCAATTGTAATTACTGTATTACAATAAGCAAAATTTTTCTCTATTGTGAATTTCCTAGAACACCTCTAATAAATCACATTTTGTGCTGCCAAAGTTAAACTTTAAAAACTGATGAAAGCTATTTCATTTTTTCAGTTTAAAGGTGTATTGCACAATCCGAGCATGTAACAGTAGCAAATGTCTCCTGGGGGGACAACTCTCTTTTCAAATTATTTCTATTTGAGAAAAATGATTGGAAGGTTATATTACTATACACATGAGTTCAATGTTTTGGGACTACAATTGGATTGATTGGAAAATCAATCAGATCAATGGGCTGAAATAAAATATCCCAACTGATCTGCTAATGTGTCCTAAGCTGTGTACACATCAGGGGCAGACATAGGGGGGTGCAAAGTATGTCATTGCCCCGTACACTCTTTAGCCAAGTCAGCCAGTGTTGGCTATGTCTGTCACTATTACACATGTTAGATTTTTTTTCCTGTAAACTATCTTTCCTGATCATTTCCAGAGGCTGGAAACACAGTGCTGTTCTCTTCTATGGAATCGGGAGGATGAGTGAGTGGAACCTCAATGTACCTTCTTCTATAAAAAAGTACAAATCCTTGGTTATTTATTGATCCACCAGGACGGATGATGAATGACATTGAGAGACCACTATACACACATTACATTTTTATCCTAGACAATCACAATCCTTTATCTTAGGCAACAATTATCTACCATGTGACCTTAAGCCTTATGCATACAACAAACAAAAGTTATTTATTCCTACATATCTTGCAAATTTCCATTCAGATGCTGCAAAGTAATTTTTAAGGTTTAGGATATACCGTAGTCCTATGAGGTCTTGAAAAAAAAATGGAATTACGATTTCCCAGTCAGACTGGGTGCACAATGCCTAAAAATAAATCAGCAATAAGGCCATTGGAGCAACAATAACTTGTTTTATACAAAAGTTGTGGGTGCTTTAGTCCAGTGGTCGCCAACTTTTTTGGTCCCAGGGACCACTAAAATTACCGGCTTCTGACCGTGCATGTGCGGGGAGCTGAGTGTCACTCAGTGCCTGCCGTCACTCTCCCACAGTGACGTCATTATGGTATAACCCCACCCACTCTCCCATCGCAGATCTAAACTTGCAATGGGAGAGTGGGCGGGTTGTGTCCAGGGACCCCAAGCCTAGGAATTGTACTGGGGATGTGGTCCGCGGCTCTGGCCAGTCTATACCCCCAGTGAGGTCCTTCTCCTTTTTTCATGGGACCAATTATAATTTTCTTGCGGACCACCGATTGGAGATCCCTGCTTTAGTCAATGGATACAACCTAATCTAAATTTATAAATATACTTTTGGTTCTCTACCGCACTACAAAAGAACTTACACTGGACCAGTAGTGATCTTTGTATTGCAGCACACAATGAATGATGATTTGGTATTCTACATTGCAGTATAGATGGGTAGGAAAGGTGGGGAAGGGACACTGGGGTGCCATTTATAGTTAATGGCACTGCACCAATACTCCTAAATATTTTACCATGTATTTTACGGTAATAGGAACGTTATTGGAGTTCCCTGGTGTGAATTAACCGGTAACCCCTATTGCTTGTATTTCAATGTCCATAGATTGGGCGCAAATTGGGTGAGACCAACTTCCTCTAATCAAAAATGGCCAAAATGACTAATAATCCAGATATTCTCTGACCCTTCCTTAATTTCTTGCTATATGCTGAAATAAATAAAAAAGCTACATATAAATAAACTCTCACTTTAAATCTGAACTCCAGGCACAGTTTACTGTAAATTACCAAAAGGCAGCTGTCTCTCCTGCTGGAAAAAGGAATTATATTTCTGTCAATCCTTTCCTGAGATTTATATAGTCCTGTAGCACAGCCAGCCTGGTAGTTACTGTACTTTTTTGTAGCAAGGTAACAATACTAGGTCACCTCTAAGCGCATGGCCTCTAAACAATGAAAGAGCAGCAACAAACCGATAAGGCTATATAGTCTCTGTTCTCTCCTTCTGTTAGAATATTTTAAGCCAATGCATATGCATGCAGGACATTTAATTTCTGGTATATTTATATAGTGATAACCTATTACACATTGCTTTATAAAGTCCATAGTCATTTCACTATAGGCTATTTCACACAAGTCTTTTTGCAGCCTTCTACTGCAGGCTTAACTTGGCTCCCAACAGTTCTAATTCAATGCAATAGAAGTGGCTGGGAACCGTTTAGTGCATGTGTTTGCATATTGTTGCAATGGATCACTGCGTGGTTCTTTAAGGCACCAAGTCACTTTTAGTCACTCAGTTGCTCACCCAAGAACCACTCCACAACTACAAGGGCAGGTCATGCAAATGTATTTACTCTTGGTGCAATTTGGAATGGCTAACCAAATTGGTTTGATCTGCAATTATGAAAGGGTGCCCAACGCTCATCTTCCGCTGCATCTCTAGTTTTCTTCATTGGCTTCCATTTCACCTTAGAATCAAATTCAAGCTCCTGTTCTTTGCCTTCAAATCTCTCCATAGTTCTTGTCTCACTTACCTTTCTGATCTGATAGAAAAATATACTGCCATCCACTCTCTTCACTCCTCCAATGACCTACTAATGACTTTCTCACTCATAACCCACACACACAGCTCCAAGACCTTTCTAGAACTGCCCCGACTCTCTGGAATGGTCTTCCTCGTCCTATTTGGCTTGCTCCTACTTTCTTATCATTTAAAAGAGCACTCAAAACCCTTCCCTACCTGTCTTCTGTCTTTTGAAACCCCCACTACTTTCCACCACTACATATCTCCCCTCCTATTGTGTGCTACTTCCCCCATCTCCTAGATTGTAAGCTCTTCGGGCCAGGGTCCTCTCCTCCTCCTGTGTCACTGTCTGTATCTGTCATTTGCAAACCCCTATTTAATGTACAGTGCTGCGTAATATGTTGGCGCTATATAAATCCTGTTAAATAATAATAAAATATTAACTGTCCCTCAAAGTGGCTCCCAATCTAATGTCCCTACCATAGTCATAGATTATAAACATACACTATGCTCAGTTTTGGGTAGAGGTTAAATCTACCATTATGTGTTGTTCTAATTAGTCATTGTAAATGCTGTTGATCAGGGGATTACAAAAGACTGATATGGAATAATTACCAATAAATATGTTACTGCATTTCATTTTTTATGTTGGTTATGATGTTTTTGGGTTTTTTTTTTATCATCTGTCTAGAGTTCACCCAATATAAACAACAGAAAGCAATAATAAATGAATGTATATGCTGTTGTTCAGGGGATTACAAAGGGCTTATATGGAATAATAAGTAGGTATGTATATCAGTTGCATTTCAAATACAACTAATACATATGTGACTGCATTCATTTTATTTTTTATGTTGTTGATGATGTTTTTTTTTATCATCTGCCTGGAGTTCACCCAATAGAAACAACAGAGAACAATAATAAATTAATGATAAATAAATCAACATGAAACACAAAAACGCGGAATACAAATTTTATCCTAACGGGAAAAACAGAACACAACTTTTTTATAGTACCAAATGAGAAAAAAAGAACATCTGAAAATAACAGACCTGCTGGATCTGCTTGGCCGTAGAATGGAAAGTGCACACAGGATTCTGTAGAAACACAGGAGTTCAGTAATTGGTTTTGGAAGGAGAATGTATTTTGGCTGTGAATGTGTGATGGGGAGGGGACATATATCAAGCATGTTTGGAAGATAAAAGGCAGAGCAGGTTAGCAGAGGTCTCTGAAGCCTTTTCCTCAGTAAACTCCCCAGTCTTGATGAGCTCAGATCTCTTACTGGGACCAGCTAAAAAATTATCAAGAAACTGTTGCCAGTTTGGAGGGGAGGAGCGGCGCAGTATATATTGCAGCCAATGTGAAAACACAGCTGCGCTTTCACAAGAACAGATAAAAGACAAATTATAATTGCGTACATGTTTAGAGAGCATTCTTTAATGTAAGATTGGTACAAAGCTCTCATGCCTCAAAACAAAGAAAGCTAAATACATTATTCTCAATGGAGGCTGCGCCAAATCGTTCCAGCAGCACCACCGCTGCATTATCGCTGAAAAGCTTTTCTGAAAAGATATTTTGAATATAAGCCGGGATATTTCCATCTATTGTTTGGATGTGTTGATGTCCAGGACATCGTTTGTTGTCCTTCTAAAACAGTTAAAAAAATTGTTCCGTGCTCTCAGCACAGATAAAGAGGAATGTATGAGGGCAGTCAGTGTGTTCACAAAGAGAATTCCTCCTTGCTAAATAAACAAAGGGCAGCGACTGTCCTTGCCAAGCATTCTGGGTAATGTTCTGCAAATTAACAGTGTGACCGTTCTGTGCTGTATTACAGATATACTCACACATTGATTAATTGTGCACAATAATATAGATAAATTACTGTAGTGATATATATACATACTTTATATTATACAACTATGATGCGTTTCGCCTACTTAGGCTTCCTCAGGGGACTTGGTAAGACACTTTGTATAACTGCATATAAACATATAGAATACATATACAGGATTAGGTACAATATTCCACAAGAATACATGTTTAAACAATTAAACATTATATTATATTGTAAGTTCCACATTGGTATTTTTGCTCATAACATAGTTGTTAAATCATAAAATCTTTAAAACAGTACATAGGGTAACAATGTAAGTCCACATGGTGTAAATTCATTAAATATATAATAATAATCTTGATGTAAAAAAAGTAATTATACTTATTTTGTATGATTATGTAGGATATCAATGTAGCATGTAATGGTGTGTAACATGATAATAGTGTACATGTCATAGTACTTACTCAGATTTCATCTTACAAATGATGGAAAGATATTTTAGAGAAAAAGGTTCACATATAGTACCACCAATTTGATCTACAATGAAAGAGGGAGAGATTTTAATTATTGTTACAATCTCATATAGATTAGTCATATGTTTATTAGAAGTGCAAAGAGTTGCTACTTTGTAACCAATGCAAGGAGTCAGTGACATGTTGGTAACAGGTACAAATAAAAAACTTTTTGTAGGAACTGCTGCTTTACTTTAAAATAAAAACAAGTTCAGATCAGAGCTCCCATGTTGTTGCCATTGCTACTATTACCACAAGGACTGAATTAACAGAGGAGAAGGAATTATTATTATGTATATCTTTGTGTTTTGCAGCGAATATCCCCCTGGGAATGCCAAAGAGATGACTCAGCACACTGGTGATAAATAACATAATATTGTTAGAAAGACGTGCTTTAATACTTAAGTTATTGTGGCTTTAAAACTAAACATATAGGACCTCTGACCTACAAGATATGCATAGTTTTTTCTTGGTGAGTGGATCTGGTGATTCTGTTGGGTCAGACATCAGAAAA
The DNA here is from genome assembly GCF_032062135.1 of Pyxicephalus adspersus. Classification (NCBI taxonomy): domain Eukaryota; kingdom Metazoa; phylum Chordata; class Amphibia; order Anura; family Pyxicephalidae; genus Pyxicephalus; species Pyxicephalus adspersus. Next base: position 143,720,389 of record NC_092859.1, read on the forward strand.
GGCAGCTTCTGCATTTTTACTCTTGTCTGGCACTCATTTACTAATTCTTCAATTGACTTTGGAAATTTCCCTTTGCACCTTTATGATTACAGAGCAGGGGCTCTGATTTCTTAAAGCTCTCATGAACTGGTGAGAATAGACTATCAAGAAAAAACCTAGGTAATCCAGCAAACCTGGAACAGATCTAGTTCAGGATTAAAAACATTTGTCAATTAAAAGCAAATCATTTTTAATAAATCCTTTCATGCTTTGCTGGACCACCCAGTTAACTCATATTAGTCTATCTTCTTCAGTCTTGGAGCACTTTGCTAAATCAGGGGTATCGGACGAGAATCTGGTGTGTGTACAGCACTCGTCGTCCATCGTCAGAATGACCGTCCTGGCGGATCCACGGGTGATGGACGACGAACAATCCTAATGGAAGTGAAGGAGGAGAGCGCGCAGCAGGGTGCCGCTCCGTTGTTCTCCCCCTCCCCTCTCCGGTGCTATATGTACAGAACTCGTTCATGCATTGTGCAGTCCTTAGTCATTGGAAAGGATCGTGAAAGATCCTTTCCAACGAAAATAATTACACATGTGTATGCAGCTTAAAGTACCCATGCCCGGATCATAGACTACTTGATCTGATCAAGTAGTAAAACACGTTAAAACAAGCTCTCACTCACATGTGTAGTGCTAGTATTTTGGAAAAATTAAGTTTCAAAGTTTACAACACAGGCACTGTGTTCTTTATGGAGAACATATTTTGGTAGGTGTCAAGCCCTCTAATATAAACAATCAGTAGATGTTTCTAAGCTTTTAGAAACTCACTGAAGCCAAACTTTAGAGTTTTTGCTATACCTTTAGAGGAGTTTTGAGGATGAATACCTTCACATTAACAGCAGTTATAGATGTTGGCTTGCTTTAAAGCTCTTTTTACTGCCTGATAAGAATATGTGAATGTTTCCTTTCATAGCATGTGCACATTCATTAGGAAATACTGGAGTTTAGTAAGCCCTCACTTACCTAAGTAAGTGTTAACATTGTGAAGAAATTCATTTTCAAAATTCAAAACATAAGACTATAAGAATGTTTAATATGAATGTTTAATGTCTGGGCACAGGTGAACTTTCACCGGAAACTACTGGAAAAAAGTTTTTAGATTAGCAGAGTTTTACAGTTGTATAAATCACGTTGATATTTAAGAATTCATATTTAAAGGGGTTGTAATATTGTGAAGGTTTTTAGACTGTAAGTTAAGAGGTATATGAGCTGGTCTGTGTTAAGTTAAATATAAAAGTAAAATGAAATGCCAGTAGAAACATTGTATTACCCAAGATGTTCCCATTCTTTAGCGTTGAATGAGTCATAGAACCTGATTTATAAAATTCCTCTAAGAATATTGACTATCATTATTATTATCATTATTAGCTAGTCGTTATATAGCACTGACATATCAGGCAGGGATTTACAAAGTCCATAGTCATGTCACTAGCTGTCCCTCAAAGGGGCCCACAATCTAATCTCCCTACCATATTCATATGTCATTACCACAATCTAAGGACAAGGGAAGGGAAAGCCGACTAACCTAAGTACATGTTTTTTGGGATGAGGGCGGAAACTGGAGTACCCAGAGGAAACTCATGCAGACACAGGAAGAACATACAAACTCCTTGCAGATAGAGTCTTGGCTGGGATGCGAAGCTGTGACCTAGTGCTTTAATGTCAGGAGTGTTAACCACGGAGTCAACTGTGCTGCCTATCATGTGAGAAACAGGGTGATCCAGCAAGCCTTGAATGGATCTGGTCCAGGATTGAAAAAATTTGTCACCTAGTAGCAAGTGATTTTTAAGAAATCTCTTCCAAGTTTGCTGGATCATCCAAGTTCTCCCTTGGTTATCTATCTTCTCTAATCATGGAAGAATTTATTACATAAAACAGGAGGATGTAAAATTGTAAATGCTGGACATTATGCGCGTACCCGTGAGGGGGCATCACTATATAGTGACGGACAATTGGAACTGACATCATCACATTAGCACCACGTTCTATATCATTAGATGGCTGGACATTGCCAGAAGATGAACAAAAGCACTGGGCCTAGTGGTCCACCAGTTGGGGAGGTCTTGGCTTTAAATGAGTTTATAGGTTCTGGAGGTGGTACTGAAATTTCAACCAGGATGGTAATATTCAGCTCTGATTTCATATAATGAATATATGTTCCACCACCTGTCTAAATAAATAGAATATTAGAAATATAACAGTTTTTATGTTTTTTTTCCTTTCAAACTGTTAACATTCCATGCCCAGCACCAAGATGTGTGTTAGTACTGTATTGTTCAGATATTCTAGCTGACACTTGGAGCACAGAAGAGTTGTGCGTGATAAAATATTACCATTTTCATGTCTGAGTTCAAAGAATTCTGAAAAAGAGCAGGATATTCCAGAAACTGATTAACAAGAACAAAAAGTTATGTTACATTTCCTAGTGCCTTTGAAGTCTGTTATTTTCAAAAAACTTTGTAGAACCTAAAAACATTTTAATTACAGAGTAAATGATGTATTCCTAATTACTTAAAAAAAATCTAATTGCTATATCAGCCTTCCGGAGTTCAAGATGTTTTGTGTATTGGATATTTCCAGTGTTAAGGTCACAGACAAATCTTAAATACCATGAGGTGATTAGGCCAATAAATGTCAGCTTTTTGATATGATCAATGGGTTTTCAAAGGAAATTTGTTCAATACATTTTGAAAAGTGTATCGAGTTCAAAGTAATTAGTAATGCAATAGACATATTGCGCTTTCAGTTGTAAAACATGCAAAATAAGGCAACATGAAATACTGAGAACAAAAAAAAAATGTAATTTCTGTATATATCCAGTTTGCCTGTTAATACTAATTTTGTTAGGCTATAGCTTGTTTCAGATTTAAAAAACAGAAGAAACAAAATATGTTCCAATGGCTTTTCTATGCAGCAAAATAGTAAAGTCTACTGAAGGCCCAACATCAAAATTAGAACTTGTAGTGGTATAAAGTATGTAACATACAGCAGAGTTTATATATTGTAATGGTTAGAAGTATGTAAAGTATAGCATAGTAAACAAGGTGCAGTGGTCAGAAGTACGTAGCATATTATTAGGAGTATAGTGTTGAGGGCACAGAAAATTGCAATTTAAAATGTTGGGTATATAATGCATTTGTTCAGGACTATGCAGCATACCAAGTGTAGTGGTCAGGGGTAAAAAATGTACAACACAGCAAACAGATTACAGCCCTTAGGAATAAGTGAAATCAAGCACAGCCAACAGAAGGCAGCTATCAGGAATATGTCATGTACAGCACAGCATACAGGGTGCAGTAGTAGTAGTGGCCATTGTGAAAAAAAACATCCTGTTTACACATTGAGCTTATTTAATAACACCTCCAAGACTGGATAAGACTATCATGGGTGATCCAGCAAACCTAGAAAAAATCCTAAAAATCAGTTGCTATTAGGTCATTTTAATCCTGGATCAGATCAATTCCATGTTTGCAGGATTTCCAGTCTTGGAGATTTTTATTAATCCAGGCCCATTGACTCCAGCTTCTCCATAAGTCTATGTATTGTCTTTTTAAAGTGATAGGAAGCCTCACTGGTTAATGTACCAGTAACATGGATTTATTAAAAAAACTAAAGCAATCATTTAGAGACGTTTAAGGGGGATATGATCACCTTGTATAAATATATAAACGGTCCATATAGAAAACTCTCTTTCCCATTATTCACTTTGAGATCATTACAAATAACAAGAGGGCACTCTTTGCATCTGGAGGAAAAGAAGTTTAAGCTCCGGATAAGGAAGGGATTCTTCACTTTAAGGGCTGTGAAAATGTGGAATCGGCTCCCTCAGGAAGTAGTTTCAGCAACTACTATTGATTGCTTTAAGAAAAAGCTGGATGTTTTTTCTAGAAGCACAGAATATAACTGGGTATTAAGGCTTTAAAGTAAAAATAGCAGAGACTGTTGATCCAGGGAACATCCGATTGTCTCATGGAATCAGGAAGTAACTTTTTCCCCTGTTGAAGCAAATGTACCCGGGGTTTTTTTGCCTTCCTCTGGACCAACTATTTCTTATAGGGTTTTAAATCTGGGATATGTTTATTTCCCTAGTGGTTGAACTTAATGGACTTATGTCTTTTTCAACCTAACCTACTATGTAACTATGTAATCATAATGCTCCACTAACAGATTGTGTGAATACTGGCTTCCAGGTTTCTATGCAATATCCAGATTCAATCAAAGATGGCATGGCTGCCAAATATGCCTGCTCACTTTATAAAATTAAATCAAAGTAATAGCTTGCAAAATGGCAATCCTTAACAATCCTTAAAAACTAAAAAAAAAACACCTAACCTGTCTTTTCAAGGTTTTTTTTAATACATGAATGGTCCTGTTTGATAAATATTTGCACGTGATCAACCCATATACATCTCAATATAGTATGCTGTTGCTTTAACACAAGGTAGCGGCTCTTGGTGAAAAAGTATCCCTAGGGAAAAATATGAAGCACATCACTTAAGGATAAATTCCATATATTTGTAAGGGAATTATATTTTACTGCAGAGTTATATAAATATGTCCTGTTGCTTAAATGGCTTTCCATTTAAAAAATGTGGTTATGTGCGTTAGGCTAAAATCTGTTTTGCTGGCTCTAGAGACTATATCTATAGCAAGTGGCAGATGTCAGACAGATTCTAAGGTCATTGCCTTTAATAAGTGTCTACATGGTCAAGCAGATGCTAATGCGGCTTCACTGAGCTCCTGTAACTTTCCAACCTGAAGTGCTATTTCCTGCCTGCACACTTCATTGGCTGCTCTGCTGTTAATCTGCCATTTAATTGAATGCAGCTTTAAGTGTCAGGATGTTGCAAATGTGAGACAGCATCACCGCTTGCACATGAGGTCAGGGAGTTCTTTTTTCATAAGTGCACCACCTCTTGGAAAGAAAAATATATATGTATTAGCCATAACACTGCCTTTAATTCATAATATCATTGATCTACAATTTGAGTGGATGCACATTTCTTTTTATATGATGATAGATTCCCTGGAACGCTTATATTATGACCCAACTTCCCAGAAATGCCCCTAATTTGTCTCTTGCAAGGTCGCACTTTTGCCAGCACAATGTGATGCCTGCCAGCAATGCAAATTTATGGATAATTGAAAAAGTGGACAGAACAGCATGAATCTTAACCAGTAGTCTCATACAAATCCTCACTTCTCCTTGCTGCAAATTGGTGCCAAATACGCTACATGGGAAAAAAAAAGTACTTTCCTCCCACACTCTCTACAAACAAATAATATTGAACTTGTTTCTGTCACCAAAATGTCATTATTGACAAACTAGGAAAGCAGTTTTTTTTCAGTCTGTAAAGAGAATGGTATCAGGCTCCAGTGTGCATGTAAACAACGGGGGACAACCAATGTGGAGAACTGTATCTATGCCAGCTTGTTTGAGTAGTAATTATCTGCAAGAAAAGAGAACTAGCTGAGATTTCAGCTTAGGCAATGTTCACTCCATAAAAATACAATACAAATGTTTGAGAAAATAATTTAAATATTGCTCAAGATATTCTGAATTGTTTTAATAACACATGAGCTATTTTTAGAATTTGGAAGAATTGAGTTGAATTTGCTATACACTGAGCACTTCTTAATTTGTTAGAATTTAAAGTTCCAGGAATAAATAAAGACTACTAATAAAGTGGGGCTACTCCCTACGCAACACTACAGTGCTCATTTAGGTTTATGGTTTTGTTTAAAAAATGTACCTGCCGTATAGGAATGGAGGGATGGGTTCTGTATGGGCAGAATATTTTCCCCCATTTTTGGCATCAGGTCCCTTTAGATTATGGTCTCTTAATATAAGGGTTCCTCGAGAGGTTGCAATGAGCAATTGGAGCTTCTCAGATCAATTTATCTGACACCAGTGATCTGTTTGGCTAAATGAGTGAGATTTTCCCCATTGGCCAGCAACGTAAAAGGGATTCTTCCCATCGACCACAACACTAATGTACTGTAAGCTGTGGATATAGTAATTATAGATGGGGTTCTGTGAGACCTGAAAGTTATGGAATGGGCTTCCCCATGTTGGAAATGTTGAGAAAAGCTGTTTTAGACAGATGGGGAGTGTTCAGGGAAGCAGGGTAACAGTTTACTAAATATTGGTTGCAAGTTTGGTAAAATTGTTCCGAGATTCTGGGCTGTGGAATGATAAGTAAAGTTGGGTGGGCCTTTTCATTCCATCTCACAATCTGCCTATGGAGGACAACACAGCTAGAGAGGTCTTGTTGTGATGGATGGTTACTGAGCTGGCAGGTGGGGCTTTATATCCCAGGGAGTCTCAGGTGAGAGAACGTAGGTGTTGTATCATGCTAGAAGAGTTTGGAGTGAACACTCTGGAATTACAACAGAAAGCGTATTGTGTGTATTGTGTTTTGTACTGCTCCTGGTTCTCCCAAATATCACATTTACCTTATCTCTTGTTCCCACGGGTTTATTTCATTTTTGTGACCATTCCACTGAAGCCTATTTTCTTTGGCACTCTTTAAAATGGGCACAGGCTCTGACCATATCCCCATGTCCCCTTAGGACCTTGAGGGCCCATCAAAAACTTGGTATGCCGAACAGAGGAGGAGATTGTTGGGTACCAAGAGATCAACAGTAAGGCAAAGACAATTGCAAATACAATTCACTTGACAAATACAATTCATTGACAAATGTATATATATTAAAAGAAATGTTTAGCCAGTATTTTGTATAAGGCTGGTAAAGTTAACACTTGAATTTTTTCCCGTCTGTATCCAATTGGGTATATTTTCCTTCTCTTCCTGCTCTGGGGATATAATAGGAAATGAGTTGGTATCTCTACAATGTGAAGGGAGTTCAGTTGTCACTGTACTAGGTGTTCCGTTGGAAGATTTAGGGACATGTTCTTTCAATGACTGTAAATTGACAAATCTACCCAATGGGAACACATACAACATCAAAAACTGTTCTAATCCTTCCATATGATATTCAAAGTTTTAAAAGGCTTTGATTCTTTTATAATTGCCTTGTATTTATCATATATGTAACATATCACACAGCACTTTACAAAGACTACAGTCATGTCAATCAAAGGGACTCACAATATAATGTCCCTACCATAGTCATATGTCATTAACACAGTCTGAGGGCAATTTCTGGTGGCAAACCAATCAACCTAACTGCATGTTTTTGAGATGTGGGAGGAAAATGGAGTGCCCATGTTCCTCTTGTAGATTCCATGTTTACTTGACAACACTGCCATTGGGGCAGGAGATAAAAGGGATCTCCTCAAGTGAAGTTCCAAAAAGCAGTAAACATCTATTTTCAAACACAACTAAATGAAACAAGAAAGTTTTGTCGGTGGAGGTACACTTTAATCCTAAAAAAATCAAACACAGCTTCCTGTGTGCCTTTAGAGATTATTATTATTATTATTATTAAACTATAGCATGCAAACCTTAATGTGAAACTGTCCAGGTTATCATCTTTTCCTAAAAGCCAGGCCAAAGAGGAACAAAGAAAAAGCAGGAAAGGGTGGCTGTGATAACTCCGAAAGGTTTCATGTAGGGAAAATTGATCCTAATAGCATTCACAGAGATGAATTGCTAGATGTATTCCTACATTAAAACCTTGTGTGTATACTTTTGGACTGAGCAACACATCATGTTGGGTGCCAGGGGTCACGGAAAAAGAAACATTTTAGGTGTGCCATGTGCTACTGACAATTATAATACTGTTTCAGATTTCAAACCATCAAAATGTTCTCAAAGAAAAAGACAAAATAGGAAAATCAAGACGGCGCTCGGGCACTTTGGAGCTTGCAATTGTAGCTGTCTCCACAAAATGCAGACGATGTGATGCTTCTGTGACTGCACTAGTAAAGTAGAGTTCCATTAACAGCTGAAATCTCAGCTCCACAGGAAAAAAGAAGCATTAGTCATAGCTCAGTACTAGGTGTCAAGTTCACCTTTATAGTTCGGAGCACAGAGCAGCACCTGGAGTTGTCCTGCAGCATTGTGTTCCGCTGATGAATACATCCTTTCAGGCAATGCCTTCATTCTGAAAAGCCAGACAGTAATGGAAACACAAATAACATAGGTATTGTCTAGTGCTTTCTATTAGTGTTTTCCTGTAATGAGAAAACATATCCTAGCAAATCTCCTGGCAATTCAAAAGGATTACTCAAAGTCAACTTGCTAAAAGTTCCCCTTTGTGCTGCTTGATGAGCGCCTGATTTCCGTAATGCAGACAGTGATTGGCGGCTTTTTTCCAGAATGAACCTTTCTTCAATATTGAGAAGGTCAGGAGAGTATTGTTGTGCATTATCGGCACATTTGTAATTTGAAGCTCTCCGCTGGTTCCTTATAGTGCAATAAAATGTCATTGTAATCACTTCAACACAAGTGTGGCTGTGTTTATCTGCATCCTGTAGCATCATTTGATGAGCTTATTTGTCTGTAAAGTCCTTGATGACAATACACAACTATATACACACATATTTCAATATCTGTTCTATAAATTCATACATTTACATAAATATATATTCTGTACAATACATAAAGTATTTCACTGAAACTAGGTCATGGGTACCATTAATGAGTCTGGAACCAAATTACAACAATGATTCCCAACCTAGTGATCCAAGCTTGTTGGGTAGGACCCTCCTGTTCACATTCAAACAAATATTTTTCATGTCTTTTGTTTAATTTTGCAGCTCAATACTTCCATTATTTGACATTCAATGATGTATGCATACAGTATATTGATGTTTTTTACCTAAAGGATAGTCATAGAGTCTTATACCATGTTAGTCATTGAAGAATGCAGAAAGTTTGTAGTTCAAGAAATATCCTTTATTGACTAACCAGGGTGTTTAAAATGCAACCTATAGGATGGCTTTAAGGATCTTAGGAATTTAAGCCATCCCAAAAGCTTTATTTTTTATAACTCAAGCTAATTTTTTGAAATACAAACCACCTACTTAAAACGGACCTATCACCACATTTTTACCAATATATAAAGGGTGGTTCTTTTTTTGGGTGTTCCCCTCCCTTTTCATTTTTACTGCCGCAGTGGTAAAGATTGGAACCCACAGCCTCTTGGGATACATACGTCACATATTACGGGAGACCGTGGGCTGCACCTCCTCCATATGTGAGAGATCGTCATAAGGGTCTTTTCTGGAAGGCAAAAAAAAGATCTCATGCAGTGCAAGGTTGGGTGAAGTTAGCAGAAACCAAAAGAAGAAAGAGAAGCCAGGATGGCGTGGGGCCTACTGGACTGGTTTACGGAGGGATCAAGGGCTTTTTACAAGAAAATGTAAGTGGTATTTTTTTAAAAGATGATGAAAGTTCCACTTTAAAGGATAATAATACAATTACACCTCTTCATCATGCACCTAAGGTATTTGTTGATTTCTACTCAAAATTTGATCATAGGTCTCATACTTGATGTAAAGTCTTGCATCTTCATTCTTGTAGATATTACCTCTAATGATGATACTAATAAGAGAGCATTAGTAAGCAGATTCTTCTTCCTTACACTAATACTCAATAGCAGCACAATGGGCAAGGTAGACAGAATAAAACATTATAACTCATGCTTCTAGAGGTCATCTCACAAAAAGTAACTGTTTTGCCTCATAACAGCTATATCTTTGTATATGACAACCACGGCTCTCAACTGGTTTTGAAGGACACCTCTCAGTAAAGAATGAGTACATCTCGTCATAACGCCTGCTGAATTATGTTCTTCTTGCAAGCAGTAAATGACACAAAAGTGCCCTTATTTTCAATTGTATTGCCATGGTAAGCCTTGTTATTAACAATGTCTTTAATTTTTTTTTTCTAGTTTGGTTGCCCGTTTCTTTTGAAATTTGAATGTGTTATCATGCTGTTCGTAAAAACATAAGTGCAGCGGCCATTCTCATATAAAATACTGTGATTAGTAGTTGTGCCACTAGCTGGTACTGTTATATTTGATGCTTGCTTGTAGTGGAACTACGTTGTAATTTCCTGTCCTATGCTGTGTTCCTGTTGTTTCCAATAATGAGATGGGCTTAGTCTTGTGTCCGACAACAACTTTACTGGTAAGAGTCTTATCTGCAGGAGTCTTCCAACAGAAAGTGACTCACAAAATAACACAAATTGCAAAATACAATCTAATATAGTGATATTTGGACTTAAATTAGAAAAAAGCACAACTGAAAAAGTAGAAAAAAAGACAGGTCAGGTTCAAGTTCAACCAAACAATAAAGACAATACATTAGAAATATATTAAAAAACAATCTACAAGGATTATGTTAGGGGATGCTTATCTGGCCAGCAATGCCATGCTGTGCACCACTGCGGTATCACACCAATTATTCCGTCCAGGGATGTCTCTTGCAGCAGCAAGGAGAACAAGGAAATAGGAGCATCTCCTGCTTCCTTTTAGCTGTGCAGCCTGAGATGTACCTTCTCAGCATCTCCAGTACACACTCTGAAGCCGTGCACAGGTAAAGGGGATTTTAGGAGCAGATTCTTTTCTGGTTTCATTCTGCCCTGCCATTAGCTGATATGACTTTATAACCTTTCTACTCATAGTCCCCAGTGCCCGTTGAAGCGTTTAGTTAGGCAGACCCGCAGCTAGTGTGTTATCCTGATAGATTTACTGTTGCTGACTTAGTCTGTATCTGACCCTGCGAATGTATGCTGCCTGGACCGACCTTTTGCCTGTAAACCCAACTCCGCTTTTGTCTTTGCCCTACAGCGTCTAGTGGACTGATTACTTGTGAATGTCCTGGCTCTGATTTCTGTACATTCCTGTGCTGGAATCCTTTGTTCTGCATCTTCTGCGGGCTCCTGGTCCTCTGTCACTCCTTCCCCAGACACCATCCCTTGTGCACAGAATTCCTATATATAACAGCAGTGATATAAACAATTAGTGTTGTACATTGAGAAATGAACTCTTGGGTACACCATCAATTAAATTAGCAGGCCAATGGAAATTTTCTTTCTTACCGTATAATTAAAGAATCTTAAATTACACTTGCAGCTATTATCTTTCATTATTTAATGGCTAACTGTAATCTCTTACCGTATATAGGACACACACTACTACACATATTCCCACTACTTTCCTGGTCATTGGTGAACTTTATGATCCTTTGAATCATCAGCTCAGATCACTGTCTTTTTGTTAATGATTCTTGGCCTCGTTAACTGGACATGTTTTACTGAACTCTCTGACCTTTTATTAACCTGGATCAACCTTTCTGTGTATAACCCGTTTGTGCTTATTGTTACCTGGACATCTTTATACTGGACTGGACATCTCAGGTGCTGCACTTAGCTCTGGCCATAGGTGGGGGGGAGCTCCCTGTTCGCCTTCCAATCATTGCTTTCCCCAGGCAGAATCCCTATCATAGTGAAATCCTGAAGTCCTAAGGTGCACAGCTAGCACCTTGAAGGATAATGGGGTCTTGTACAAAGGTCAAGACTATAAGGCAGGGTGCATGGGCAAAGAATTGACACCAGGAGTCTTACGTCATGCACTTAGGTGTAAGAAAATATTTTACCAATTATAGGGAAAGAAAAAAGTAATATATTCCCAGGTATGATTACATTTTGGGACCTATGTACTCTGAGGTCAGTAGGTGGCTACATTTTTCCATACATATTTTAATTTTCTATACTAATAGAATGATCTCAGGAATAGTTCAGAGGAAGTCTACATGTTTCCTCCATTAAATATTTAGAGAACACTTTCTGATTTCACATATTTTATACCCCAGCAGCTGTTGACAAGTTTGTCTCATTCCCCCACACTATAAACTGCCAAATTTATGGTCAAACCAGCACTTATCATTACTCCTCCTCTTGTAAATTTGTATAACAAAAAGGATGATTGCATTTAGCTCCTTTTGACATTCATCCCCTGTGAACAATAGTGCTAAATTATTAAGCAACTGATAAGACATTTCCCTTTAACAAACCAAATCCAATATCCTTATTTCAGTGGCTTGCGGTTTGTGTAGTTGGGCAAACACAGCTGGCAATAAAATATAAAGTGGTTTTCTTAGTTTTATACAGATTAGACAAAGGCTGGACCTTTTTTCAGGATTTTATTGCTGTCTTTGTCCCTGCAAGAGAGATTTATGCCTTTCTTTATTCTGGTGAGTATTGTGACCAAAAGAAGTGAGGGGCAATCCAAAACATTTCAGTTGTCATTAGAGCAAAAGGTCTTGTTTGAAGGTGAAGACTACAGAGAGGGTTTGCATGGGCAAAGCATTGGCATTTGACCAGGACCGTACACCATGCACAGTAAAGTATTTTAACATTATAGGGATTTATCTCCCCTCCTATAGTGTGTTAATTTCCCCACCTACTAGATTGTAAGCTCTTCAGGGCAGGGTCCTCTCCTCCTGTGTCACTGTCTGTTTTTATCTGTTCTTTGCAACCCCTATTTATTGAACAGCGCTGCATACTATGTCAGCGCTATATAAGTCCTGTTTATTAATAATAACAATAATAATAATATGTAAGGGAATGTATTTATTTCCTGAGTTACATTTTGAGACCTTTGTATTTCGAGGTCAGTATGTGTCTACATTTGCTGTCCCTTGTCAGGAAGATATATACATGTATGACCATTGTGAGTACAATAGGATGTGAGGGGCAATCCAAAACCTTTGAGTTGTCATCAGAGCAATAGGTGAGGAGAGGTGAAAATTTTCCAATGAGGATAACTGTTTAATGACTATTTTCTGGATAGGTATTATGTTCCTTTTGGAGACATTTCTTCCTATTTACTGTTTTATTTCTAAAATGCATTCGATTGGCATTTGAGATTATTTTGTGATACTCTTGAGTTCCTTCCCATGTGCACTGAATCTGAAATTGGCCTCCTTCTAATATGCACTTAATTATCCCCATGCTGCTTCAAGCATGTTTTAAGCTCTTTCTGCATTCCAAATGACTTGTAAATGAATGACTTCCCAAATAAGTCCCTGTGATGATGAACTAAAGGATTTAACTTTTATTCTACCAGCCAATCTAAACTTCTGAAAAGTAAACTTAATTGTTTTGAGTTTCCATCGTATTATCATCCTTTTATGTATTTATGTGCAGTGTTTATATGTATGGGTGTACTTTATGTAAAGAACATGTACAGGTGCAGAATCCTATTGTTGGAAGCTGACGTGTCTCCTCCAGCTCCACAGAGATCCTTTTTAGCCATTGGATGACCACTGGTCATGTAACTCCTGCAAATTGGCCCCGGGGCTGGCATTGTATGTGCACTTTGCATGAAGACACTGAATGACTCTTTTGTCAATTAGTTCTACCTCCTGGTGACTTTTTGATTTTCTTAGTTCAGGCCCACTTTAGGTGTTTAACCAGATTTATGAGTCAAGTTGTATACTCTTCAGTACTATCCTTTCTGATTGCACATACAGGACTGTAAATAATTTAATAAGGTGGTCATCATTGTGGAGGACAGACAGCAATATTTGGTTACCTGGAACAAACAGATTGAAAAGTACACAATTTATTCTGTAGAGATGGGAAAGAGTTTATTAGATTTATAAATTGTAGATATTAATAAAACAATGGATTACCCTCTGCTTGGCTTAATTTAGACTTCATGGTGCCACCTAAATAATAAGGGGAAAATGCTCTCATCTATAACACCTAATTAACATTTATCTATCAAAAAGGGAACTCTTTTTTTTATGTGATTAAACTTTTTTTGTAAGTTTTCTTCCCACGTCATTTTTTAAGTAGTCATATACCAGATGCAAGAATCAGTAAATATATACTGTCCCATCTGAACTTATGGAAGATAAATAAGAATGTGGAAAACAAATGGCAAGGAGAGGAAGGAAGAAAGGATATATATATATATATATATATATATATATATATATATATATATATATATAATTTTTCTTTAATGCCACATTGTATTGTATTTGTATTTAATTGTTGCAATGCTCATGGCATTACAACCCTACTTAAGGACAGATGGCCATAGACTTTCTTAAGCTGTGTGTATAAAAATTTGGGGTGAGACCAAGCAAAGGCAGATAGTGCCTCCACTGTAATTATAATAGTAAAGTCAGATAGAATGGGGAGGTTTACTTATGAAAGGGTATTTCCCATAATGAACCTGTCCACTTTCCTGTAAGGAGGGGTTAGAGAAAGGATAGATGGGTCACAATTATTATAGAGAAGGTAACACTAGTCACAGGCAAGTTGCAAGCTCATCTGCTGGGATGGGGAGGTCTCAGTCAGAATGGGCCCACAGCCACATTGGAAAGTTAACAGTCAGGGTGTATGGATTTCAGCCAGACTGGAGTATTCACAGTAAGGATAGAGAGATCACAGGTATGAAGAAAGGGTCACAGCCGGAATGGAGAGGTCAAAGCTAGGCTAGATGGTTCACAGCCAAGATGAATGGATTACAGCCAAAGGAGCCACATTTAGGATGCAGGGGTCGCAGGATGGAGGGGTCACATTCTCTAAGGAGAGGTAACAGTGATGATCGAGGGGTCACAGCCAGGATGGAGAGGTCAGAGTAATAATGGTAGCACTGTGTCCTGATGTTAATTGTGTAATAAATCGTTGTCTCTGATGGCATAAGTTTGTTACACACTGACATGAGGACACAGTGCCATCCATTGGTGTGACCTGACTATAAACCTAGATTCTTTGTCTATTGACATTCAGTGGTGGAAAAAGTCTCAGTTTATTCTCATGTATGTATCTTTTTTGTTAGTTTGTTTGTATTTGAGACTGAAGCTTTCATAGGGTCTATACAACACAAGAACATGTGTCTACATATTAATTTAGGACAACTGGGCTACTGTATATTTACAACACTTATTGGCGCCTTTAGCTTTTTGCTTCAAGACACTACTCGAATCAATTTATAAAGCAACAACAGGCAGGTCTGTTTTGAGATATAATTGCCGGTGTCATTTCACTTGTAAATCAGCCCTTACTCGTTTTAAAATTACAAAATGATTTGCTATTTTTTGAGTAGTCTACTAACAACATCATTATGGAAATACAGCATTGCCGTCGCCTCTGTGTTTGAAACTTGCTGTGTACCTGTTTGCTCGCTGTTTTTGCATTATTTGAAAATAATAGAAGAGAGTTTGTCATTTGGGAAGGAAAAATGTAAACACTCTTTGTGACTTGGCTTTTAAAAAAGATGTAATGTGTAATAAAGAATAGAATGACCATAGAATTAATAACAAGCAAAGAAATAGCCAAGAAATATTCTGCTTGATAAAAAGGAGACAGGTTCAGGTTGATGTGTTGAATTTGTCCTACATAAAGAGATTTTTATTATACCTGACAGTTATATTCTGTGCTAATTTTACTTATCCATACCTTGCTAGAACTTTTGTTATTTTACATCTAATTACCTCTGGCCATCACTGGTATCCAACACTTAGGAGTGTGTTAAAGTCCTGCATCTCCATTACACTCATTGCATTCTGTTGTTTCTCCTTAATCACTACAGGTTTTAGGGGCCAACAGGAGCAGCCACAACCTGCAGCATGGCGCGAGTATTTTTTAAAACTAGCAGTATTTATACACCCGAGCCTAAAATCTTGAGCAGTGTTTCTCAACAAGGTTTCTATGAAACACTGATGTTCCTCTAGAGGTTGCTAGGGGATCTTTGAACCAGAAGCAATTTGTGCCTCTCAAGTTGGATACCACTCAGCTTTTTGACTATCTGTAGGAGTGACATTCTTCCCAATAGCCAATGTAAGAGCATTTTTCCCAATGACCACTACGCTAATGTACTATAAGCTGAGAATATAGAAAACACAGCAGAAGTTTCCCAAGACCTGCAAGTAATTTCAATGGTTAAATAGGTTGGGAAAGGCTGAGGCTAGTGCAGTGGTCGCCAACCTTTTCAGACCTACAGATCACTAAACTTACAAGCTCCAGAACGGGCATGTGCAGGGAGCCGTGTGTCACTGAAAGGGAAAAGAAAGTGACGTCATAATTTTTTTTATTAGACAGTATTTATATAGCGTCATCATATTACACAGTGCTGTACGAAGTCTATAGTCGTGTCACTAACTGTCCCTCAAAGGAGCTAACAATCCAATGTCCCTACTAATCATATGTCATTAATGTAGTCTAAGGTCAATTTAGGGGGAAGCCAATTAACTTAACTGCACGTTTTTGGGATGTGGGAGGAAACCGGAGTACCCGGAGGAAATCCTGCAAACTCCATGCAGATAATCTCCTGGCTGGGATTCGAACCTAGGACCTAGTGCTGCAAAGACCGGAGTGCTAACCCCTGAGCCACCGTGCTGCCAAATAATGCAAGAACCCGCCCACCGTCCCATCGCAGGTCAGAGACACACCCCGCAATAAGCCTGCGATGCATACAGGAGACATGGTCCGCGGCTCTGGCTGGTTCACCCCCCCAAGTGGGGTCCTTTTCTGGACCAAGCTGGGGGTGCATTGGCCCACCAAAATTTTCTTGCGGACCACCACTTGGCGACTGCAGGGCTAGTGTGTCCATATGTCCCCTATGAGTGCAGAGGAGGTGTTTAGTGCGTCAACATTTTGTTCTCTATAGCTATTACTATATTATGGTATAACAACACAAAAGGGCAGCTCATTCTTTACAGACATGGCTCCTAAATTGTTACCAAAAACAATTATGAATTATTGTTTTCAGTGACAGTAACTGTGTATGCGTTAGTGTGTATATTGCAGAGGATTTTACAATATAGTTGAAACCAGACTTTATAACCTTTGCTTTGAAGACCTTTAGGATTGAATTACCTCACAGGACATGCAACTAGAGAGGTCAGTGATAGATTAATTCAAAGTTATTCTACTGCATGATAAGAATATATAAATATATTTATTTTCTGTTCTTTGGGCACAGGTACACTTTCATCTCTAAACTCAAAGCTGGACTACCAGTGGCTAAGATTTGATATGGCTTTTACTTTCCCACAGGCTGACCAGTAGCTTAAATAAAAATGTTTATTACATGTCATCAGAAAAAAGAGCATAGAGAAAATAAATAGCACATTACCATATCAAGTGACATATAAAAGTTAAGATTAAACATAAACGTCTTTTTCCCTTCAAGTTTTTAAAGATTTAATATTGATGAGTGATTTATTAGGACACATACCGGTAGTTACACCTCATCTACAGTTCTTTCATTTATTTGATCATTATCATGCATTTTTCCTCAGCATTTTAAAAATGTGCTGACCCTGAAACCTGCCCAGGAACAACCAAATCTGGTAAATAGCTTTGATTTTTATAATATATGCTCTTTTTTATTGAAGTACATAGAAAGTCTTTAAATCGAAATCTAAATCACTTTTTCCCGCTAGTTAAAAGAAAACTGTCCTTTTAACTTAAAGTGACAAGGTGGTTGGAAGCCCAAAGACGACTTAAAGGAATTGCTGCGGCATGCATTTTAATGATAAGATTAGCTATTAATATGTGACAGACGCTCCCCTAAGATAAAAACATAGTTAAGAAATTTTGATCTTTCAAACCGACTTAATATAGCAAAAACCTGGAGCGCTGGAGGCCACGTCTTAAAAGAAATAGGAAAAATGTAAAACCCCCCCAAGGAATATCCAGACCGATAAGGATTAAGCAGCTTAAAGTGAGACCATGCTGATAAAAGTCAATTAGTAAAAATAAAACCTGTGGTTTGCCTGTATTTACCTACTCCATTGCCAGTAAATGACATCTGCTTACATTTCTGGCAGTATTTTCCCCGAGATATGTGGGCAAAGGTATTTCTTGCCTTGCTTCCAAAGTTTTATGTGTGAATGGAAAAGAATGAAGGTGGTTCAGATATAAATGTAAGATACATTTAAAGTGTATTGTTTGACATATGAATAATAAAACAGGCATTGATTGAACAGTACAGCTCCCAAGTTATGATTCCATTTATTAGTAGAGGAAGAAAAGGTTCGGCCAATAGAGTTATTTATAAATGGAATTTAGGATGGTTATTTTAAAGTGAAACATCACCTTGCAAAGGAAATTTCAATTATTTTTAAAGTGACCCAATCATTATCACAATCACTTCATTTCAGGGGCTCAAAAGTAATTGAACAATTGACTCAAAGGCTATTTCATGGGCTGGTGTGGGCAATTCCTTGGTTAGGTCATTATCAATCAAGCAGATAAAAGGCCAGGAGTTGATTG
>NC_092859.1:143742280-143773534 GCF_032062135.1 Pyxicephalus adspersus
AAATAATACAACTCCGACATCCACGAAACAGTCCAATTGGTAAAGCAAGAAGATTCTGGAAATCAACGAAGATGGCAGCATTCACAACAAAATTATTTAGAGGAGCTTTAGACTTAGAAGATGTTGTCCAGGATGCTAGTACATGCCACAGAACAGAATAGAAATTTTGAGGTCCATTGGAGGAACCATTGAACCCAGCAGTCACCTCATGAACCTGCTATCCAAAAGCAACCTGATGCTCTCCACACATAATAACATCTGACAGTACAATCTTTTTTAGATCCAGCAAGAGCTATTTAATGCAATGGCCTGCATGAATGGATACTTGTTGGTTGGATAGTTTATGTTGGACCTCATATTACATACATTAAGTAAATCTTTGATTGGTTAGAAAGTTTGTACAGTCAGTTTCTAACCTATATGGTGAATACTAATTAAGCCAGGTGCATTAGGTGTACTAGATTATTTGCACAAACTATATAGGAGAAGTAGTTGTTAAAACCTGGGCTGCGCTAAAATTATTTTAGAATTGTTAGTCCTGTGATGACTAATGTATGTTAGGGTGTGTTAGTGAGGGTGGGTAAGCATGTATGCAGGTTGGGATTTTGTGGTGTTCAACCTCTGCACTCCATGTTGCATACTCCTGACCTCCACACTCCACATTGCATACTTCTGATGTCTGCACTGTTTAAATACTTTTGCTATCTGCACTCTATTTTACATATTCCTTACCCCTGCACTCCACATATATACTCCTGACCCTTGCATTCTACATTGCAATCTTCTGATGCCTGCATTTGATTATATTCTTCTGACCTCTGCACTCAATAATATATACTCCTTACCCATGCACTCCATATTATATACAGTATTCCTGACCTTTGCAGTCTCCATGACATACCTCAAATGACTGCAGAAATCTGACTTGTGCACTTCATATTGCATACTTCTCACCTCTGCACTCTACATACATTACAAACATCTTACCTTTGCAATATAACTTGCATTCTCCTGACCCCTGAATTATATAACATACTTCTGATGCCTACACTTGGTTACATATTTCTGGCCTCTGCACTCTGTATTACATGCTCCTTACCCCTGAACTCTACATAAACTGCATACTTCTGTCCCCTGTACTTGGTTACACTTTACTAACCCTTGCACACCCTCCCATCCCCATTTGTTCTTTTTCAGTAATAAAGAAGAGACTTTTGGGTATCGCCTTTGTTGAGGGGCAGAGTTTAGCCAGGCTTTTTGCGCCTGAATGTAAATCTCACCCAGACTCTCATTCTCAATTATGATTGTATTTGCTGGCGCTTCATTACATCTTTACACTTCACATGGCCTTGTGACTTCTGTTTTAATTTATGCTAAGGCCGCTGCTCCTGCTGCTTTACAATATCTTTGTACCTTCTAACTGCTTTAATATATGCTAATTCAACCCTTTTATCAGTTTGGTTTCACCTGTCTCAGTACATTGATCTTTAAGATAGAAACCCGTTGTGTCTATCTCCAGTCCTGTGTTCATGCATCCTGCTTCATTCATTTTCTATCAGCTAAGCAGCGCATATAAGGCCATGTAAGAAAAAAGAAATGCAGGCATTGCTGCACACCTGGATACCAATTCTCAAAGAGTAATATTGTGACTTACCAGTCTTTACATTTGGTAGCTGCATTGTTTTAAGGCGTTTTTCCTTCATTTTCACCTGGTAAAACTAACAGTAACATACTTGATGACAACATTAACTTACTGGATCTGTGGGAGTGGAGCGTTGTCACCTAGAATAGACTCTTTGTTAAGATTACGGAAGATTTACCCCATCTCCAACCCTTGGGAAGGTTCTTCATAGTCCTCAGACATAACACAGGCTTACTTAGTACATTGTTTTAGATATCTCAAAACTTAAATAGTACCTATCCAGTAATATAAAAAAAAAGAATAAGTCGTATGATCACAAGACTGGACAACCTGCAAATATAGCTTCCGTGTGTCAGCGCATTCATTATAAATGTAGGTTATCTTAACTTATAGCTCCATGGTGCTGATTTTGCAGATTTCAGCTTTGTGTATATGCATATTCTTACTGGATTTGGTGTTTAACATCCTTATTGCCATATATTTGAATTATGATGGTGTAAAGGACATTTGGTATATAACTGTTTGGATCTTATTCACAATGTGTCTTTTTTAGCATAAATAAAGAGAAGGTTTCATCATTTAATCATTAAATTAACCTATTATACCCAATATACTTGAATGGAGAAGCAGATAGGATGCAGAAAGCAGTGCAGTGATTACAGTTGCAGCAGTCAAATAAAGCCAAGCAAAAAGACACGGTATTTATGGTGCGGCAATATATTGAAAACCATATGAATTAATGTCTGTATAAATACTTTGCAATTGCTTAAGCATATCTTATTATTAACATCAATACAATTCAAACAGATTCTGACTCTCTTTACATAGAAACATATATATACATGTATAAACATTCCATTTTCCCTTATTCCCCCTCCCATATGGGCAATTATACTCTACTGCACTACCAGATACTTATTTAATGAATATCTATAATTCCCAGCATCTGAATTTATGTCTTCCTATCAATTACTTGCGGTATTGATTACCTTTAGAACTCTTTGCACGTGCATTTAATTGTAAGTACCATATTTTATTCAATTTTGAATGTACCATTATCATAAAGAATTTTTATGTATCGTATGCAATAAGCAATGATTGTACAATTTCATAGTATGCTCTGTAACTAACAATCCAAGTTACCTCTAAGTTTATGTATTAAACATATAACTTTATTATTCTAGATGGTAAAGACATTTACATGTCATATGTAACTTAAAAATTATCAGGCATGTATTCAAAACTTGTCACTACACTGTCTTCATCCAATATTGTGAAATATTTATCTTGGATATTTACATAGAGAGTCAACATATGAATTATTCTCTGTACACAGTTGCACTTCGATGTCCACAAGTCCCCTGAGGAAGCCAGTATAGGCAAAATGTGTCGGGCACAACATTTACCTCTTCCTATATCCTGTTTCTATTCACAAAGGAATCATCGTCTAAGTTTTTTGCACTTCCCTCTCCACTCTGTTTAGTGGGAACAATCTATGATGAACATGTATACAATTGTGTAATGTAACATTGTACAAGCCTAGTTCATTATTGCTTTTCAATATATTGCTGCACCATAAATACTCTGTCTTTTTTCTTGTCTTTATTTGATACCATATACTTACGAGGGTATGCGGCACACTACATATCAAAGGAGGTGAATTGGTACAACACACTATATTTACGTTTCAGCAGTCAATGCAAGTTATTTTCTGCTATTTCTTCTTTGTCGAGAATATTGCATGTATCAGAGTGTAATGGAGGTACAGTCAATTTTTCAGCATTAGGAGGTACACTCCTTTATGAGTGGCCCATTGCCATTGCTTTAAACTGACTTCACATTACATAGAAAATATACATTAAAGGGGATTGGTTTGCCAAAGGATTTGGATTTCTGTTCATCCATTCCGGAGATGTATAGGGTACAGCACAGTCAGCACAGCCCTATCTGGCAGGGGACGGGACCTTGACTTTCCCTGCAGCAGTTTAATAACACCTGGTGGTCTATGTACCACCCCAATTGTGTGGATGGACTAAGAAACAAGAACAAGAAGACTTATAAGAAGACTTATAAGCTCATCTACATTGTCACTTTTCCTCCCCCCCAGTCAGCACAGCTTATTGGCTTGAAGTACTGATTGTCCTGTGCAGATTGACCACTGCTAGACAAGAACTCATACCATGTCAAATGTAAATATGTACACTTAGTAGAGAGAGGGAGAGAGAGAGTATACATGTAGAATAATAGATACATTGCTGCATTGTTGTGCCCTCTACATCTGGCTGGTGTTCCGCATGGAAGTGTTCTATATCCTTGGTCAAGGCCAACGTTACTGCACTCTGCATACTGTAATGTTGCACAACACTTGAGCAGATCTGCTACCAATGTTGCAATTAACTGACCAAATCAGATGGAAAATAGGCAATCTATATATACGCATATATATTATATAGCAATGGAAAAAAAATCGGATGGTCAATTCAATGTTCTCAATTGATTTAGTTTACTTTCAATATTTTCCAACCTTCCTTCCACAGCTCTGAATCAAAACAATTGCTTTCCTGCAATCAGTTGGCCGCTGACTGCACTTTATATCCCATTGCTTGGTTGTATCAGAAGTGTCAATCTGCTCTTATGTATTAAAGTTTAAAAATCATGCCATAATTTAAGTGGGGGAAGAAAGAGAGGGACTTTTGATGGCTGGGGGGAAGGGGGTCATCAAAGTGCCACAGGGTGAAATATGGCATCTATCTGGGGGTGGTGGTGAGGGACTGTCTATAACATGCTAGAACCTCTTTCAGCAATGCCCCTGGTTGACAATGGGCACGATTTCGGTATATTTGGGGAT
The DNA here is from genome assembly GCF_032062135.1 of Pyxicephalus adspersus. NCBI lineage: Eukaryota > Metazoa > Chordata > Amphibia > Anura > Pyxicephalidae > Pyxicephalus > Pyxicephalus adspersus. The sequence goes on from NC_092859.1 coordinate 143,746,771, forward strand.
AGTGTAAAGGGAATTGCAAGTTGCTTTTCACATTTATTAGAAGCAAAGTAATAAACATGGTTGCATACATTTAGAATCTTTCTTTTTTCAGTCACTTAGAATGCACGGCAGTTCCCTATTCACTGATGTGTGACACCAAATAAACGGCTTAGTTGTTCACAGTGACAATCTACAGACCAAATGTGCGTAGCGAAAGTGTTCTGTTTGCATATGTCAAGCTAACCCAGCTTCACAGGCACATAGACAACTGAGAAGTGCAGATACTTTTAACAAATTAATCTCGGGCTCTTTTCTGCTACATCCCCCTGCAAGTTCATCTCTTGCAAGTGTCATTTGTGATGAGAATGCCATTGAGTAGTCACAAAAATAATAATAAACTCATTTGCATTTTAATGAATTTTTAATTGAAGGCAAATCTGTTGTTTCCTTGTTAAGACACACGGTTGACTTTCTGGTCTGTGTTGTTGAGAACTGAGTGAGATCTTAATGTGATAAAACAGTGACAATATTAACCTTAATGAGGTATGAAAGCTTCACTAGTCAGAAATAGAAGAAACAATGGGTAAACAACATTCTGCAGACTTATAATTTAAAATAGAAAATTTACTGTGTACTTGTTTGAAGAATAAATCCATAAACTTTGCATTGTTTTACTGGAGTGAGATATACAGTAAGTGAAATTAAATGCTTTTGTGTAAGTTACGGGGGCATATTCTATACACCAAACCAACACCAATCTTCCCAACCAATCTAAATAGTTGGTATAGAAACAACTTCATAAATTAGGATACCTATGTGCTTAGTCCAAAGTGCGATCAAGTGTAGACAAGCCTTTGCAGAAGGGACAGTGAAGGGACAGCAACAGGCTGATGAGTAGAGATGAACGAGAATGTCTCTGGCATTCTTGCAAAAATTTCCTCGAACTTCAGATGGTTTCGTGAAAGTTCGGTGAACTGATTTTGCATAACCATCGGAAGATCAAGGTAATTTTAAAAGGTAATCCTCACAGGGAATCCTCCTGTTTGCGATCCCCGGGGCACTAGAGGTTAACTAACCTCTAGTGCCGGGGATCGCACATTCTTCTCAATAAATAGGGCTGAGACAGCCTCAGCCCTATTCATTGAGAAGATGTGTGATCCGCAGCACTAGAGCGAGCTGGTGTAAATTTGCCAATCAAGGTTGAATTTTTTAAAAAAAAATTACAAATGATTTATTTAAAAAACAATACAATAAATTAATTAACCTCTAGTGCTGGGTATCTTCTCAATGAATGCTTTGCCAGCCGCATTCATTGAGAAGATGTGCGATCACAGGCACTATAGGTTAATTCATTTATTTATTTATTTTTTTTAAATAATTTGTACATTTTTTTTTTTTTAAATTCAACTTCGATCGTTGAATTTACACCAGCTTGCTCATCTCTACTGATGAGATTATCTCATTGCTCTCTCCTCTTGTTAGCATTTTTTCCTTGTCAGCAGATTCCTTCTGCTCTTTAGCCCTTGAGCACTTGGCTGGTATGGAGTCCCTTCAGTTAAGGACCATTTAAACAGACACCAATGGTCTGGGAAGTGCACACAGGGAGAAAACCTTCCTATAGAAACTGAATAAATGAATATATGTAGGATGCCACCCCCTTTATCAAATAAAAATAATAAATATTAATAAACCATATGGCCCATGGACGGTGTAATTAATTTCTGAAGCCTTCAGCAACCTAGCCACCATACAAATACAGTCTGTCTTACCTGGTGGGAACAGATTGCCGTATATGCCATGTGTGCCAGTAGACTTTGTCTTGATGTTACCCCTGGCAATGGGCCTGATTTATTAAGGCTCTCCAGGTCTGGAGAAGATAGACTATCATGGTTGAACCTGAGTGATCCAGCAAACCTGGAGTTGATTTTGAGAACAGATTTCGAAATTGTTCCAGGATTGAAATGTTTGCCAACTAATAGTAAATATTTTTTGATTTTTTTTAAGAACTCCATCCTAGGTTTGCTGTATCACCCAGGCCCATTGTGTTGTTTTCCATTTTAGTTTGTAGATTCAAGTTCATCACTGTTTGGAAGTTCTTTGGAGAGCCATTGCTGCTATAACACCAAGCGTGTATTTTACTGGTGCAGAAGTATGAGAGAGAAAAAGTGAGCGCAAACATTGCTTGCGCGTGTTGAGCCATTTGTTTTAGCACAACTTTTCTGACCGCAGTATTACCAGGAGTAAGATGAACATCTTTATTTTGTTACCCAAGCACATGCGTAGCCTAAGATTCAGCTTTACCCAAAATTAGAAAAATACCCCAAACTGTTGAGATTTAGGGCCTAATTTATTAAAGATCTCAAAGGCTGGAGAGAATACACTTTCTTCAGTGAAGCTGGGTGATCTAGCAAACCTGGAATGGATTTTTCAAAGTCACTTGCTATTTGTTAGCAAATGTTTTAAATCCTGGACCAGATCCATTCCAGGTTTTCTGGATCCCCTAGCTTCACTGATGAAAATGTATCCTCTCCAGCTTTGGAGAGCTTTAATAAATCAGGCCCTTAGTCTTTTTGCCATGAAATGAGGTGCTCCTACTAGAAATTGTGTGGGTGGGATTATTATTTCTATGCAATGTGTTTGAAATAATTAATATATCTTACTCAATTATTATAATTTATACAAAACAATATATTCTGCATTGCATTAGACATATACCAATGGTAGAACATAGATCACTGAAATTCAAATGTTAACATTTAAATAAAGAGCAGCAGCTAAATGTCATTAGTAGGGGTTTATACCAAAGGATAAGGATAATATTGAAACAAACAAGCAACTCTGTTTCAAAACCTGCATCTGCTATTATATTACTCCAAACCTTCTAATAATAAGATATAAATCATATTGTATGATGGTTTGGAGTATTTATAAGGCCAAGTAAATAAGATAGTAGATAAAACAGAGACCTCACATTCACACACCAGGAATATTATCTTCAGAACAACTTAAATGCTGCATTTACCTTAAATGACTTCTCCATCATTGTTTCTGGTAAATAAATAATGACATGGTGGAATGTGTTGTGTGTTGTATTCCACCTGGGGTTAGATTTAAATAATTTTAGAACCTTCTAAGGGCCAAATGATTTTTTATCATGTCCTAATAAGTAAAACTTTTAAAATTAAAAAGAGGGTGTACTTTTTGTTCACATTTTCATGCCATATACTCTGATCCTTGGCCTGAAGTGCACCCGTCACCTCCATTCAAACACACACGCATTAAATTCAAAAGCAGATTAGCCTATCAATATGTTATTGGATTTAAATTTCTAATACACACCAGATATAGAAATAAATAGCAGTTGGCCTTGTATGACTTTTACAGTACTGTAAAGCAGCTGCATCGTCTGCATATGTAACCGCAGGGTGGAAATCTATTAATGCCACCAAAAATGTGCCTTTCCTGCCATCTGTTTCTCACAGCTGAGGCTAGATTTTGTTGTGGATGTGACTTGTAGCAACATAGAGAAGAGTTAGAATACATGGGCACTTATGCACAGGATATTAGAATGGTGATAGTTTGCATTCATCCTGATTTCAATTTCACTTGCACACCAGAAACAGTTTTACTTTTCAGAACTTTGTTATATTATAATAGGATGCTGTTGGATAAGTGATCATTTTAGGAGCATTATTTGGTTGTGGATGTGGACCATCAGGCTATTTTCTGGAAAGCTATTATTGTGTGTGCAGCCACTTTTAACAACCTCAAAGAAATAAGCCATCCCCTTCCCCATATTTGCCACAGGACATTTTTTGGAAAGAACCATCAAGAATTAGCATTTTTACGGAGCGCTATTACTAATTCTCTTTTTGTGGACCAAACTGCTACCTACGACCTGTCCTCCCCCCACTTTTCTCCATAGCCCAGAATCTGTACAGTGCGGCTTTGTTTCACTGTTAATTAATGCACATATGTATAGGAATCATATTTACTTTAATTGGTAAATTTGAATTTGTACAAATCACAAAATCTTAAAGTAGAACTAAACCCAAAATTTGAATAATTCCAGCTAGACAGGTCCATGGAGCTTTACTTTCTGCAAAAAATAAACTTACCTACCTGGTCACAATTTTTTAATTGCACCCACCTCTTCCCTTCAGCATGGGCGACCTTTGCCCGATCTCCTTGATAGATTTGGGTCTTCCACTGGGATGATAAGCCCATTCAGTCCCGGTACCCAAAGGGGAAACCAATATTGACTGGGTGTCCTGGCATTCTATGCCATGCATGTGTAGCTCAGCTTTTGTTTTTGCAGATGAAGACAGTAATCAGGCTGGTAAGTATGTTTTATTGCTGAACTGACATCACTGTCCCTTACTGCAATAAAGATCTGCCTGATCACTCTTTTTAAAGCACAACTTTATTTCCACTTACAAAGAGCTTCCAAATAGTGATCTGATGCAGTAAAGGCTACACATAGGCATATTTGGGATGGGGACGAATTTTGTTTTGCTGTTTTGATGTCATTGTTATTATGAATGTTGTGCTACATTCATTTATAATGGTTTTCCATTCACATACAAATTACAACTGAAAAAACATGAAATTATCACGCATATATGCACTTTTTCTGTGCCAGTCTGTATAGGACGGGAATTTTTCTTCTCATTTGTTACCATCAGATCCAAAGGTTGTCATAAAAGTAAAAACTCTGTATATATGAATGATGGAAACTGCTGCAGATCTCAGCTAAATTCATTTTCACTTGAATGCTTTACTATTGGTATAATTACTGTAATTCTCCAAGGTGCAGTGCTGTAAAAAAACATTGTCAAAAATAATTTGCAGGAAATAATGTCAAAAGGGTAAGGATGGGCACAATTGTTAAATGATAATGTATTAAGATAAATTATTTATAATGTATCCAATAATTGTGTTCTTTGTTTAGGTTATCTGGATTCTAGGGAGGCAACTGGAGCTACCATTTCTTGGGCTAGAAGTGTACATGAGGAATCATGGACTTTTATGGCCAGAATATGATGGTGAGCAGGGTATGTTTCCATATGTTTTTAAAAAGAAATGCTTTAATCCGCAATGGCTTTGCAGTTGGCCCTTTAAAGTGTATCTGAATCCAAAAGATTTTATTTTTAGTTTCCTTGTTAGTTTGTTCTAGTTACCACCACCATTAATCAAATTGATAGAAAATCCAACATTTTACGGTTGTTACTAAAACAGAAATAGTGTGGGGACACTTGTTCAAAGATTCACAGACTTAGTCAATAGTTGTCATTGTAAACGATCATTAGTGACTTGTCTTGTTATAGTAGACTCTTCAGCTACGTACACACACTCAATAATTCAATCATTAGTGATCTTTTCCAGTGTCTGTAGAACAAACAAGCACAGTACAAACAGCTCTGTTCTCTTTTATGTAGAGAGAAGGGGAAGGATGAGTGGAAGGCACCCCACTGCGTCCACCTCGTTGAGAAACAACGGTATTCCTTCCTGGCGGTCAATTAATAATCTAGCAGACAGAGTAGTTAATAACTTGTGGATACAACTACAGAGATCTACAGAGATGTTAGATTTTCACCCAAAATGAATATGAATGATTGTCCCAGGTGACAAAAATCTAGTCGGTACACACTTTAGGAGTTATTTCCTATTGTGTATGTAGAATGGGACACAACTTGCAACCAAATAACTCTAAATTCTCTACTCAAAAGTAAAACATAATTTTAGCTTTAAAATTAAAGCTTCTTTAGCTAGTGAAATGGTCTATACTAGTGATCCCCATCTTTTTGGACGTCATGGACCACTAAATTTACGGACTCCAGGCCATGCATGCGCAGGGAGCCATGTGTCACTCAAAGGGGAAGAAACTTCCCTCAGAGTGATGTCATGATGCCAGAACCTGCCCACTCTCCCATCGCAGATCTGAGCCTGCAATGCATATGGGAGACATGGTCCACGGCTCTGGCCGGTGCGCCCCCCAAGCAGGGTCCTGTCCTGTCTCCGCTGGGGGGTGCACCCACCAGAGCCATGGACCACCAACATTTTTGAACCACAGGTTGGGGACTGCTGGTCTATACAATTAGTGGTCAACTTTCTCATCACAGGGGGTTTCAGGGAGCACATAAATACATGAGACTTCCAGAAATCACCATGACTGTGGTATGAAAGAGCCTATTGTGAAACACATACAATTAGCATACCCATAAACCATTAAGTTTAATCACTAGACAACAAGGATATGCTAAAAAAATGGCCATCCGGCCTTTTATTAACAAAATTTTGGTTACATATATTTTACATTTATAACATAATATAAATAAACATAAATATCAACCATAACTAAAACCAGACATCACCATTGTCGGGTGGCAGGTCCTCTACCATCTTTTTTAATCCTTTCCAAACCATTAATCCGGGATCTGCGTTCTAATTGATATATATATACCACTGTTCCCAGACGTCCCTACCCGCCTCAGGAACTATATCAACCATGCATACCTCCCGGTATTAACCCCACAACAACCATATTACATAAACTTGGAGACCCCATACCACCGATGGCTCTCCACACTCCATCACTTTTTCCCACATACCTGCACAACACCCTTCCCTTCGAGGATCTCACACCGCGAACACTTACGCCCTCCCAAATGTGCCAAACTAAATAGCACTATCAGGGAGGGAGGTTGGAAATTACAACCCCTTTACAAGTCAATGCTCCTACAGTTGTGCTCCCTGCCGCTCTCTGGATATTTACTGTACATTTAAATGCAACATTTGATATTTCTCTCAGCAAGATTTATTATAAAAAAAAGGTCAGAGGAAAAAAATACTAAAAAATAAAACATTAAAACATAAAAAGGAAGAGGATGATCAGCACAGGAAGAATAGTGTCAATGCAATAAACTAAAGCAATTATTACTCTGTTAGAATACACCACAATCAGGTGGGCCATAGGAGTAGCATGGTAAAGGCCAAATGAATATATATAGTATATTCATCCATCAGCAGTTCTACTGTTAGATAGTAAATGAAATTTCATGTTGGCTGTTTTGTATTATTACATAGTGTGTGTTGTTTTTTGCCTTGGTTATGTGCAGAATAACAGTAATAAATAGAAAAGCCTAACATCTTAGGGGATCCTAACACTGTTGTTGACTCTTACATTCTGTGTGTAGATCCAATTGTTAAGGTGTTAATAAACCTTAGGGGTTCTGATGATGGGATATCTCAGACCTAACACTTACGTTCCACTTGATCAGGAAGGTCATTATTGCAGAAAAGGACAGGTGCTGCCCATTCTGCTATAATCTTTACTACCTGCCTGATCACTTTGGGTTCCTGGTGAAAAAGCTAAGCTGCACATGCATACCATCAGCTTTGTTTGCCAGGATACCCAACAATCCTGCCTTCCTTTGCATGAGCCAGGATTAAATGAGGAGCGCTGGAGTTCCGTCACTCAGGTCAATCAAAATAGACGAAAATCGCAAAGAGGAACCAAAGAATGAAGAAGCTGGTGGCACCCCGTGAGGGAACATGGACAGGTATGTAATGTGGGGTTTACTTACACTTTACCCAAGAGAAAAGGGTTCCATGTTGCTAACATTTTAATTTATTTTAGATTATGGAAATTTACAGAAGGAATAATAGTTGTATTATTCCTTTGCCCACCAAGTTCCCTCAGCATCTTGATTATTACTTTTATGGATGATCCAGCCTTTAAAAATTGATTTAAGTTTTAGGGGTAGCCCCGGAACAGTTAGTAATCAACTGGATATGTGATCTGAAATATTTTCAGATATACTTTTATCATGTAAATAGGTATATCAGGTATACAGTATATCCAATTCCTATACTTAAGTGCGTCCACTCTGCCTTAAACTTTTCTATGTGGACTGTTTGGCATGAATGTACATTGCAATCTGCATTCAATCCTATGGAGAGCTGACACCTTGGAGACCAATTACAGTGCAGTTACACTTTATAAAAAAGGATTATTTTGATTTTTAATTTGTCTAAGGGCTGATTTCGAATGACCGCAGCAATAATTACAGTACTGTATGGTGAATTTGTTGACTTTTAATATTGTTTAGTCACCTAAACAATAATATTCTTAAATATATGTCTGGTTTATTAATAGCACAATATTTCTAGGGATTCCATATCCCTTTCAGTTTTATATAAAATTATCTTGCTGGACACATGGAAATTTGAACCCTTTGAAATTGTTGATGTTTATAATTTGATAGGACAGACACATCTTTCACTTTTTAGTACCTTTACCCCATTGCCTTTACATGTATTTTGGAATTGTTCTTTAAAGTTATTTTTGATATTGTAAATATTGTTTGAGTACTTGGAGGTTGCAACCTTTTCCCAATTTTTGGGATTGTTCTCCAGCAGAAGCAAAACGTATGACCATTAATCAATCAGTTGTTCTCAATAGTCCTTGCATTGCTTTGCAGCACATTTAGAAAGAGCCCTTTGTTTTACATTTTTATGTGCATTGACCTGCATTTTGTCATTTCAAGTCATTGTGATTGGGGTATTTAACAATTCCAAGCAGTGTGACACATCTAAAATGTGTGAAAATCTATACTGAAGAAAAAGTGTGGGCTTACCTAACCCTGCCAGATCTTTTAAGTCTAAACTGCATCAACCCCCTTGCTTACTTAGCTTTGACTGCTAGTGCAGCATTTAGGCTCTAGGTGTTGAAATACCTACATTATGTACATAAGTCAATTAAAAGTCACACTAGATGAAAGGTGCTTGTCTTGGGGAAAATCAAACACTTGTACATTGGTCCCTTGACACCATTCATCAATCTGATGGACTGATCAAGAATGACTGCTGAAGCAGAGTAAGGCGAAGTGCGGCTCACATGTCCCGTCTACCCCATAAAACAGAACATTACTGTGTGTGCATTGCTTTTTCATTCATCTGTCATTGAAAATGATCATAAAAAATTATCCAATTTTGTGATGTCCATCGGATGTCCGTGTGAGGCTTAAGGCTATCGAGGAAACCACTAACCAGACCAAGGCAGAGGTAACTAAGTGGGAGTAGCTAAAACTGGGTTTATTGTAGTTCAGCTTAAGGTAACTTTGGGGGTGAATTAGCATTTGGATAGTAAAAAGTGAACTTGTCCTTTATTGAATACTTTGTGGAGTATATGAGCTCCAGGCAGACTGAAGGTTTTCCCAGTTTTGAAGCATAATCCGAGAGGCCACTATCAGAAACCATTGAAATCAATGGATGAAACTGCACGCAGACATTAGATCTGTGTTTCTCAGCATTTTTAGCATGGGGGAACCCCTTTAAATAACTTTAGGCAACCCCTGCTATAATACCTAAATCCACCACTAACAGTACATTAGTGTTGTGTTCAGTAGGAAGAATGTCTCTTACATTGATAGCTACCATTCTTACAGTTAAAATGACCTGAGGGACACAAACTGCTCATTGCACAAGGAACCCCTAGCAATCTCTAATAGAACCCTGGTTGAGAAAACCTGCCCTAGATCATGACCCTGGTCCTGAGGAATGTTAAAGTGTACCAATACTCATAATGAAGAACTGGGAAGAGAAGACAAAGATGGCAGCGCCTGGAGCACCAGCTCTGGGACAGATGCTGAGACGACGCGGACCCGATGCCAGACACCCCCGGAGTGATCGGACTGCCCTGCGGGATTGAAGGTGTTTTTGTTTTTTGTTTTGTTTTTTGAGTATAGTTTCTCTTTAAGTAGTTTTTATGCTTTTACTCGACAATAAATGGTGCGTAAACAAATTATTCGTAGTTACAGTAAGACACAACAAAACATACAGAGATATATACGCACACAAGCACACAGCATCTAACTCTTCCTAGCGAGTGAACACTGGCAATGTATACAAAAGGAAAAAAATAAAAGTTATTGCTTCAGTAAGAGCTTTCCATGCAAACAGGACTCAGACCTTAAGTGATCGCCTTGAAAAACCAGACACATGTCAGCCAGCCTTTCCAGCTTTCCCTGGCTTCTCCTGGCTGTATCCTTCTTGAGTTTCCCTTTCTATCACAGATGGAAACCTTTTTTTAGGAAACTTTGTGGCCACTCCCACTTGGTCCACCAACTCTCCACTCAAACTTAACATTACAGTGTATCAGGGAAGCAGTCCTGTCTGTAAACCATAGATGACAGTCCTGAACTGTAATTGCCAAAGTCATGTCAAAAAGTTAATCTGTTATTTTTACATTGCAATACACAATCCTACCAGTAATTTAAATTTATTGATCTCTTAAATCTCTGCTAATATTCTGATTTATGTGCTATAAAAGTGTAGTACCTCTATTCTGTTTCTGTTAGAATTGTCCTTTTCATGCTGCGTTTCTTTAAATATATTTCATTTGCTTCGAACCTAAAAATAGAAAAAGAAAAATCCAGCAGTAACTGAGCAATACATTTACAAAACATTTACGTATTTCAGCTCACAAATAAACCCTTGAATTTAGTCTGTGTGCACAAAGGGCGCTAAATGGCAATACCCTCTTTAATCATTGCCCTATTCATACGCTAATCAAAGGAACATATGTAGGCGCCATGGGTAGCATGAGCATGCACTGCCAGCAGTCTCTCTCTCTCTCTCTCTAATTACTGCCCTGTTCAAATGCTAATTACTACAATGATCAAGGGACATTAATGGAATCACTTGGACATCTGATCTCTAGGATGGTGTCTTCACCAAGACTCTTCTATGTAAGAGTACTTCTTCCAAGGCTGCCTCAATGATTAAAAATCATTAAACACAATTGTACCTGCTGTGCAGCTGTATGTCCTTGCACAGTGGCTACAAATGACAAGAAGGTTATACTTGTATGAAAAAAATGGAATAGTCACAATTATTTTGACCTACCTGTTGTAGGTTAAATAGATCCACTTCTCATTGAACGTGCAGAAATGTATGAAATGTGCAGCATAGGATTTTTCCACTCCCCAAGAAACCGTATTTGTAGATTTTTTTATGTGCACAATTTATATAAAAGACAATGTTATCTCTCTACTAAACATACAGTTTGCTAATTTTAAATGTATGCAACAGTACTTGTATTTTCCTTATATACCTCTGACATATTGCATGAAACTTTTCAGAAGGCTTTGAAGTATTCACAGTATGAGCTTAAGGTCTAATGTCTCTTCTCATAGCAATACATACATGCATAAATGAACACACAAATGTTTGTTAAAAGGCTTTTAGCCTACAAGCAGGTTTACTGCTGTGGAATGATATCAGAGCATCAGGCTTACCCAATGTAGATTCATACCAACTTTATATACATAGCATCCCTGGAGGCAAGGCAAGTAAGATACAGATCATGAAAATGTTACGTGCTACATGCAAAAACTGATTTATAATATTGTAATATTGTATTGTAGTATTGTAAGTTCGTACCAACTTAAATGAAATGATAAAACATTCTCAGTTTGACACAAACAACACATAAATAGATAGGTTTATGATAAATTTCAGCAGTAGACCCCCAATTTTTAAAGTAATAATAAATGAAAGTGCAATCACTGTGTGTTCAGAAATTCTATACCTGTATGATAAAAGTATCCTTAATCAAACGTGTATTTTTTATCAGTGAGTGGGAGCTACTCTATTTACCGTATTTTTCGCCATATAAGACGCTCCGGAATATAAGACGCACCCAATTTTAAAGGGGAAAAATCTAGAAAAAAAAGATTCTGAAAGATTATTCCCCTTCTGATCACTCATGTGCCATTCATACGGGTTTTCTCCTTCTAATCACTTCTGTGTCATTCAAATTCCCCTTCTGATCACTCTGTGTCATTCAAATTCCCCTTCTGATCACTCTGTGCTTTTTTTCCACTGTACAGCAGTTAGGACAGGGAACAGCAGGGGGTGCTGTGCCAGCTTCTTTCATTGCAGCGAGGAGGAGACACGCGCTGCCACAGAGGAGAAGAGACACACGCTGCTGCAGAGAGGAGAAGAGACACACGCAGGATCGGGTATCGGGTGAGTATCTCATTTTAATTATTTTATAACACATTTGTCGTACAGGACGCACCAACTTTTGCCCCCCAGTTTTGGGGAAGAAAAAGTGCGTCTTATACGGCAAAAAATACGGTAACTATCATACTGTCAACTATGCTTTGTCATGTGATTGAGTGAGGATAAAAGCAGTTGAGGTTGAGGTGCAGTTCTTGTTCTAGAGGACCATGTCACCTTCAGGAACTGTGCCATGTGTCACAATCCACCACAACTGTAGCCACGTGCAAAGGTATGCCTAAAAGGGTAACCAACCAGTGCCATTCGGTTGAATAGGAGTGATTGCAAACATGGTTGAGCCTGCAGTAAAATACTGTGGTCGACTGGAAATCTACATGCTTTAGGTGGATAAGATTTTTTTCCTCTCGTGATTATATAGAGAGCCACCTTTTCAGAGAATAATGGGTAGAGTATGTAGAGAAACGAAAGAGGTTTTGAGGCTCAAATAGTTTGGTGAAATAATAATTATGTATTGATATACTCCTAATTTATACATAATTATAATAAATCCATTACATTTAATATCCCCAGTCTTGTTACATTTTCACAGGACTGGGATATTTGTGCTAGACAAAAGTACTCTAACCAGGTAAGAGAATATAACCATATTAGTCATAATAGTCCTAACGCGTTTCACCATGTTTAGCTTCCTCAGGGGTACGATATTACGGGAACTGTATGGTCAGTATAAAGATTCAACAAGAACAACAAAACAAAGTAAGTTGGAAAGTACAGTTGAAGCATCAATAAAAGTGAATTTAAGGTCTATATGCATATCTAAACATGCCTAAATACACATTTCCATATACACTATTTTAAGATAAATAAATATATATATATATATATATATATATACGTATTTTGTGACATGGCAAAAGGAGTCATCTTTGAGGGAAGGTATATTTCTTCACATTTCCTCTCCTATGGGAGAGATTACCAGCAACATGTCTGCTGGGATTCTGGACCATGGTTTGAAGGTCACTCAGTGGTGTTCTGATCCAGGCCAGAGTTTGGTTCTGTCTGGCCTTTAATTACTGCGCAGCTGAGATGGAAGAGGGAGACACTGTCTGTGGGAGCCATTGTGTGCCACATGTGAAGAAAAGTTTCTGGAACATTTTGAGTGGAGTCGGCTAGGTTTAGCCCTCCAACTGGTAGAGAGTATTCTGTCTACTGTATAGTTAGTGCTTGACTGGCTAGGATTTATTTTTTGTTTGTTTGTTTTATATGATGCATCCTTTTACCGATCTACTGTCTCCTGTGTGCTTCATCCACTTCTCCTTCAGTCTGAGAACCTCTTACCCCAGAAGAGGCGATCTCACAAGGGTGGTATACCGCAAGGTCAGGAAAGTGTTAAAAAGGCTCCAGGGAATAGAGAGTTAAAAGGTTTGTATAGGTTTCCTAGGAAGAAACCAGTTTCTATAGGGCCATTGAAGCTGGTCAAGGGAGTGAAAGCGTGGGCCCCATAGCCCAACCCAATCCTGACTGGGTTGTAATATGGACCTGCACTCAGGTGTGAGGAAGAGAGTATTTGATCAGCAAAAAGCTGGTGAGCAACCAGAGAGATCCAGGCTGGGAAATTGATCAGCAGGAGGCTGAGGGAAGAGGATCAGCCACTGTGTTGCAGGCAGGTGGTGATCAGAGAGGGGCCCAGGCTGAGGAGAGCCAGTGTCCACAGGTAAACAGTGCTGATACTGAGATAGTGTTTGTGATAGTGATTTAGGGCACCCAGTGAGGTAGCCAGTTGCCCATTCGGGCTAATATTTATTGTTTTTTGTGAAAGTGCTAATAAATAGACAGGCAGGAGCCTGTTTGAACTGCAACTTTGGAGTCTGCTGTCTTTTGATTCACTGCTGTCTTGTGACCCCGTTGCTAGGGGTGATCTCACAATATATCAACACGTTTCACTACATTCTGTAAGCAAAATTATATATATATATATATATATATATATATAAAATACAGTTGTGTTTTGACTCACTGAACACTTTGACTTGGATTTATTAGATAAAACCTAAAATGTCACAATAACAGCTATAAAAGAGCTCACAGATGAATTGGGTCCCTAAAGACCATGGGAATAGGAGATGAGCCTAGGAAGGTTATCAAGTTAGGAAAAAAGGGGTTGGAACCAGGGAGTTATTGTTATCATATAAAGAAGTTAGGTGGGAGATTATTTCCGTTTTTATTTTCTCTCCCAATTTGTGATAAGGTGTAACATATTTTCCAGTTGTTCTGTTATTCTTCATTTCCATAAAATCGAGTATAAGAACTAAGAGTCTCTGTATTTGAGTGTCTCTGACTACTAAATATTTAGGCATTGTACCAAGAAGTTCGTCTGGTCCTTCAGGCTCCTCTGGTCACTAGCCAAGTCTACTCTTCTTGGGTTCGCAGGCCTGCTTGTGCCATCCTCATTTAAATAATCAGGCTCTGTGTGCTCACTCTGTACAGGTTTAGGCTTCTGTCTGTTTTAGGTCTCTATGTATAAGACCAGTTTAAGGAATAAAGAACTGTACTGATTTGTAAGCATTTAGTTTTTAATTTTGTTCTCCGATACATTTTCTTTCAAATTGCTTATTATGTCCTGGATTTGTGATTTCGTCAAGTCAAATTTTTGATAGTCTTGGATGGTTAAACAATTTGTTGCAGGCTGCACAATTTGGCCTGATCATTGTTAGTCATCTAATCTATGTTCAGACCTGCTCGGGATCCTGCGATCGCATGTAACCAATAGTGGCTGGCACATTGCTAGCTGCTCAGTCACTGGCACTGGAGCGAGTGTTCCTAAAGAACCATCATCTGCAGATTTTACAGTGGGTGACAGTGAGTGGTACTTTACCGCTTATTGCTTACCCCATTCATTCTCTATAAAGCTGGTGTGGGTTAAAGCTACTTGTAGGTTCACTGGATTAAGGAAATGGTAACTACCGCAATATCACTGCCGGTCTGAACAGAATCAAAGATTTTATAGTGGGATGAGCTAGGCAGCTGATTTATGGGTTGTTCTAATATGATAGTATTTTCTTCTTTACTGAAAGCAGTAAGGTGGCCATCATTGTTGGAGGTGCTCCACCAGAACTGGAGGAACTGTTTGCAGAATTCAAGATGTAATATTTTTTTTTGATGGACTGTAGTCCCATTTGGGTGGGTAGATGGCAATCTGTGTACTTTAGTACTTTACCGAAGTATTGAGATGACATCCTTCTTCTTGCATTACTTTTTCTGATCATTCATGCTTGATCCTGTTCTTACAATTTCTTCTCTTTCTGTCTTATTCCCTGTCTCTGTCTCTCATTTTTCTGCTCTCATTCTTGCCAATTCCTTGGTAAATATGAATTTAGTAAAGGCAGCATCAGGGGACATTATCAGCTGAGAAAATCCTTCATCTTTTTAAGATAAAATGTAACTCCCATTAACTGTGCTAACTGCAACCTTTATTTCCTAGGAAACCCTCAGAGACCCCTCCTGTATAATTCCCAAGAAAAAACTTCCCGGCTTATACTAGCTAATAATAGTCAGCAAATTAACTGATTGATGATTTCCCTCCTTCTGCTCATAGCACACATATTGAAAATGTACTTACCTCATCATCAGAATTATAGGTCATGAATGCCACGGAATGGGTTAATTTAACATAGTCTCCCATTTTACATTTTCTTAGCATTATGATCATTATTTATTACCTTCTAGCCATGGTGGTATGAAAAGCTTTTATTTCCCATGTAGCCACTTCATTTGGTTTGGTAAGTAAAGTCCTGGAGCAATCTGTCACTGTCATTATGTTCACTGTATAACTTCCCTGTTGCTTCTTGACTCCAAATCCAACACTCATTATACCTTTGTGATTTATACCCTGATTTGCAGGCAATGTCACAGTGTGGCCCTGAAGCTTAGTTTCCATTGATAGCTGCATATATTTGGAAAAGTTTTGTTGCATCTATTCTATTTACAATATATTGACCATGTTGACATTATTTACTAATCAGAGCAAATATACATTAATGTTTTTGTGTTTGCATTGCTGTAATATTTTATGTCTTATATAAAAATAAGTAACATTTTTGAAAATTGCATATAGGGGGATCGCATGATTGCAGGGAATTATAGGGAATACAAGGAATTATTTAGATAAAGGTCTTCTTGATGTAGAATCCTGGAAAGAATTTTGGAAGAAGCATGGAGGGGTTATACTACAGGTCAGGTTTTAATAGCTAGCTGTGTCCAAAATGGACAAAAATCTCAATTACATGGGACTAAATATGCTCCAGTCTCCAGGAAAAGAATGGAGGGGAGCTGCAATCTCTGGCACTGCTGTTTTCTGCAATGTGGCCCCTTCTGGTTTGGTTAGTTACATGCTTGCACATTAACACACACCCAGTAATACACACACAATAAATATATACACAAACACACATACTGTAGGCTAACCACACCTTATGCAGTTTATCTTACATGGTGTTATTCTTCTGCTCCCAGAGAAGGAGTATAGCAGCAAGGAAAAAGATTTGATTAGCTATTAGATGTTCATTAACCTAAAGTCCAGCTTTTACCCATCAATACTTACTATCCATACTATCCGGTGCCTAGGATGTGAATGTGTGGTGCCCAACAATGATGACATTGTGCAAATTCAAACAGAAGATGTTAGCATTCACGTTTTTTTGAAAATTTGCAAAGTACCCAGAGTCCTTTCCTATTTAGCGTTAATATGTGACTGTTCCTACCTTGGAAATGTTCCCAACAAAGCAAAGACATTGAATGGACCTGTGGGTCTCTGGTGTCAGACAATCTGTAAATTAAATATTTAAAGAAATTATAGATTAAAGCACTGCATGTAATGAGCTAATCCCACATCAAACACCTGTTAGGTTAAAAACACATTTTCCCACCAAAACTTAAACTTGGTTGCACATGCTTTTTTAAAATATGTCCACTTAAGACATGTCTCCATCAGTGACCTGTCCTCGCCAGCAATTTAATTAGAAAAATGATGTGCAGGGGCTTTACAATTACTTGGCGACGAAAAACTTTAGTGCAAATTTGGGCTATTATCAAATTACTGCATGAAATCCAGCAAAATTTGTAATTATGTAACGATCCAAATTTGATTAGAAGTTCACTGCTTATCCTAACAGAATAATGGAAACATAAAAAGTTATTGCTAACTAAGGTTAAGATCAAACTAGTGTTTTTTGTAAGCACTCAAAACTGCTTGCAAAAGGTTAGGATTGGAGCAAAAATGCATGTTTTTAATTTTTTTATTTGACAGGTGGTAGGAGATAGGAACATCTTCAATCCCATTTTTTTTTTTTTTGGGGGGGGGGGGGGGTGCTTAAAGCAGCATCTAGGCCAGCTCACTGCCCCTACCATCTCGACTTACTCACTCACTTAGGCAAGTGCATTTAGGTGTTTGAGTGTTTTTGCAGGCATTTTTAGGTTTTGCTGCAGCCAGCAGTGTTCATTGAAAACAATGACCAGAGCTCTGCAAAGCTAGGACCTGGAAAAGCTACCGTATTTTTCGGACCATTAGACGCTCCGGACTATAAGACGCACCAGGTTTTCCGCACGGGAAAACAAGAAAAAAAAAATTCATTTGATTTCCCCTGAGATCCAGCGTGCGGCACTTGTGCCCGCCCATGAAGGCGGCGCCGATCGGCATTCATCAAATCAATCGGCGCCGCCTTCGTGGGCGGGCACAAGTGCCGCACGCTGGAACACAGGGGAACACAGAGGAGGAACACAGACATTGGCTGCTATCTGCCTCTGTCTGTGTTCCTCCTCTGTGTTTCCCTGAGATCCAGCGTGTGGCACTTGTGCCCGCCCATGAAGGCGGCGCCGATCGGCATTCATCAAATCAATCGGCGCCGCCTTCGTGGGCGGGCACAAGTGCCGCACGCTGGGACACAGGAACACAGAGGAGGACACTGGCTGCGGGGACCGGCGGGGATACAGGTAAGTAAAAAAATATGCATTCGGACCATAAGACGCACCCTGATTTCCCCCCCACTTTAGGGGGAAAAAAAGTGCGTCTTATGGTCCGAAAAATACGGTATTTCCTTTTTTTTGGGAGGGAGTGCTGTCATTGGGGCTGATTTACCAAAGGAATGTAGGCTATACCATAGCAAAGTGAATATTTCATAGTTCATTTGCCATAGATTACACATTCACCAAGCTAAGTGAATTTTCTTTACAAAGAACACCTTTACAAAGTTACCTAGGTAAGATTTTTTTCCTAAATTATCCCCATTGTGTTCAGCTAATAAAGCAAGGGGCAGCAGATGAAAACCCCCATCAAACACAATGACAGGAATCTATCCCCAAAAAATGAAACAGCTTTTCAAGGAGCTAAAAGCTTTTGCAAATATCCACAAATGCTCGCACAAACATTTTAAAATACCTGCAAAACCAAGCTTTTTGCCTAAAGCTGCTCCCTGGCTTCCTATTGTAAAGTTTCATGCATCATGATTAACAGGCCAATCCTGGCTTTCCTACCTAATGCAGTGTTTCTCAACCAGGGTTCCTCCAGAGGTTGCCAGGGGTTCCTTGAACAATGAGCAATCAGTGCCCCTTAGGTCAGTTACCACTGACACCAATAATCTTTTTCCACGCCTTCTTCCCAGAATTCTTCCCACTGGCCACCAATGTACGAGGCATTCCTCCCAGTGACCAACACACCAATGTACTGTGAGTTGTGGATAATGTGATTTTTATCAGGGGTTCACTGAGGCCTGTCAATCATCTCTAGGATTCCCCCATATTAAAAGGATCGAGAAAGGCTGACCTATTAAGTGAATAACCTGGAACAAACAAGCTTTAGAGCTCAGACCTTTCCAATTTCACTGATTGTCTTTTATAATTACTTTCCTTTAAATTTCTTTAGTGGGAGCAAAAGGGATAAAGAAAGCCAGAACTCAGGAAATGTCTTGGTTATGTAACACAATTCTTGTTTAAAATCTGTAAAGCAAATGTTTGTTTATGGGATTACAAAATCGGTTTTACAAGAAGCTGAATAAGAATGAAGTAGAGAATTCCTAATGGTACCGATCATTTCCTCTTCTAAACAGAAGATGATGTTCATGTATCTGATTTAAGCAAGGCTGAATATAGTTCTATTTAAGTTATTTAAGATGACTTCCCTGAGAATGGATGAAATGCCATTTTAGTTTTATCACACAGAATTCCTAAGTTACGCTTGTGTGCACACGCAGAAATTGCTGTCTTCATGCCAATACAATTTAAATGATTATTTCTTGTTTTGAGTGGAGGAAGGTACAAATATCTGATTCAATTACTAGTTTTGTGTATACAGTTTAAACTGTTACAGACAATATTTTATTTTGCTACTAGTTAGTATTTGGATTTTCTGAAATCAGGATATACTTGATAAAAACGATAGAAGCAGACTGCCGTGGGACCTGGCAAGAGCTTTGGCTTCTTTCCTGTTGCTTCACTCTATAAAGCCAATATATTGTAGTTTGAAAGACCATTTTCAACTTAACAATGTTACTTTTATATAAGAGAGGTAAACAAAAGTCATAAATTTAAAAAGAATCATAACTGTTACAGACTACGGATCACCTTTTAAAACATGTTGTTTTATGTATGCCAACGGATCAAGCATTTTTAGATTGAGGTATATCAAATAGTTGACATAAGTGGTTTTGATAGGAAGACCAATATATATACCACCACTGTATGAACCACTTCTACTTCTTTAACCTTAGAAGTGCTCCAGATCCCAATCGAAACTTATAGCATTTGTGTTCACAGCCACAAAACCTTAGCAAAAGTAGTTGGGAAACCCTAGAGTGGAACAGATCAAGCAGAAACTCATTTGGTGCTTAGTCAATGAAGATGGTGGCTAGATTACATAATAAGGTGGAACTTTTTTCTTAAAATTTAATCATCTTGGATCCAAGACTACCTCCCAGGGGACTATGACTTCTCATTGTTAACCTTGTAGGTGTGCCTAGTACTCTGGGCTTTGTTTGCGTAGTTGGTACCCTGGTCTCATTGGTCGGCCCTGGTCTCCTCTCCCTCCTTTTCTCTTTTCCTCTTCTCCCAATAGCTACACATTTTTGTTCTCTTAACTCTCCTATTTGTGGGTGCCCTTTGACCGAGTTATATTTCGCCTAAAAAGGATATGCTAGGTCCTACTTATGCATGTGTTCCTTTAGGGCATGAGCAACTGTTCAGTGCCCCTGTGCAATACTTATTTCATTTGATGGGGCATATCTTTCCTGAGCATTTTTTAGATAAATAGATCCTGGATAAATGGAAACCTTCATGTTTATTTTTTTCATGTCCATTGCTATCATGGTGTATGGTTTTCTCTGACACTATCACCACATTGTGTAAGACAGTAGTGGTTTTTCTATCTGATCATTGTCTTGGCCCTTGACAAATGACCTAAAACTGAATACTAGTTTAGCACGATGCGATAACTTCAAGAATTTTATCTGGTCCAAAAAATACAGAGGCAGTGCCCTATGGCAGGGTAATTTTTCACACTTTGATTATCTTTTATTCCCTATAACAAAAAATGTTTCTTACAATTTGCTCAAAACCTACCAGTTTCTAAAACCACATCAGGTACGAGCAAAAAAGCTGCATCTCAAATGCTTCTGATGGAAGACAGTAACACTCCTATTTAAGCAAATAGAAAAGCATACAGTACTCCACACCATATAATTTTCGCTCTCCTGTAGAACCACTCCCCACATAGTTTCTGATGGAAACGTTGCAGGAAAACGTGGGGCCGGACACACAATTTTACTATTTCTAGTCTGGAAGGCGGTTACCCGTTGATTTGTACTTTCTTGATAAATTATGAATTTTCAGACAAATGCATCATAGCAATTGCAGGCATTCTACAGATGTACTTCCTCAAATGTGAATATGTGGAAAGGCTGCAATAACATCAGCACATATTGTATATTATGTACTAAATGTACTGAATAGCTGCTGCAAAACACTTGCTAACAGTTTATATCGGCATTTGTGCAGAATATAAATTATTTTGATATTTAAAGTAGTGTTTTTTAATATTATTTGGCATGCAAGGTATTTATATATTTTGCCTCCAGCATGGACATAAGGCTTCAGTAGGAAAGATATGTACCTGCTTTCTTTATAATAGATTATAAATCAAATCTGGGGAGCGAAAAAATCCAATTTATGGCTAACAAGATTATGCCATCACTCATGGCAACAACAGCTTCTCTCATAGTGTCTTCAAAGATGTGCTACTAAACCGTACACTACAGTAAGTTGATTTATAGTAGACTTGTATATAGAGCTATGTTGTGCACACAGATGAGATTTCTATGCAGAGAATGGGAGCAAAAGATAGACGTTAAGTGGAGTTTAAACATAAATATTGCAAAGTAACCTTGAGGTCTTGGATGAATGATATGGATTATACATTTCCCCCCAACTCAATCAAATAATGCCTTTATATTTGCTCTTAGGAATCTACAGGAAAAACACATATAAACCCCTAATTTTTGCTATTATCTTTAGGGAAATGCTGCAGGCAGATATCGAAAATAAAAAGGCATCAAGGCATAAAATACCTATTCAGCAACTAAGCTTGTAAGTCAGCATTATTCTAGCTGTTTTAATTTTTTTAAATTAAATCATTGTTTAAGATTTCCTAGGANAATGCATCATAGCAATTGCAGGCATTCTACAGATGTACTTCCTCAAATGTGAATATGTGGAAAGGCTGCAATAACATCAGCACATATTGTATATTATGTACTAAATGTACTGAATAGCTGCTGCAAAACACTTGCTAACAGTTTATATCGGCATTTGTGCAGAATATAAATTATTTTGATATTTAAAGTAGTGTTTTTTAATATTATTTGGCATGCAAGGTATTTATATATTTTGCCTCCAGCATGGACATAAGGCTTCAGTAGGAAAGATATGTACCTGCTTTCTTTATAATAGATTATAAATCAAATCTGGGGAGCGAAAAAATCCAATTTATGGCTAACAAGATTATGCCATCACTCATGGCAACAACAGCTTCTCTCATAGTGTCTTCAAAGATGTGCTACTAAACCGTACACTACAGTAAGTTGATTTATAGTAGACTTGTATATAGAGCTATGTTGTGCACACAGATGAGATTTCTATGCAGAGAATGGGAGGAAAAGATAGACGTTAAGTGGAGTTTAAACAGAAATATTGCAAAGTAACCTTGAGGTCTTGGATGAATGATATGAATTATAATTTTTCTCCCAACTCAATCAAATAATGCCTTTCTATTTGCTCTTAGGAATCTACAGGAAAAACACATATAAACCCCTAATTTTTGCTATTGTCTTTAGGGAAATGCTGCAGGCAGATATCGAAAATAAAAAGGCATCAAGGCATAAAATACCTATTCAGCAACTAAGCTTGTAAGTCAGCATTATTCTAGCTGTTTTAATTTTTTTAAATTAAATCATTGTTTAAGATTTCCTAGGACGGGGGGCGTAGTTAGGGTTGACCACAAAACTCTAAAAAAATGAATTTGGACTTAGTAGTCAATAGTGGACAGATTTCTGCATAGTCAGCATAGCCTGACAAAATTTTTGCTGCTGGCTGGCTGTGTGTAATGAAAGGTTTGAAGCTACCTTGCTACCTTCCACCAAAAACCAGACAATGCCATTGTGCTGCAATTCCTGCAAAGATCCCCGTTTTTGTGCAGTAAATAGTTTTCAGTGTACTTGCAGGTCTCCTATTCTGGGTCTGTACCGCTTGCCCAACTTCAGGTGGGCAACCCAACCACTTTGTACTCAGGAGCGGTGAGAAGGGAGTATTGACATGCAGTCATGGGCATTTTCTGAGTTGCTTTAGTAAGAGGTTGCAGTATGGTTGTGCATCTCTTCCCACATGTTGCAAAAGATTATGGATCATCTGTTGTCTTTAAACATTGTTTCACCTGTTTTCACCCGCTTGTTATATATCTGGAAGAGGTTCCCATTGATGTCTTTAGAAGCAGTTAAATGGCAGACCAATTTGAGATGCTGCATGGGGCTTCTAAAAAAACACAATACTTGGCAGGGAAACACATATAAATCCAAATTTTTTTTCAAAAGTCTTTAGGGAACTCCTGCAGGCACATATAGAAAATAGGAGAAACCAAGACAGCTAGTACTCATTAAGCAACTGAGCTTGTAAGACAGCATCATCATTTTAGCTGAAAACATTGTTTTAGATTTCCCAAGGGTAGAGGGAGCAGATTGAACACACCATTTTTGTTCAACCCACTGAATTAAAGCTGAAAGTCTATTATTTCATTTACAATTAACTGTGGTAATATACAGAACCAAAATTGGAATAAAGTTGTCTCTGTCCAAATATTTATGGACCGAACTGTATATGATTGGTTTAAAGATTACTTAATAAAGTTGCCTATATTTCTAAGAAACCAATAACAAACAACTGCAGTCAAATCTGTTCCATAATGCTGTGCGGTTTCTTTTTTATTAGATGCTCGAGTGTTGTTGTGCTTGCTTCAGTGACATAAGAAAAGACATTTTGTCTAATGAGGGCAAAGGCACATGATATATGAGACTGGATATAGGCATCCATGTCTATTTAATAAATCTAATTTAGCATGCATATCCATCTACTATCTAATGTCTATAGCCTGCTTTAATCACATTTGGTTGAATACGTAAGAACATTCCTAGATTGTAGATCAGTTATGTAGCTGTATTGAATGATAATATAAGTTACATTCTTTCAATTTTGAATTCTATTTTCAATGGCTGCTCTATAATCTAATCATAATTTTTCTTTTAGAGTGATTTCACAGATGTTGGTGAGATACTGTAGAATAATTGTAACCATCATACCTCTCTAAATTGTAAACAAAGGATTAATCATAGAGAGTTCAGAGACAAATCTGCCTCTCAAATTGACCATCAAGTCCCATGTGAATGGAAGGCTCAGATGTGGCCCATCTGCTTACCTCCTTCCAACAGACATGCATGTGAATATGTCCATCCATCATGTTTGTACTGATAACAAAGTAAAATGAGGAATCTGTCTGTAAAAGTTTTATTTGAATAAAAATTGATGGTGTTTTATGCTATGTTTTGGAATGTTAGTATTCTAGTGTTTATTGCTCAGTCTGTAGGCGAGTGTTGCCTATTTTATATTTTGCACTGATAAGGTTAAGCAGCTGTTTGTGGGTTGCTTGTTATGTTTTTCACATCTGTCAAGTGAATTCTGTTTGCATAATCATTTAAAAGGGAACCTGTGATAGTCATGATTTTCAGTCTATTTAGAAAATTTTGAACCTTTGATGTTTAGAATGTTGAGATAAAAGCAAGAATACCTACTCAGATAGTGTGTAAATTGACTGTTAGTATCAGTATTTCTCAACGTTTTCAACATAGGGGAATCCCTAAAATAACTTTCAGGTCCTCGGGGAACCCGTTCTAAAATGGCTATATTCGCAGTTCACAGTATATTCGGGGATCATGTGGGAATCGGTAGGAAGAATGTCTCCTACTTTTCTGGCCAGTAGAAAGAATGTCACCCTTACAGATAGCCAAAAAGATCATTGGTATTAGGTAAACTGACCTGAGAGTCACAAGTTGCTCATTGCTTAAGGAACCCATAGCAACCTCTGGAGGAACTCTAGGATTCCAGGGAACCCTGGTTGGGAAACTCTGGTTGATATGAGGCATCAAAATACATATATAATAACTGTAAACATGCAGTGTATTAAATTCACCAAACAGTGGCAGCTCTCAGCTGCACACAAACTGCACCACGGGGCAAGAAGATTTGCATGTGGCTGCGGTGCAGATCTTCAGGCAACAACCATTTGACCTAAAGCAACCAGTCACTTTCGGTAACCGTGATAAAATCTGCCACAGCTGGAGCCATGTGCAAAGAATGGGTCCCAACGCAGTTGGGGCTGCGGTTGAGCTCACAGCAGAATCTTGCTGCTCCCCATTCGTCTAAATTGATCCGGCCGGTATTGACCACCCAGACCACTGAGCCGCCAAGAATGCAGATGTAACTGTTAAGCTTTACAGGTAACAATTAGTATTACATTAAATAACAATAATATTAGTCTATAACATATATAACGCATAAACAATACAAGTTTCCACACATGAAACTCAACTGAACCCAAAATTGAACAAGGAAGTTTCTATAGCAATCAGGTTGATATATGACTACATGGCGTGTATACAAAGAGGTGGACAGAATACTTGCCTTGTAACCCAGATGTGCTTCCACGCTGTACTTTATCTTACTTGCTTCTTGAAAGTCAGCCAGTGGGAAGATTATTTAGATGTGACCTTGTGACACTTAAACTATAAAGCACAATCAATGCCAAGCTACCTTTTCAACATTCCCAGTGCAAACCATGGGTCTTTGTAAGAAGAAGAAGAAGAAGGACTTGTAGTCACAGGGTGACCACAGTGGGTGATGGACAATTGTAAGACCTATATTGTAACCCTAAAACAAGAAACTAAAAGGCATGAAAGGTTCTGTAGTTGCATAACTGCAAATAGACACAAGTAGACAATGACATTTTTGAAATGTAGAAACTTAGCTCCAAAGGTAATATTAGTGATTTTACACCAAATAACAATATTGCTATGAGAATTTGCCATGTTTACATGTTCTTTAGATGTACTGATGTGGTGAAATCAGCAAGCACAAAAAAACAAGTTATTAGGTGCCTTTGGGCAGACACATAATGGCAAATCAACATAATGTACTGTACTGGAGATTGGAATAAACATCTGAGACAACAAAGTGTGAACATATTAACAGCAATGTGCATAGGATAAGGATGAGGGACTTCATAAAGACAGATAAATCTCAGTGAATGTCAAGGGAAATACCTTTGAAACTTTAAAAAGAGTATTCATTTTGGCAACATATGACACCTATTATCAACTGCAAATTATACTACAAAGGTAACTTTCTAAATCCTGACATGTATAAACTGTTATCTTTATGTTGGTGGGTGCAAAGACCATGGCCAAGAGGGGATAGTTTCCAAAAAAACATTTAAGGGTGTATGGTATGTGCCATATTATTTGTTTGGATATTCACTGAACATTTTCCTCATTTTTTTAATTTCAACTAATGCTATTGATGACAGTGGTTTTCACCACAAACAGGATTTCTGCATCAAAAACAGAATTCTTCCAAAATGAAAATTTTATCAAAATTTGCTCAACACGTGTTCTGGTTTCAGAATGTAGATTCATTCTCAAATTTTATTTATTAAACTTTTTATTTGCATATTCATTTATCTTCAAGCCAGGCAATTGGACATTGGACTCTTACCTTTGTAGCCCTAGCACTCAGGTTAGAATCTTGGCCTCATAACTATCTGCAAGAAATTTTTTATCTCCCTGTGTTTGTGTGGGTATTTTATAGGCTCTCCAGTTTTCTCCCACATGAAAAATCATACAGTTCAGTTAACTGGCTTCCCTTCAAAATTGGGCTTAGACTGTGTTAATGATTTTTGACTATTTTAAGGGCATTGGATTGTGGCCCCACCTGGGGGTTACATGAATGTGGGCATGTCATTCCTCCTTGCACATGAAGCAAGCGGGATAGTATACCTATAGCAAAGAAACAGTAAGTAGTCGTAACAGTAAGTCACACTCGAGGTATGTAAACCTATGGGAGGTAATAGTAAATACAGCCTTACCTGATCCCCCGGTGTCCCACGCTGTCCATC
>NC_092859.1:143773995-143790646 GCF_032062135.1 Pyxicephalus adspersus
GGGGGGCACTTTGGGGGTTTCCACTTATGCACCTGGTATCCCCCAAAGAACATTTGCCCAATGCTAAATACGAATGGACTCATGAATCCTTGATTGCCCTGGAGGAAGTAAAGGAAAGAGGTGGTTAATGTTTCACCTCCACTGTTCCCTACACATGTTGTGAAAAACACATCTTCCGTCTTGACTTCAGAGATAGGAATTAGGTATATCTGGAACATATAAAATGACATCAACATATTTTATGTTAAAGAAATCAGTCTATTCCAGTCATCTTTCATAATCGGTATTAACCGACAGTCTTTTTCTTTTTTTGGGTGGGGGGCTTCAAATGAGCACTGCAAGAAGCTTAATGAAATAAATAAGCATTTTTAGTACAATACAGCTTATGCAAGTGTTCACAATGGAAGGTATGTTTGGAGTTCAGCTTTGGGAGTTAGGCTGAGCCTTGGAAATTGGGCATGATTTCGCTTAGTTATAACTCATGTGCTATTTGCCATAATGATTAGTATTTTAAGATAAGTGGTTTTATTATTCAGCTTTCACTGGCTGTCATTGCTGAAAACAGTCATTATGACAAATAACAACCATTACAGCTTTGTGAATTAAACCTATGATCTTTAAAAGTATTATAGTGTGTAGAGTCTTCAGTAAAGAAGTGACCTCAGATGCACATCATCTCTGATCTATATTGCAAGAATTAACATTTCTAAGGGAAGCAGATGGATGATTGGGAGCAGTGTGGCAACTGCTTCTTAACCACAGGTAACCAATGGTTTAAGCAGCACCTGGGGTTACCCTATAGAGCAGGTGTGGCAAACTCTGGCCCGAGGGCCAAATTTGGCCCCCCAAAGTAATTTTTTGGCCCCCAAAGGAATTCTAAATATGAATTGCAGCTGGCCCCCCGCTGCATTAAAATAGCGCCACTACTACAATTCCCGGCATCACTTGTGTGAAGAGGGAGTTCCAGCCACTCATAACATTAACGTCTGCATTGGGCTGTTTTATTGAAGCAGGGAATTGTAGTAGTGGTGCTATTTCTCTATTATAGACCAGCGGTCCTGCATTGGGCTGTTTTATTGACGCAGGGAATTGTAGTAGCGGTGCTATTGCTCTATCATAGCCTTGTTCCAGATTGAATGTTAAGCAAAACCACTTTGTCCCTCTGTATATTTGAGTTTGACACCCCAGCTATAGGGAATAATTGAGACAGTTGATGACCATCCATTGACTGGCCATCAAAGCACTTGAAAACGTGGATGGAAGGTTGGGATCAGTGTGGTAACCACTTAATCACAGATGCAAGCAGCATCACACCTTAAAGAGATCAAACAAGGTTCCTTCTGAGGTTAATAGGAGTTCCATAAACATTTTTGTAGTTTTTACCTCTCAGGACAGTTTAACTGACATCAGTGATCTTTTTGTTTATCTGTAAGGGTGATAATGTTCACAATAACCAACATGTAAGTGGGATTCTTCCCTCTGGCCACCACACAAATTTCCTGTGAGTTGTGAATATAATAACTATTGCAGGGGTTTAGGGCTTTTCCGTATGTTTAAAATGTCAAGAAAGGCTGCAGTGGAGAATGATCTCAATTGCATGTCAACTGGATTGCAAAAATCAACATTGCTAAGGGGAGTTTAGATGGATGGTTGGGAGCGTTGTGGCAGCTGCTTCTTACCCAAAGGTAACCACAGGTTTAAGCTGCACCACATCTGGGATTAGCCTATGGAGAATAATTAAGACAATTGATGACCATCCACTGACTGGCCACAAAAAGCACTTAATGTTTTGGATGGATGGTTGGGAGCTCTGTGATAACTGCTTCTTAACCACATATGCAACAGCACTGCATCTGGGTTACCCGATAGAGCAGTGTTCCTTACCCAGGGTTCTGTGGAATTATTCCTAAAGGTAGCTAGGGGTTCCCTGGACAGTTTGTACCTCTACAGTCAGTTTACCTGACACCAATTGTCTTTTTTGGTATCTGTAGGGGCGATATTATTACCACTGGCCAATATAGGAGGAGTTATTTTCCTTGACCCTCATACCTATTTACCGTGAGCTGTGAATATAATATATATATAGCAGGAGTTACCTAAAATCTGAAAGTTATTTCAGGGGATTTTCCTATGTTTAAAAGTTTGAGACAGGCTGCTATAGAGAATAATTGGGGACAATTGGTGACCATCCACTGACTGGCACTTGGATGCTTATTTTGGCAAGCTGTTAGCCACTAGGGAAATGCCCAGAATCCCTCCATGTGAACCAAATCTAAACATTAATAGGCCTGATTTGTGGTGTTAAAGATGGATGTCCTTGGGTATGGTGCACGATATATCACAGGAGCAGACACAAGACATTGGAATTTTCAAATATTTGATTTCATCATCTACTCATGAAAGTGAACATGATGCAGCCAGGATGATCCTTTTGATGTAAAGCTAATGAAAAAGAGATATCCAGTGTGCCCATTGATGGAACCCCCTGATGCAGACAGTACTGGTTTTAATAATACATTTCTTGGGAATTTGTTATTATACTTGGGATGCAGAAGTGAATTAAAAGGTAGCCAGCTGGAGGAGTTGCTAGGCAACATTATGCTGGCACTAACGAAAGGTCTATGTAAAACCTTCATAAAAAGGCTTGCTAGTATAATTCAGAAAAAGGGGAAAAATGCAGAAAAGATATAAATGACCTCCTCGGAACTATAGGATGACAAATACCTAAAATAAAAAAAAATGGAAAACGAAATAAAATTTAAACTTAGGCAGTCATACTGAAAAAATAAAGCATTTATATCGAACAAAAAGAAATAAAGCACAAACGCTAAAACGGTGTTATGCAAAAAGCAGAAATTGGCTATTGTTATGCAGATTTCATTGAGCAGGAGTCAACGGTGATTAATGGAAGCACAAGGCAGAATGGGTCAGGCTTAACTTCTGCTATTTTATTGCAATTACCTCATTCAGAGGTTTGTTTTTATATTCATTTCTGAATGTAAATGGTAGACCTGAAATGGTTGGCTGTTGACCCAATTGTCTCTGCAGGAAAAAAAAGTAGAGGCTTGACCATGTAAGTAATATTTATATTCAAATTATATTAATATGGTAGTCTTCAAAGGAAAACGCTGACTTGGCCAGACCAATTGACGTGCCCAATTACTGTTTTGTAGCCTAATGGTACTCATATTTTACTTGTCTATTTAAAGCTGAACTAAACTCACTCAACTCACCTATTCCTGTTCATTCACAGGGCACCGCTATCCTTTATCCATTTCAATTGGTAGTGCTGGGATGATGAAACTCCCGTGCATCTTAATTCATTCCTGGCACATGCATGGGAAGTCGAGAATGCTGAGCGTCTCTGACAACCACTGCGCATGTGCAACTAAGACTTTTTAACAGTTCCCCGGCATAACCAGACAGGTAAAATGGTTTAGTGTAAAAAAGATATTCATCTGCCTGATCCTGTATTTTGCAAATAATTTTCCATAAATTCCAAGGTCAATTGTTTTTGAGTCATTAAACATAACTGCATGTTTTTGGGGGTGTGGGGAAAATACAAATGCTGAGAGGAACCCCCTGTGAACATGGGGAAGGATGACAGGGTTAGACCCATGGCAAATGGTGCCACCCCAGCAGTTTTTCTGTTTTGCAGCATTGTAATACCACATGTATGTAAAGGTAACATAGGTATCCATACCACTGAGCTGTGATTAAAAATTTGTTACCACTTATAGTTATCAGGTTATAGTGCTCAGCAATGTACGTTGGTGTGATATATTTCCATTCAACATGGCCTGATTCATTACATGACCTGGTTTATCAAAGCTATCCAAGTCTGAGGAAGAATGACTATCATGGGAGAAGCTAGACGATCTAGTAATCCTGGTCCAGCATTGGAATCATTTGCCATAAATAGCAAGTTAACTTTAGAAAATCCATTCTTGGTTTGCTGGATCACCTTCGTTCACCCACGATAGTCCATCATCTCCAGCCATAGAAAGTGTTGATAAATCACACCCAGTGTGTGCTATGCTGTATTGAACTGCCAACAATGCTAGATACAAAAGTTATTGTACATTGTGGTGCAATGGGCGGCCTGTTAAGAATGCAACATGCAATAATAAGGAAATCAATACAAACTCATGCATTTGATGCACCCTCAGTAGTCAGGGCTGGTGTGAATGGCCATTTCAAGAGTTGATGGAATGGCCTTCTTTAGCTACTAATGAACAGGGACATATCACAGTCTGCATAAAGTTTGGTTAAAATTGTTGTTGCTCATGATTTCGACTGGTGATTTTACCAGTAACATACTTACTGTCCTGGGTGATAATGCTTGCTCACTATACTGTATCTGTATACTGTAAACTGAAAAAGCTGCATTATTATCCTAGAACAGGACCCGTTATCTTCTTCTTAGGAACATACAAAGGAGGGAATCTGTAGCAAATGTAGTAAATTTATTTCTGGCATTTCTGACCAGACTAGAAAATGTTTTTGCACTTTTCAAACACAAATGACAAAACCCTTTTCCATGTTTATTAGCCAAAAAGGAAGCAGAGGAGAAATTCACGACTAGGGTTTTTATAATTGATTATTATTAATTGGTATTGCCCTTTTTGCAGTAAAATTTCAGAAGAGAAGAGCAACTAATCCTTGTCCGACCATTGCTTTGACATTACGTTTTTCTTTTTAATAATAATGATAAAATCATTTTAACATTTTGGCTTCATTAATTGCGAAACATCATGTACCTGACACAACATCCCCAACACATAGATGCATTACTAAGGGGTAAATTGTACACATGAATGGTTATAGAAGTTCTAAAAGCAATTTTTACTGTTAATGAAGATTTTATAAGGAATGATTGTCTCTAAATGGAATTATTCAGTAATAAAATATATTAACGGTATGCTCTTTAATTAACATGACAACTTCAAGAGCTGCTTGTGATGATTTATTTTACCAGGACCTTCTTTTAAGTTATCAAAGCTAGCAAAGATGAACATGGCAGAACTAAAAGACAATGGAATTGAAAGCCCATTTTATGAGGGTTGCATTAGTTGTTTAAAATATCTGTATGTAAGATAATTGTATCAACCAGTTACTTGGATATAAAAGCTGTAACATTCAGTTTAGCATTCTTTTCCAGTATCCTAAAAGCCTTCAACCTGGACCACTCTGTTTTGTATATATAACCTTTACTACATTAGCTGGATCTTAGTCTTCAAACACTCTTGTTGGCCAGTGGGGCCACCTGTTACAATGAAAAGCCAATTGATAAGTATGGAATGCTGAACAGAACAAGAACAGATAATAATATTCTGAAAAATAGGTTTCCATTGACCTCGGTTTTGAATCTTCAAGATAAGAATTCTGAACATTTCTGCTCTTATATCTATATGTTGGTTTACTACATTTATCTTCAGCATATTTGTGCTTTAAAGATGAACTGAACTCTGGAGGCTGTGTTCAAAACAAGACAGAGGACAAAGACTAGTATTTTTTACATATTTATTACATATGATCTACCTGCCGCTAAATTGTTTCCTGTGTCTTGTTTTGCATGGAGGTGATGACCTTGGAAGAAGATGGCTTTACTTCTTCATGTCAAAGCCTTTAGCATGAAGAATAGTGAGCAACACAGCCGTGACATCACCAAATCTCACTACAAATTGTTTCTAAATTGTCTGGGATTAGCAGTTACAGGCAGCAGTAATTTAGATCTTACACTGCAGAGGTACAGGTATCAGGCTGTTGACACAGGGATGCAATGATGTACTCACATACAAGGCCAAGCAAATAAGGATCCTAAAATAGATACAAACAAGTCCACAAGACCTATGTTTAACAGTCTTCCTTGGTATTTTCCTTTTAACTGATGCAACCTTACATTACGTTTATTTTATACTTTATCCCCCTTTATTTAAATGCAGCAATAATTTTCATTAATGGCCAGCAATTATGCAGTTTAAAGTAACAAAAATTTGCAAACACCATGTTAGGAGGCGCCCTCTGGACTTACGATACCAGATGATGCCTCACCGCAGAAGGGCGCGCAGTCTCTTCTCTCTGGGGTTTGCCCTCGCGGTTGCACTGGGGTTTCAGAATCAGTGCCCTGAGGGTTGCTGCGTCCCTGTAGCTGGGATTTTTCCCTCTGAATCCTCTACACTGAGGCTGCACAGCTGAATGGAATTGGAGTTGTGTGCAGCTGATTAGCAGAGTGGTTCCTGTTAATCCCAGGCTATCATTGGCTGCTGGGGCTATAATGCCTCTCTGCTCTGACAGATGTACCTGTTATAGCGTCTGCTGGGCTTACCTGTGTTTAATTGATTTTTGAGTATTCTCTGTTACTGACCTGGGCCTGTTCCTGACTATTCGTTGAACTCTGCATGGACCCACCTCTGCTTGTGACCCCGACTCTGTGCCTTTCTCTTTGTATTTCTCTGATTGGACTGATTTCCTGTGTTTTTGACCTCGTTTTTTTTTTTTTTTTGATTTCCTGACATTCTGAACTCAGCATTTGTGGGCACCAGGTTGGCTGCTGACCTATTTTAGACACCATCCCTTGCGCACCAAGTCCTGGGGGCAACCGAGTGCTGGAAGAGACAACTGGGGGCTGCTATAGGCAAACACTGCAGCGGAAGATTGGGGTATTGGTGTCTGGGGAATACTGGTATTGATCCGGGCCTTACATACCTATAGGCTTGTCTATTCCACTCTTCGGGATAATAATGAATGCAATGGACCTGATTTATTAAAACTCTCGAAAGGTTATTAAACTCTCCAGGTTTTTTGGATCATCCAGCTTCACTGATAAAGGTGTATCCTCCCCATCCTTGGAGAGCTTTAATAAATCAGGCCCTATGTCTAACTTACATGTTACATGCCACATCACAGATCTTTAGAAATGGCTTAAAATCTAAGGGACTCAATGATGAGCAAATACCCCTGGGGATTATGATTAAGAATCCAAAACTCGAGGGTAGTTACCCTCCCCGAAAGAGTTCAGAAACCTATTATTGTAAGTACATATGTTATTTCCACTGTGTTCTCACCTCTATTTTCCAGAGGAAGCAGATAGACAAGTCTCAAAATTCATAAAAACTTGTATTTAAAAAAGGTTGCACATTGATGGAAATGTACACTAAAAAATTGTTTATGAATCTAGGGAAAGTTGCCTTTTTTGTTCATAATCTATGCTATTCAATTGGGATGTGGCATCCATAAAATTTAATTTGCATAGCCTGTTTTTTTTCCATCTACAAATTGTTTTCCCCATTTGAAAACTCCAAGAAGTTAAAGGACCTAAAGTCTGGCAAATCACACGTAAGTACACACAGACAAAACAAATGTAATGGAATGAATTCAGTATATAACAAAGTCATACACAGGTAACATAAGACTCAATACACTAAGCTATAATAATTACTTGCCATAACAATTATTGTTTTGAGCAATAAACCAAACAGAGCTAAAAATAAGTATAATAAAGGTGAATAACACGTATTATGGCTCATTGAATTGAGAGTGTTTAAAGGTTTACATAATGTGAAACCACAACAGCAATAAAAAAAAGCACGGTGTGTGGTCAAGGTGAAAAAGATACAGAATTGTAACAAATGGCAGTACGAAAAGAATACATTAGCGTCAACATCCACTATACAATATTCAGAGAACGATTACAAAAGCGAAAAGACCATGAACAATACAAAACGAGAACTGAAAACAAGAAATCTGAGTCACTGAAATTGAAAAAAAATTATTGATTTAATCAATAAAATGCAGTTATTATCTTTTTTAATATACTAATGTAAATAAAATAAGAAAATGCATTACTTATTTTTTTTTTTTTCTCGGTAGAGAGCAGCAGACTTTACAAATCAGAGGTTTGTCAGCATGACTGCCCATTAGCAAGGCTCATCACAGAGACATAATCTGCAACTACAATGTGTGCTGATTGCATATTGGAATAGTTACAGAAACTGCAAGAGCAGCATGGAAAATACAAGGGTCACCATAGACAGGAAGATACATACTAAACAACAATAGCAATGTCCTCAAATGAGTTTTCATGAAAAGCTCATTCAGTTCCAACTGCTTGTTATTGTCACTTTTATCAGTGAACCTGGGTGATTAAAAAAAAAAATCTGGAATGGATCTGCTCTAGGATTAAAAACATTTGCTAACAATGTTTTTATGAAATCCATTACAGGTTTGCTGGATCACCTAGATTCACTGATGAAATTGTACCCTCTCCAGCCTTTGAGAGCTTTAAAAAATCAGGCTTATTGATACCATATCCTTCACCCAAGGGGGCAACTTCTTCCCTGATAGCTGCAGCTTCTTCATTGCCCATTCTTTGCAAAGACGTGTATTGGTGGATTTAATGTATATTATCTCATTCAACATTGAGTTCTCTTCCATTCAGTTCCCCAATGCTATTCACCTACTTTCTGCTCCAGAGTTTTCTCACATGTTCTGTGCCCTCAAATGAAGAAGAGGAGGACCTGACACTGCAAGGGGTAATCTAATTTTCATCCACTGGTGCTGTGTTACTCTATTTTGGGAAGGGCAGTGGGACATGGTGGCTAGCTGCACTTGTTATTGGTGAAGGTGGTTATTATGGGCATCAGGTAGGATGTGAGAGTGGCTGAACTGTTATTCAGGTGGGGGTGAAGTTGGCTGCATGGTAATTAAGGAGGGGTTAGCTGCATTTGATATGATCAATGGCAGAGGGCAGGTTCACCCATCCAAAAAGTGGTTTTAAAGTGGACCGAAAATAACATTTTTACCTTACATAAAAGGGTAGACAACCTTTTTAGCAGAAAGAGCTTTTTTTCAATGAGGAAAAAACTTCCGGTCTCACACATGCGCAGTGAGATCATCACTCTTTTTTTTCTTCATCTACTGCAGGCTACGTCACCCGATCTCGCACTACACAGGCAGAAGGCAGAAGATGGGGAAAGAAGATGGCGGTGCTGACGCTTTCTCCGTGTTGGGACAAAGCAGGACAAAGCTGGGGCGATGCAGGACCCAATCCAGGTGCCAAAACAGAGAGATGGAAATCTTCGTCTGGAGCACCTACTGTGGATATGTTGTGGGTACCTGCATGATTTCCATCTCACACACACATTTCAACCCACATGGACCCTAAAAGCTTGGTGATTGGTTGACCATAGCTTACATGTGTGAAACACTATTTATATTATTAAAAAATTGTTTTTATCTCTATGTATCCACATGGACTTTTAAGGCACCTTTTCATTGATTACAATTTTCTGAAATTTAAAACAAAAATTATTTTGGTAATGCTTTGAGACCTCGGCCACTTTCAGTATGTCGGTCCTGACCTATGAAAATCTGAGGTAAAGTTATAGTTTGTACAATTGTCTTAATATATTTGGAATGGGTTTTGATTTTAAGATACATTTGTATGCTGAGGTCTTATTTAGATTGACCAGTGGAGGACATTTTGCTGCCTTCTTGGTCTGTTTAGGTTGGGACAGTTGTGAATATGAACTTGTGGTACTCCATTACTATAAATCGTTCAGTGATATTACTTGTGTACTGTACATATGGGATTTGTGTTACTAATAAGCAAATATTAGATTTTATAATGAGCAGTATTCCTCTGTAGATAGAATTCTCCTGAAGAAGCCGTCTTTTTACCACGAAGCATGTTCAGATGTTGACAATTTTAATGCCAGATGTATAATGGGATATTATTGAATATATGTGTACCAATCTCACGGATTGTAATAACTTTTCTGTTCTGTTGTTGATAATGTAAAGTTTTTTTTTTCCATGGATTTTTCAATATATTTAGTGTATTATAGGTCTGCCGAATCTAGAAATGTCATCAGTTTAATTGAATTGGCTCTAGTTCTTGTGATACAGGAATCGGAATAGACGATTCTACCAACAAATGTTAACACAGCATATTATTGTCAATCTTTATTTACACCAATGTTTTGCATTTTATATATTAAATGTAGCAATATTTTCATGAAACTTTCATTTGCCTTATTTGTATTCATATATTTTCTTTTTTTGTTACAGAAATATGAGTTCTTCAAAAAGAAGTTGTTTAAATGACCCTAATGCATTTTGCTACATTTGTGGTGAATATTCTCAGCAAAAACAGAAAAGAAACATTACAGATTTTGTGAAACAAGCATATCTTGCATATTTTGGTATTAAACTTGGGGGCCAAGATAAGTATTGGGCTCCCATATGGTATTCAAAACTTGTGTAGAGTTGTGTAAATGGAAAACTGAAAAGTTTTAAATTTGGTGTACCTATGGTATAGCGAGAGCCCAAAAAACATTATAATGATTGTTATTTTTGTGCTGTGAAAGTAAAAGGTTTAAATTGTTACAAGAAACACAAGTAGGATTACCCTGGTTTGGAACCAGCAAGACGACCTGTGCCGCATTGTGCTGATGTTCCCATGCCAGTGTTCAGTACACTCCCTGATATTTCTGTATCCGACATGGAGGATATACAAGGTTTGGAGTGTAATCCAGGAGTTAGCAGTGGAAGTGAATATGAAGGAAGTGTTTCATCAAACCAGCAGTTCTCCCAAGAAGAGCTCAATGATTTAATAAGTGACCTAAGTCTGTCAAAACAAGCATCTGAACTTTTAGCATTCAGGCTCAAAGAAAAGAACTGTCTGAGACCAGAAGTTAAAATAACAGTTTATAGGACAAGAGAGGTGACACTCCTCCCATATTTCATATATGGGAGTACCAGAATAGACTGGTGAATAGACTGCAGAAGACTGGCGGCTTTTCATAGACAGTTCCACTCAAAGTTTGAAATCTGTTTTACTGCATAATGACGACTGCAAGGCATCTATTCCAATTGGTCACTGAACAAAACTTAAAAAAGAATATGAAAATATCAAAATGGTCTAAAAAAGCTTTGCTATTATGAACGCCAAAGGTCCATATGTGTTGATTTAAAAATAGTGACCTTCCTACTTTGGACAGCAAAGTGGATACACAAAGTACCCATGTTTTATCTGCTTGTGGGATAGTCGAGCAAAGCAGGATCACTGGAAAAAGTGACATGGCCTCCAAGGGAAAACATGAATAAAGGGGCAGCGAACATCATTACCGAGCCAATAGTTGATAAATAAAAAATTATTCTCCACTACACATAAACTTGGGATTAATGAAGCAATTTGTTAGAGCTCTGAACAAGGAGAGTGATGTCATGGTTGTCAGGAACTTCTTGGGTAACCATAAAGCACAAAATTATTAAGAACTGGTACAAAACTTGCTCTTAAACTTTAAAAATTTGGGTGCTACTCCATAGCCATTTGGAAACATTTCCTGAAAACTCTGGCGATTTCAGTGAGGAACAAGGGGAGAGGTTCCATCAAGATATAAAGATGATGGAAGAGAGGTATCAGGGCAGATGGGATAGACACATGATGGCAGACTACTGCTGGAGACTTCAACGTGATTGTCCTGATCATCAGCATAAATCCAAAGCGTACAAACTGAGTTTTTCAATGACTTATTTGTGATTAGTTTTGTTAATATAAATATAATATATTAGGCATTGTGTTGTTTATTATATTTTATTCAATATAATCGATTTCTTTACCTTTAACTATTTAACCCCTTTAACTATTTTTTCTTTATTAGTATATATTATGTAATACAAATATACTACAACAACTCAATAAGAATTTGTATTCTTGGTTACCATGAACCTAAGAATATTGCCAAGAAAGCTGTTTATTTGCAACAGTATAAATAAATATAAATGCTCTTTGTGGAGCAATGTCTAAATGAATGTGTCAGGCAGAAAAAGAGAAAGTAAATTTAAGAAAAAGAAGCATTGCTAGCTCTGACTTTGCTGAGTATATCACTTTTAATAACTGTCCTGTGTGAGCAACAGATAAAGAAACAGCTGGGATGCCACAGTAAACCATCTGCTAGGAATAGGCTAGTTGTGTAGAGGAGATTCATGGAGCAAAAAGATGGACATCCGTTGCTGTGTAGGAAAACATGCTCCTGGATGGCTACAGCTGATTGCAAAGATACAACACTTTACTTTCATGCAGAGAAAGTGATTTAAATAATGTTTAATTGTCTCGGATATAAAGGGGACTAGAGACTGAATGGAATAATCTTTCATTTTTAGAGAACGCACAGATGCAGCATTTCCCAGCTAGGGAACAAGGAATTTTATTAAAAAAATAAATCCTGCATAAGGCTTCAGAATCTCTTTCAAAGGCCAATCTCCAGTCAATTCTGCTACAAACTGAACTGGGCCCACAGATGTTGTTTATAAGCCAATGACCATGATTTACCTTCTAAACTACTGTGCACAATAGGGGCCATTTTACACAGGTCGTGAACTGCAGTGTTCTGTCCTAGCTTAAACATGGTCCCAACATCTCCTATTAAAGTGAATGAGAGGGATTCATGCTCTCCATATTCAACAGTTTTGAGGACTTCTCTTCTCATCTTCTAATTCAATGGAACTATGAATCAGATGTGAAACTGAGAAGAGTGGCAGTGAGTTTGCAGTGTGGAACCATCTTCTTCTTTCTTAACTTCCACTTTGCAATCTTTGGCCATCTTGATTGGCTGGGCTGAGATGGCGTTCATTCATTCCCTGCATGTGCATTCCCTGCATGTGCAGAGGAAGCTGCGAATACTGAATATTCTGGCAACCAAAGCTAATGCTGTCCATGTGCAGCAAAGCTTTGTCACCAGAAAACCAGGAGCAGGTTGCAATAAAGACCTGCCTTACCATAAATTCTTAAAAGTGGAACTTTAGTTCCGCTTTAACTTTCTTTGGTTGCTGGATTTATGACTAGGACTGAATCTGAAAGGTAACCTGTCTTCATTTATGTATAATACTATAAGATCATAAGCCAATTTGAATCTTGTAGTAATCTCTGTAACCATTTGTATGCAATCATTTTTCATGAGACCTATTTAAATGGAAAGTATTTTATTTCATAGAGATTGATTTTCAGTTTACTGGAATTATATTAAAGGATTGGATTCACCGTAGGAATATCAACTCCAGAAAACAGAATCCTTACTATGCACATTTAAATATTAAATATGTAGTTAAAAATCAGCACATAATTGTTAAAGAATAATTCTTTTAAAAGAAAAATAAATACAGACTCAAAAGCATAAAGCTAAATACATCTTTTACATATAGGGGCTGATTTATTTTCCTTATTGTCTCGTTCTTCCAGGCTACTCTTCTGCAGAACCTGTCTCCTGCAACCTCTTTTAGATTCCTCCATTCAAAGGATGCAAGTTCTGATGTCATTCCCCATCTTGACCAATAATTCTGCATTGTAAGTGAGGATGTCAAGTGACCACCCACAGCCAAGAGCGTCAGAACTGACCACTGGGGAGCAAGCATTAGGTAAGTAATGCTCTTCTTATGTTTCCACTATACCTAATGAGTGTTTAGCCCTTAGAGTAGAGGTGTATGTATGTGTGTATATATATATATATATATATATATATATACTGAGGTATATATATACCTACTGCAACGGTAGTATTATCTTTATACTGAAAATCAGCTTTAAAGCAAGCCCTCACAGACCTCTTCAGCTGCTGTGTAGTTATTCATTCCCAAAATTTGCAGTGGAAGCTTTTTAGATTTATTTTTTGCAGCATGGCTGCCCCTGCCAGCCTTATAATCTGTTACCCACCAAATGTAAATGAGAAAAGCAACAAGAAAATAGCTAGGACTCAGTGACCCAGAGCCCCAAGTGGAACTATACCTAAAAATAAAAAAATGTGGGAAGGAAGGCTCTATGTCTTTATTGCAATAAAACCATATCAGCCATTTCAAATCTTTTGTAGAATGCACACTAAGCTTCCAATGCACAATACAGTGTACAATCCTGCCATACCTGTGTGCCGGGAGTGCATAAGCACTTGTGCACATATCTGGGAGTTATGCCATTCTAGCCTGACCAATCAAGATTGGAAAAGATCCCAACCCCGGTTAAGGACCTGGTTAGGATGCTGGTGCAGGTGAACGAGCAAGCATATACCTGTACTGCAAGGGTTAAAAACTCATTAGGTTTAGGGGGAATATAAGAAGAGCATTACTTATCAAATGCTTGCTTCCCCAGTGAACGACTCTATCCTTCTATCTGATGCTTTTGGTTGTGGGTCGTCACTTGTCATCCTCACTTACAATGCAGAACTATTGGTCATAGAGGGGGATGACATCAGAACCTGCATCCTTTGCACAGAGTAACTTTCAAAAGGTTGTAGGAGACTGGTTCTACAGAGGAGAAGCCTGGGGAAGAAAAGATATTTAGTTCCACCCTAAACATCTTAATTGTTAATAGTGTGAATTTTGAGGATTATTTGCCCCATAGTACATGTTAATAAGGGCTTGTTCAAAGGGCTAATATATATAAGTATGCAAATGGCTATAGTCTGAACACGAGCCTAGTTTAACTTCAGTTTAGAGCATTGTCCTTTTGGTCACCAGACAGGGAGTTAATAAAGATCTCTTAAAGTCAAACTTCCATGAAAAAAAATTCACTTATCTCTAAAGCCATTCATTCGTCTGAGCCTAGCAAGTCTCATGCTGGTTCAGCTTTTCTCCTCCACGCTCACCATAGCATCAAATACAACATTTTCTTCCTTGCTTCTTTGGGGTTCTTAACACCTCACCCACTCTAACATTGCAAAGATGAGTGAGAGATACATGAGTGGGATCAGCACTTTTCCTACATGTAGAAAAGCCTCTATTAACGCATGCTAATCTTGGGCATGTGCAGAAAGCTCAGCCCATGGACCCATGGGATATGTGGAATTTGTATCAAAAGGCTGTGGGTTTCCCTCTCAGTCTGACAGAAAGGGAGAGGTCCTTCCCAATAAATGTAAAATAAAACAAAAAAACACATTTTTACATTATATAAAAGGGTTAGCCATCCTTTTATATAATATTATAAATGTGATATAACCGCTCTAAGAATCTCAACACCCCCACTCTAACCAAAACTAAGAAAACACTTGACTGGCGTTTTGCTTTAGGGTTGCTGCCTTTTTATGATCATTACAGGAGTGATTTAGGGACATGGTACAGTTGAAGTTTAGTTTAGATTTTTGAGAAATTAAAGCAATGGTGTGGCCTTCAAATCTTCAACTGAAAACTCAGGGAGGTGGTATGACTGACATGTAGTCAGGAGGACATCAAGCATAAATCTGCCGGTATATTATAATAAATAAACATTTTAAGGAAGGAAAGAAATTCTTGCAGGGATTGAAGCATGATCCCCAGGGGAAGCTTTGACAAATAGCTGACAGAAGTATCTGAGCCGAGCCAGAATAAACTGCTTGTTTCAAGTAAGACAAAATTGTGCAGCTTGACAGACAGATACCTTCTTTTCTTGGATTTTTGTACTGCCTGCAGTTATAGCACTTCCCAATGTCATTGCTATAAATCTCTATAGCTATAATCATCGAGGTTACCTAAATAAAAAGTGTTTCACAGCTAATAGCTGACCTTCCAATGTTGTATGAATGTCACAAAGTAAATGCATTTACCTTTGTGAGCCAATTCAATGGTAGGTGTTAAATGACATTTATTGTAAAGGTACAAAATCATACATGCATGTTTTGGAACTGAACAGAAATTATATTTCAGCCACTGGGTGCTTACTTATTTATGAAGTTCCTAAAATGTTACGGATAGTTGGCAGCATTTTAAAATACTTTACAGGAAACATTTACTGCTAAGCTGGTGAACCTCGGCCATCCCTGTTTAATGTCATTTTAGAAGACCATTGTTTGCTACATCCTCCAATATCATGTCCCTGAGAGTTAGGAAATATTGTCAGTGAGAAGTGCAAAAGAAATATGTCAACACAAAAGACTACACAATCAAAACAATGCAAATTGAAAGATCTAATCCTCAAAAAGATCGTAGTTGGGTTTGTATGGCTAAATGATCCTGTCTTCCAATAAATGTTTGACAACTTGAGTATTCCCCAGCTACCCATATCTATTACATTCACTCTAGTTCTTCCATATGTCTTTATAGCAACAGACATTCCAGAAGAAAATTGGGTGCCTGTGGCTCTTGCCATATGTTGGGCTTCCATCCCCTATGTCACTTAGACATTACTTATTTTATATGAAAAGCAGATGGACAGTCAAAGTGGCCTCTCGGGTATATTGATTAGTTTTAGCATTAGTAGATAGTCTTTTTAATAGCCGATTCTTTGTTTTTGTAACCATAGTAGCAGACATCCGATTGTAGGGTTTATAGTTTGCACCAGTACAAAGATAACTTCGCCTACAAGAGATATTAGAGTCGTCCATGTGAAATGAAGAAAAGTAGTCTTTCTATTGACTCTTATTGCTGATGCTAAAGTTTGTTGCCTGGATGTCAAACAAGACCCCAAACAGATGTGGTCTTCTGATGTGTCTTTTCAAATATTCATACCTGTTCCAGATCAGTGACTCTTGGGGGATCTCTAGTACAAGTCATCTGTTGTACATAATAGTGGTGAGGACCCGCCACGTTCAAAGGCTGGAGAAAAAAAAGTGATGGTGGTCATGGAACCAAGAATAGGGTAAGTATTCATTTTGTGAATATTGTCTAAACTAAACAAGTATTATAA
>NC_092859.1:143791133-143822235 GCF_032062135.1 Pyxicephalus adspersus
GTAAAAATAAGCAAATGTGCTTCACTCTATCAATTCTCCAATTCACTATTTTCTTTCTTGAGCAACATGTACAAGAACAGAATATATCAATGCCAATATTTATTATTTGTTTCATTTTTTGCCAGCTGTTCTTGTCTCTGCTGCACTGTTTTTTTTTTCTAATCTGAAACTGAACAAATTAGCAATGAGGTTTTATTGTAATTGTTTAACAAAAGGAATAGAAACAAAAATAGCTGGAGACAGATAGAACATTAATCAGAAATAATCAGCAATCACAAGTTATAAT
Organism: Pyxicephalus adspersus; assembly: GCF_032062135.1. Classification (NCBI taxonomy): domain Eukaryota; kingdom Metazoa; phylum Chordata; class Amphibia; order Anura; family Pyxicephalidae; genus Pyxicephalus; species Pyxicephalus adspersus. Next base: position 143,791,420 of record NC_092859.1, read on the forward strand.
AGGTATTCTGGTAAAATACGGTTGTTTAATGAAAGAATTATATCCTTCCGAAAATTGATTGCATTAAATTGGTGCATCCATCAATAAAAATATCATTTTCATTGAAAAGAATTATATCAGTCTTGGCAAACAATCAAATATGGCTATTTTATTTATTTAATTTATTTGCATACATTTTATCAGGGATGAGCATTAATATAACAGCAGTCACAAACACAGACATTAAAAGGCATTTACAATGGACTTTGTATACTTTTGAGCAGTCAATTAGGATTGCATTGTGATGGCGTGCATCTGGGCACGTACCTCCTAAGGAACTGGGTACCCCATCTTCCCTTAAAGCTGTCTGGACCTAATGAAATCATGTGCTTCTCCGTGTGAGGTATGTCATTCCAACCTGGCCAATCAAGATGGCTGAAGATAATGGCGCCAGGGATGGAATGGGGACAAGTATGTGTAAATAGGGTTTAGTTCGGCTTTAAATATATGTCTCCCCTTTTAGATGTTCTCACCACTTGTTTCTAAATAACTGTAAAATGTAGGGGATGTTCCCTTCATTTTACTTCTGTAGAAAAGGTCACAAGTACATATAACCTAGTGAATCTCAATAACTGATAACATAATATATAAGGAATTATTATTAGAGGTTTTCTGATTCATATAACAGACAGACATGTCATACGATACATTGTAGTACCATTTATTTACAAATACATTAATATATAACATATTAATATGGTTGCTCTGAAATGCTTCTTAATAATTCACAATACTTTCAACAATATCTTTAAAACCATGCTCCCCGGGCTTCTGGTCAATCATGAACATGAATGATCATGAATATTTTTGGTTATAATTGAAGTCATAATCAATCTGTTATACCCAGAAGCCCATTATTTTCTACGCGTTTCACAGCTTAAAAAATGCTTTCTCAAAAATCATAGGTATTGAAACTAGCAATCCATGTATATTGAAAATTGGGTATCAAAGTCTCTCACATAGTTTCTATGTTCACATGATGAAATGGAATGTATTACAGAAAATGTTTATTATAATATAATATTTTTTATTCTAATTAACTGAAGCAATTTTTAGTTTTTAACTGCTCAATATTTCAAGCTCTGATCCGAGTAGAAGTCTACTCCAATTGGAACTATCTGACCACCACTAGACATATTTTCCAAGTGTTAAGCTTTTTTTCAGTCGATAATAAAAAAATAACATTAAAAATTATCTTTTTTACAATATTATTATTGTTTGTGTGCCCCAATCTTGATAGATGATTATATTCTCAACCAGTTACTCCAGAGCTGGGGGTTCTTCAAGCAATTAGCAAATTGAGCCTCTCAAATCATTCTAAATGACACCAATGATCTTTTTGGCTATTGTAAGGGTGACATTCCAATGGGTGACATTACAGTATAAGTGGCATTTTCCCAAGTTACCACCACATTAATGAACTGTGAGCTGTAGACTTAGCAATTATAAAAGGGGTTCTCTGAAGACCTTAAAATTATTTCAAGGGTTCTCCCATGTTAAAAAAAAAACAAAAAAAAAAAAACATTGGATTAGATGGTAGATTTTAGCACCTAAAATCATATATTTGTCTTTCTTACACTGTTCCCTAACCCATTGTGGAATAGATTTTGGTACTTATATGTTGATATTATTTAAATTTTAAAAATATATTAGAATATGTGTAATATGTTTGTATAGTTAGGATTAAACATACCCATACCTTTATTTTTTTGTTATCTAATGTTGTTCTAAGAAGACACAGAGTGTGAAATTTGAATCAGCAAGTACTTCAGTCGATTTTAGGATAATCAGATTCCTGATGTGTTGTTTTGGCGTGTTTCTGGGAAAAAACAGCAAAAATGAAATCGCAGCGTGAATCATAGATGACAAGCTATGTGTGTGAGGCCAAGCTGATCTAATGTTCCAAAGTCATTACCAAGAAGAGTCATCAAACAAGATAAAAACAGACAATATAAATATGACTAGATTTGTTTACAAGGCTGATTCGTTCAGGTTATTTACAGTGACAAAGCATTCACTGACAACATTGAAGAACATTTACTAAAGCTAAAGAAAAAATGCTTTGAGTTTAAATGGGTCAATCCTAAGCTTTGTTTTACACTCCAGACCAATCTTTCTCGACCTTTTAAATATGGGGGAACCCTTGAAATCACTTTCAGATCACCAGGGAACTCCTTCCATAATGATGTCAATTAAACTGACCTTAGTGTCACAAACTCATTGCGTAAGAACCCCTGGCAACCTTTAGAGCAAATTTTGGTGTTTTAGAGAAAATTTTGGTGGTCCATAGAAAAATGTGAACATTATTTGCAATTTTTATGTTTTATTATTAATAACACAAAAATAATATTTTATAAAATTTTTATATTCTGATTGACAATTTTTAAGTATTGTTTCTGCCATTAAAACAGTCACCCCGCAACACAAATACCGATTTTCATATGATTGTTTTTTTTTTTATTTTGTTTCTCAGATGCTTCTTTAGGTAAGTATGACCTGTGTATTTTCTTTAACTGGTATTTTTTATGGCATCAAATAGTTTGACTTTGATAACCATGATTTCTTGTTTGATCTTAGATTCAAGTGAAAAAAAAACATAAAAAGTGAGAAAAAGCAAACAAATATTTTACATTTTTTGTAATTACTTTAGTAATACCAAAGATAATGCAACTATACTTATGATGGAATTACTATAAAATGACTCTTTTAGAATAAAATAATTCAAATAATTCAAACTAAAGTGTTCTTATATTCCTTTGCTCTGCCTGCCCCACCTTTCCCCCTCTCTCCCTCTGTAAATACACTCCTATATTTACCACCTCCAAATCTAAAAAATTAGAGTGTTCCAGATTAAATGCCAATGATTTTCACCTCTTTGCGGAGTATGAAAGTGTCTTGTTTAAAACCTCTGATATTGAGGGTTTTTTTTTTTATTCTCTGTGCTATTGACCTGCATTGTGTCATCATTTCAAGATCAAAAGAGCCCTTCAAGACCCTCAGAAAGAAGGTTGTTGACTATAAAAAGAGAGCTAGTTATGATTGCCAAGGTATTTATTTTCATAAATTATTAATGTAAGGAAAATACTGCAGTCTACCAATCATGCACATTTCCAATGATTGATATATTGTCCAGGGCTGGATGGCTGGCTGTTTATCTGACACTTAAGGAAGTCTCAAAGAATCCATAAAACTATATTATGTGGTTCTTGGGTAAATATTGCAACAATTAGAGTCGGAGAGCCTGATTTTTTAAAGCTCCCTAAGGCTGGACAGAATACACTTTCATCAGTGAAGCTGGGCAAACCAGCAAATCTGGAATGGATCGGGTCTAGGATTCTAAAAATGTGCTAGCAAATAGCAAATGACTGAAGAAATGCATTCCAGGTTTGCTGGATATCCCAGCTTAACTGATGAAACTGTATTCCCTCCAGCCTTGGAGAGCTTTAATAATTCAGGCTCAATGTGAAGCAGCAAATCACCCCATGTCATATCATTTCCTCCACCATGCCTTATAGTTGGGATGAGATTCTTCTCGGGATGTTTTCACTTTGCATATAACATGTCTATTGTTACTGTGGTCAAACAACTCTTTGATTCACCAGTCCACAGCACATTGTTCCAGAAGACAAAGCTTTTGCCAATATGTTGGTTGGCAACAAGATGTCTTGCTCTGATGTACTTCTGTTTTAACACTAGTGTTTTATGATATTTTAAGGGAATCTCTTTTTTATTTTTTTATTTTGTGTCAGGTTCATGAATCATGACTTAAAAATAGAATTTTGACATTTATCTGGTAACAGCATATAATATTTAATTGGTTCTGATGGCTGGTTTACTGTAAAGGGAATACAAACCTAAATTGCAGGATCTCAAATTACACATATGAACAGCTGAATGAGTCAGCCTAATAAATCAGAAGAGACAACTCTCCCTAGCAGGGATGCAGTGCTATCCCCAGCAGTCAAAAAGCAAAGTCATTGTCTTTAATATTATAAATCCAAGTATGTTATGAAAACACAATATGAATAATGTAAAGTATACCTAAACCCAAACCAAAAAATGTAATATATTGCGGCTTACCAGTCTTTGGATGAAGTGGTTTTCTTTCCTTTTCTTTTCCCCTGATAATCCTACAAATAACACATTTCTTCTCCCTGGGTGGCTATGCCCTCTATTCCAAGGTATTTAGGAAGGAGTCATGATTGACTTTGTTCATGTCTATTTCATGGTGGTACAATTCAGCTTACAAATCAGCTCACAGGAATTGGAAATGTCAGGGGGTATATTCTGTAGGCAGTAAAATATTCTTAGCATTAAAAAACAAACAAATGCAGCTGCCTCTTTTAGGAATTTGCAAGTTATTCCATATTTAAATCCTTGAGTTTTGGAATTTGTTGTTGAGAATGATGGTGGGATCAATGATTCCCATGCGGCTTCCAGCAACTGGCATTGTGTCAGCCACTCTGCTGTTCCCACTAAGGCTATGATTCTTAATGTTTATTTTGGAAAAACATACTTTACTCCAAGTTTTTCAAAAAACTATTGAACTGCTAGATTACATATCAGTGGATAATAGATGTTGAAATGTAACTAGTCACTATATGTTGTTTGATTATGTTTTCATATCACTAATTCTTCTGAAGAAGCAGGAAGCAACTGCAAAACTTGACAAATGTATATACACATCACAAATTAATTTATAATTTATGTTTTTTTTAGTTTGAATAAATTATGTTTTTATGAATAATAAGTTTTAATTTGTGGTGCCTTTGTTAAAATACAATAAAATTTTCCCATTCCCTGTTATTCAATTCGTATGGGTGGTCACTAGAGAGGCATGTACATTTTTTAATTTTTCAGTAGGGTCTGGAGCTAGGCAAATGGAGGGAGCATATGTGAAGGGCTGTCATAGTTGGAGGTAAAGGAGAGCTGGCAGAAAAAAGGTTTGGGTAAAAAGGTTTGGTTCAGGAAGTGTTAGGTCAGGAGACTGGTGGGCAGGGTATGAAAGAGGTAATAGAGAAGATGAGCAAAAGTGGGGGACATTCTGCATTTGAACCTCGATGAACGAACTTACCACCTTCCATCCCACCCCTTTTTGTTTGTTTATTTTGGAGATTTGGGGTTTAATAAGTTGGGCAGTTAAGGTCCTCAGGGGCTGCAACTTAGTGGTATGGTGCGAGTAGGTGACCCATCTTAGGTGTGGCGTCACCCATGATTCTGGAAAAGCATGGTAATGGAGTGGTATGTTAATGTTGATATTGGATATCGTTCCTAAGCCGATGCAGAGCAGCTGGAAGCAACAGGAGTAGGGTGGTAGCAGACCCCAAGGCGTATAGTAATACCCACTAGGACTGCCAACCGTGTTAAATGCTTGAGATTTTGATGTTGTAAAAATTCAAAGAATTATTTTGTTATATTATATTATGTTATATAATTGTAAAATAGCAGGTTGGCCAACTAACTTAAATAATGAGTTGATAATAATGATGGTTTTTGGTATTATTAAACTAGGGGGAGGGAAAAGGGGCTCTGGGTTGAGCAAGAAGTTGGGGAAGGAGCACTGTGAATCTCCTAAATACCTATATATATATATATATATATAAAAAAACGCACACATTATCTATACTATCTATACTAAGACTTGGACATTCTTAAATATTAATAACCAAAAATTGCAGAAATCATTCTACAACATATTATAGGTCAATAGGGTTTAATAAAATACCATGTTAGATTTTTGATCTACACTTTGTATACATTGTAAGACAAAAGCACCTGGAGCATATTTGTGAAATCTATATTGGGGTTTTCTTCTATACTGACAGCCAAAACTTTGTGTTTGTAAAACTGAGACACTAATATTGCCTACTGATGCTGCAGATGATTGGCAAGACAGCAATCCGTGTCTGTATAAGCAAATATATATTTCTTTATATGACAGAGAGGAGCATGGGCCAAATGGCAAAATTCTCTAACATATGGAATAAGAAGAAGACATTAACTTCTTCTCTGAATTACAACACAGCTTCTAACATGAACGTCAATGTCATTTGCTTTTGAACTTGTCCTTTTCCTTTTAATGTAATGCCCCAAGCAAACGGTAACTGGGATCCTGTCTAGAAATAACAATGTTAATGATGTAAGAGGGAATTTAACAGCGGGGGAACTTTTCATTTTGTGAGAGCAACATAAGAGGGCAATAAAAACACAGATGGCTGTTAGTATATTAGACTAAACCTGTAAGAAGTAATTGCGATGGAAATATTATTGGATAGTAATTCTATAGTACAATAAAGATATTATAGAGATCTAATTGCCTCATGTATTGAAATAAATAAGAAGTGTTAATGTTACTTTTAATCTTTTTGTCTGCCACCTGCATGTAATTTATTTTTTTATTTGCAAAGTACCTCAATATTTCAGGATATTTATGAACTTGCTTCACCTGCTGAAACACAGAAAATCACATGTACGCCATATTGGTACTTCAAGTGGAGCCGCAGGAAACAAATAAATATGCATTTGAAATATTTAGTTGGTGTTTTACCTGCAAAAAGACAGAGATTTCTGGTCAACCATGTGATTCACATACCTCTGCCATAGGTTCATAGTGTTTTTATTCAACAATAAAGTGGAAATAATGTTTTTGGTGTGGGTGTTTAGCTACATGCCATGGTTGGCACGTATGCACAGATGACAGGTCCAGGATCTTGTCACTCTTACATCCCTTGAAGCTGCCATCTTTACTCCTGACTCTTTTGGGTCTACTGCAATCCTGTTCTGTCACTGGGAAGCCATTGACCTTAGCATTGGTGGTGACTGGAATAAAGCAGGATTCTGCATTGCATGGCACTGTGAAGTGTAAGCAAAAAACAAAAAGCCACCAAAAGAAAGGAAATGTCTGGTAATTAAAGACTTTGCATGTTTCCTCCACCAAAAACCTCTACGTTCTAGTGATTTTTTTTGTATTTTGAGATTAGTCCTGCTTTAAAGCTTGGTGGGTCAACTACTTGTGCTCTTTTCCTGCAGAGGAATCATATTAAAGCGGAACTAAATTTAAAAAAAGCTCAGCTTGACTTCCGCAGACCCCTCGATCCCTCTGGAGCTTTCCTGGATTGGGTCCTGCGTTGTTCTGTTATCATTCTTAGTCTCAGTGCAGAGGAAGAGCCGGGCGCCACCATCATCTTTCTTCTCCGAGCTTTTGCCAACATCAGCCGATCTCACACTGCACAGCCTGCTGTATATAAGAAAAAAGGAGTGCCAATCTCACTGCGCATGCGTGAGATAAACATTTTATTTCCCCAACTGAAGAAAAAATTCCCTATTTGCAGCTAATCCTACTGGTTGTATAGGTGAAAGTTTCTTTCTTTCTGAGTGTCATTAATCGCTGTATTTGGTAGTATCTCATGCAATGTGCCTTTTAAAACCGATTATCTCATCAGATTTTGTGAAGTGAAAGGTAGATATAAGGGTAAAAAATGTTTTGTTACCGCTGCTGTAAAGACTGAATAGAAATCCTGCAGCCTCCTGGGATACTCATGTGTATTAAGTATGCTAGAAGGCTGTAGGCTGCTTGATTTAGAACATGCGCAGAAAGCGCAGTGCAGAACTCTTACATATGCAGTGAGATCGGCATTCTTTATACATTTTCCTGAAGTCCACTACCCAAGTTCACACCTACACAATTCGAGATCAAAAAACAGGAAGAAGACAGAAGAAGATAATGGTGCGCCCAGTATCCAGCCTATGCTGGGAGGAAGACGGGACAGCGCGGGATCGACCAAGGTAAATGGTATTTTTTTTTGGTGATAGTTCCACTTTAAGTAAAGTTTCTGGCAATGTGAATATATTTCACTAGAAACATCTTGTGGGTAAAGGTACTTATATTTAAAGTTAAAGTGGTTAAAATGGTTAAAGTTACTTATATATATAAAAACTGAAAGTGGTTTTATCAAGAGTTAATGCTGAAAACACTCTACACATTATGTAGGCCTCTGTTATTTCTCCGTGGGATTGAAACCCTATCTAGCAATATAAAAAAATTGAGTTCCATTAGCAGCACAAATGAAAAGATGTGTCTAATCCTCTTGAGAGAAGTCTAACTTTTCAAATGAAATTTCTTAATGAGAAGACTCTTTTGTTTCTAACGACTTATCATGAAAACTGCAATGGCCCCTTTTAAAATAAAATTACATAGTGAGATGAAGACATCCATACTCCTGCTGATTTAACTCCCCGCTTGTTATAAGGCAACCAAGACACTGAAATACATCATTGATTTCTCACCCAAGGCTGATCTGTCACTGCATATGGGGCTTGCACATCCCAAATGAAATTAATCTGAAAAGATTGATTTTTTTTAGATTGATTTTTTTTAATCGAATGCCACAGATTTATGGGTAGGTAGCGCTGAAAAAGTCACAGGTACTTATGGCTTTGTGATAAGAGGCCATTTTACTTTGATGCACGTATCTGTAGCAGCATTTGGGAAGTGCAGTTATGCAAAAGCAAGGTTTCAAGCTGGTCGTATTAACACCATGCAGTGCTAGTGATTTACTATTTCTTACTTTAACATCTGCTAGAGAGTAAAGATTTGGCATGGTTTGATACATTTCAAGCAGGGAAGCAATGGAAAGGAGTGTATGTCATTATGTTCCTCAAGTAACGTCTCACTTACATAAATTTCCTATGCTCTATTTTAAAATTTTGACTAAACACTATTGGAAGGGGTAGCTTGACACCTGAAACAAAATGGATTTGGTGCATCAAAAAAAAACTTTCTGGAAAAAAAAACTATGGCTTTTTGGTGGAAAGGTGATATCTCCTATGCAATGTTGTTTCTCCTATCCACCCAAAGCAATCTTACTAGGCAAGCTTATAAATAAACAAAAAAGTAAATTTACAAGTACATCTAAAAGAATGTACAGAGAGAGTCTGCTTAATTTTCTCACAGGCATTTCAGTTCAAAGCCTACCCATGCTACAATCAACCCCTTCAATCCATTTAACACAGTAAGATACCCTCATGTCAATCTGTAAGCCTTCATCTATTTATCCCATTGGCTTAGTCTAGCTGTGCATGTGCTTCTTGTGACTTTTTGTTTCCAGCTTCCACATTGACTTTCATCCTATTATGGACTATGCTAAAATGTAAACCAGTTTTAATAAGAGGGCAAAGATCCCATGGAGTGCTCCGTGAGTAATATTGGGAAGATGCATCCATAGTAATTGAATATGACATTGTAAGATTCTTGTAGAAGGATACACTGTTATATATCATCTAGCCAGAGGGTCCATATGCTTTACAGAAAGTCTGTTGTTAAGGTGGGTAAAGGTTTCTCCACAAATTACGACCAAGAGAAATTTAAAAAAAAAAAACATTCGATCCATACATTCTGATTAATGTCCAAGTTCAATCTCAGAGAAATGTTTTAAAGTTTTAAATGTTATTATTTTAAAAGTTTACACAAAATACAGGGGTACCATGAAATATACTTTGGAAATAATGTTTTGCTTTCTAAAATGAAAGCCCAGCATTAAATGCCCGTAGCATAGCCAGTGTCTGGAAGGTTAGTAAATATAAATCAGTGATGAGGAAGCAGTGAAAATGAGTTGGACAATACTGCCCATGCTTCTTAACTAAGGGGTAACAAGAGCTTTGGGGCAGGTCTTCAATTAATCTAGAAATGTTGTATCCTAGGCCATTAGATTGGCCACTCAACCTGGTAAAATAATAGTTCCATCAGGCAGCTGTCCTTTGCCCTAAGAAGATTCGGGGGCTGCACAGCCGGTAGGAAGTGGCTACATGTCCACGGAACTAAGTCGTACCTCATTCTGTTAACAGAAGAAGAGAGAATACTCAGAAGTGTCATGTCAAACTTAGGTGAGGAAAAAAAACAGGTGTATGTTTTGAGCAATTTTCCTTTGTCTGTGATTAGATAGAGAGGGTGGGTGAGAGGTGAGTGCAGATTTAACCATTTTATTATACCTTTAGAAATTAATGACAGGAAGTATAGGAAACTCATCATAATAGGGACACATATGGCATTGAAAATGTTCACGTTAGCACTCTCCAAAATAAAGTAAAAAGCTTTGCTGGAGTTGGGTTTAATTTAAATAGAACCTTACTGGTCATTCCATGTGGAGGCAAATTGGAGTCACAAAGAACGGGGGGATTGAGCCTTTTCTTGGCACATTGCATCAGTCATCATGCTGCCGAGAGTGATTGTAATTCATTGTATGTAGGGGGTATTGTAATGTGGTGTTCTATGAGCTGCAATGCAGTACACGGTTTGACTGTTTTCCCTTAATATTGTTAAAGTATTTGTATTAAAGAATTTATTAATAGGGATTAGCGAGAATGCCTCTGACAGTCTCGCAAAAATTTCCCCGAACTTCTAATGGGTCCGCAAAATATTGGCGAACTGATTTTGCAAATTCCATTGAAGTCCAGATGCAGGTTCCCACGGTTCCTGGGCTGTGCCTCCAATCAGCTTTTATTGCAGGCGAACTCAGATGAACTCTCAATGGAGATTCTCCATTGACAGTTCATCTGAGTTCAGTTCCCATGGTCATTGGGCTGTCCTTTTTAATAAGTACAGCCCAGTGACTGTGGAAACCTGCAGTCACAGATGATTGGAACTACACAGGTACCCCCAATCAGCTGTGACTGCAGGCAAGTTCACCTGAGTTCAGATCCCAGGGCCACTGGGCTGTACTTATCATTAAAAGTACAGCCCAGTGACCGTAGGAACCTGCACACTGGTGCCTCTAATCAGCTGTGAATGCAGGCAAGTTCATCTGAGTTCAGTTCCCACGGTCACTGGGCTGTACTTACAAACTCAAATTACAAACTCCCAAATAAATAAAGAGCCAAGCTACATATATGGCGGGAACTTCATTAGATGCTAGCATTCCTTATTTGACATTTTAGAATTAAAACAACCAAACCTGTAGGGAGATAATACATCGGCCACCATTGCTGATCTTTTCTTTTAAAGATACTCAATTTCTGTCTCAATGTACAAATACTCTGACTTTCTAATCTGCATGCTTATCCCAGGTCAGTACATTAGAACATAATAACTAGGGGAACTAGCATTGATAAGGCAGGGTCAGTAGTGGAATTGCTGTTCATGTTTTAATGTAAAACCAGGTCTGTGGAATGTGTTAAATTATTTTGCCTAATAACAGGAAATAATTCCTTTCAAAGATGTTGAGAGATTTCACAATAATTTGCCCACACTTTGCAAAGAATTTCCATTTTTCATAACAAATAGAATTAACTTCAGCAAACTGAATTTGCTGTGATGGCACTTTTCATATTATCAGGGATCTTTGTTAAATATGAAGAATAAAGATTTTATCATGTGTAAATCTTAAGTCTTACTGACTTATTTAGAGGTAAATCTGTGTCGTGCAGATACCAATTATGACAATCCCTAAAACTGGGCCTTATTTATCAAAGTTCTCCATCATAGAAGTTAGATTGTCATGTGAGAGCCTGGGTGATCCAACAAACCTGGAATGTATCTGGTCCAGGATTAAAAACTTTTGCCAAATCTTTGCTAAATAATTTAAGAAATCCATTTCAGTTTTCTCCTATGACAGTCTATTTTCTCCAGTCTTGGAGAGCTTTAATAAATCATCAAAAAAGGTAATTTCCTGTAAACCCAACTGTCATATACATTTACACATTCAGGGTACATGTTTTTGCATGTGAATAGATACTCCTAGTGTGGCTTGGGGTTACCACTTTCAGCATGTTAGGTTTAGTTTAGTATAGACTGGGTATTACCAGAAGGGAAAGTCAATATTAATTTTGGTTTCACCAAAATGTGCCCAGCCTCTGGTATGAACCAAATGATCAAGAATAGAGGGGAAAGAAAAGAAGAGGCTCTTATAAGGCACTCATATACATTCACATATAAAAAAAACAGATTTTTTAATAAATTGTAAATATTGAAACAGGTATTACATTAAAAACAGTATTCGAATACTAAATGTAGATCTTATGATAACACTTTCTGGACTATACAACATTTTGTACATCTAAGATAGCAAAAAAGTACAAAAAACAAGAATCAAGATAGGTCTCCTTCCCGACCCGTTTCGCCCAAAAGGGCTTCTCTAGGGGAGTATGAGGGACCACAGAACAACACTAAAGAAAAAAACAACAAACAAAGCAAAGCACTATAATTGTAAAAAGACCAAAACATATAATGTATTATCAAACTAGAGTCAACACTAAAAAGAAATGGTTTCCAAAGTCATCACATTTTCTTAAATTTGTCACTTACAATTGATGGTAAGTGTCAATAGTGAATTCAAATTCTTTAAAAACAACGAATATCCACTGCTAGGTATCAGCTGCAGACCCAATTGATAAGGGAATTCATTTGTTCTGATGAAACTGAACACCAAAAGTACCCCATCTGCACTGCAGCCAGGAGCAGACACGTGCTGCACAGCCAGCATCAAGGAGACACGCACACAGGAGAGGAACACGGTAAGAAACTTTTTTTAACAGCAAATGTGTAGGCTGTATTTGGACCATAAGACGCAGGGACTTTTTCCCCCCACTTCTGGGCGGAAAAAAGTGCGTCTTATGGTCCGAAAAATACGGTAATCCCCATTTACCGGGTTAAAAGAGGGGGAATATATCAGTGATGATAAGACTTACTTGTTTTGACTTGCAGAAATAAAGTTTATATGGAAGTTTAATAATGTTATACATTTGAATAATTTTAAATTGTTGTAATAAATGGCCTTCGGGCCATTACCAAAAGAAATGTGTGTGTGGTCATTAGTAAATGACGTGGGAATGGTTAGTATTGGTTAAAGGGGTAGGGGTATTCAGTTTTTGCATAGGCTGCCAAGATCTTTCTTGCCGCAGTCATGTGGTTGAAACCAGTTGCAGTTGCTGCTTGAAAACTGGGATAGCCAAGAATTCATCCTAATCCATATATTTCCTGAAAACGTTGAACAGCAGCAAACCGCAACTTCAACAACCACACTCAACCACCCTCAGCCACATGAGACTTGTGGTTGAACTTCAATTGATTCAACAACCACAGGGTTACACTGCTCAGAATAGAAGAGGGCTGGTTGGGAGGTGGTTTTCAACCAGTCTGAAAGGGGCCATATTATTAATTACAAGGGGTGGACAAACCTCTTTGTTATCAGGTGATTCATAAACTCAGGGTGTTTCACCTGCACTGCTTCCAAGTAAATTGAGTGGTGACAGTACTGAATTTGCTTACATTCATGGTGGCAGAGTCCAGGATAGGATAGCCACAAACCAAGGAGTGCTCCAAGCCTGAGTAATGATTGGGGTTAACGTCAGGGAAGTAACAGCAATAGGAAAATAAAAAATATGTAGGCTGTCATCACTGGTATGCTTCTTGGAGGGAATAATAATTGCCTGTGGTTCCTGGACAAGGTCCTCTAGACAGCCAAGGCTAAAATATCAAATTGCACTCTCCCACTGTAGGACTGAGATGTTAGTTTAATAATGCAGGACACAAGTGGGCAATGCAGAGGAAAGTGAAAATCTCACCCCGTACCTCTCCTGTCTGGGTTCAGCCCTGCCTAGTTGTCTTTGCTTCAATATTATTTGAGTAAATTATTGTTATTAATAAAAAGTATTCATATAGCGTCAACATATTACACATTGCTGTACAATAAATAGGAGTTGCAAATGACAGACAGACACAAGGAGTGACACAGGAGGAGGATAGGACCCTGCCCTGAAGAGCTTACAATCTAGGAGGAGGGGAAGGAATCACACAATAGGAGGGGAGATATGGACTGGTGGGAAGTAGTGAGAGTTTTATATTTCTTATGACCAATAAGAAACATGCAGATAATAAACTCAGAGTGAAATCCGAACTCCTGAACTGAATTCTTGCTTTTGATCAGTAAATCAGAAAGTAATAAATTCATTGGGTCAGCTTAACAACTAACATTGAGAAATCAACAATTGCAGGCTTCATATTCTTGCAGTACATATTTCCTTTAAGCTAAGATAACATTTTCATGATGAAAAGTACTGAAGGTTAGAAGGGTACAGTAATCATTATTTTCTTTTGCCTCTAGATATAAACTTCATAACACTTCAGCAGCACAAATGTCAGCAAAAAGCTGCCCGGATACACAGAGGTCAGCACTAAGAAAGTCCCCTCTTTCCAGGTACCATAAAAGCTTCTTTTTGATACTTTCACCATCGTGCTTGTGGCACCTGCCTGCTTTTATTACATCATATTAATATTCTGAGTTGGAAATATGTCTGCAAAGAGCCCAGAGGGAAATAAAGTGTGAAAGCTTCAGCAAGTGATTGGGGCGGCTATATTCATTCAAAAGGACACTCACATTTATAGCTGTTGATTGTGTTACATTATTGGATAGGTTTAGATTAAAGAATGTTATGAGCCTATGGCAATATTCACACTATTGGAAGAAATTAAGTAACATCCTTGTATCATATTAGAGATTGTGCAGGCAAAGCTAACCTTGCCAGTTATTCCATTCTTTGGAAGGAACAGATACATATGTTTGCTGCCAGCCAGATGAGAGCATTCAATTAGATTAGAGTTTCATAATAAATTTGCCGAAAATCCAAGAAGGAAAGGGTTACAGAATATCTCACTTAAATAATTTACAGTGGTTTATATAGGTATTGAGGAATGCACTGTTTCCCTAAAGGAAAAATATTATCTATATATTAATATGGAACATTCTCTATAAATATTAAATATATGAGGCTTGCATTGCTTAGACAGTGTTATATATTAGAATGCAATAATGTGAATTCCCATGTGGCTTCACTGGTTAAGGTAAATAAAATACAACCGTGAACACCATTAAAATATGCAATTTTAGTGGAATTCCCTTACAGACTCAATAGTCAATCCGAGTCCTTTTATGAATCACATCAAAGGAAATTCCAGGGTTTTACCACCTAATGGTCTGTTACTTAGTGACTCTTGTCTTTGTCCATGTTGGGCAATGTCAAAGGGTTACTGACCCCTTCCTCCTATCCTCCTGCATTACTTATCTTACCTCATTCACACTCTGCTCCTTTCAGTTGCCCAGAGCAGTAATTGAACTTCCTAAGCAAGTTTCAAACAGACTACGAAGGGGGGCTGAGAAGTTTCTGGCTTTGCCCAGAAAGAAGAGAGCCTGAGTTATGAAATAACACATTTATTCAACATATTCCCCCCATACTCCCCCCTAAGACTGATGTACTTGGTACAGCGTAGTTGCAGCTTTTTTAGGCCTTTTAAATAAAAGTCCTTTGGATGGGCCGCAAACCAGCTCTCAGCAGCATCTTTGACGTCAGAAATGTCCTCAAAACGTTGCCCCTTCATGTGTTTCTTCAAATTTGGGAACAGATAATAGTCCGAAGGGGCCAGGTCAGGTGAGTAGGCGGGATGATGGGACAGTTGGAAACCCAGGGTATTCAAATTGGCAGCCACATCATTGGAGCATTGTCCTGCAAAAAAAGGATCCCTTTGGTCAACTTTCCATGACGTTTCGTCTTAAATGCCTCTTTCAGCTGGTCCAAATGTTTAGCATATTACTGTCCGGTGATACTAGAGCTCTGAGGTAGGTAGTCCACCAACAGAATACTGTCTTTGTCCCAGAAAATGGACATCATGACTTTTTTGGCCGATTTCTGGGTTCAGAACTTCTTGAGCCGCGGGGACCTGCTGTGGCGCCATTCTTTTGACTGTTCCTTGGTTTCAGGATCATAGATGGGGGGCCAGGTTTTATCCCCAGTCACTAACCTAGCCAAAAAGTCCTGTGCAGCTTTAAAATGGGTCAAAACCGCTTTGGATGCTTCAACTCGTTCCTTCTTCTGATCACTGTTCAAATATTTCGGCACCCACTTTGCTGAAAGCTTGCGCATATCTAGGATAGTGGTGATAACAAACCCAACACGCTCCCGTGGGATGTCAGGTATCTGGGCTATCAGCCCATGAACAGCCCATCAGCTCATGAACAGCATCACAGGTTGCCTGGTCAGTTGCCGGGTCAGTTGAGGTTGGGGGCGCCCACTGCGGGGCTCATCTTCAACGGTGAAATGCCCAGTGATAAAACGAGATATCCAGGTTTTGACAGGAAGGACACTTCTCCCCCAGTGTTTGTGACGTCTCAGTGTGAATGTCCTTTGCTGACTTTCCCTGGAGAAACAAAAACTTCATGACGGCCTGTAACTCCAACGACGTGAAACTTGCTTGTGCCTCTGCCATCACAGCTTCTCGCTAAAAGAAAAAACAGCTTTAAGAATCACAAGGACCTGATATGTGCACAGAGACATTAGGCTGTCATATGCCCCCACACTCATTTTTCTATTTCATCTGGAAGGGGGCAAAGCCAGGAACTTCTCACACCTCTCGTCTTCTAAGCTTGTGCAAAACTATGGACTCCTTCCCCAATCACCAGTCAACAGCATGGTCACCAAAAGTAAAGATTTTTTTTCAGTTCACTCCCAACATTCTGCAGAGATCCTAGTGCTAGTTCTATTGTAAAATAAATGTTTATTGTACAATAACAGGCAGACAGGAAGCAAAGTAAGAAACAGATTAGAATACCCCAACTGGAAATACTCTCAAAGAACAGACTAAATTTTTGTATCTTAGGTATGTTCCCATAAGAATACCCTGAGTGGGTCCTTGTAAACTTATTACCTTTCTTTAAAGGGGGACAGCCCCAGGTACTCCATACAAACTTCTCTTCTTACCCGTAAGGTCAACATCAATATCATCATTAGGAGTATTAACCATTCTCTAATCTATACAGAACTACAGACATTTCATTGTAGTACAGACATTACATACAGTTCATTGTGTAGCATTTGTATACCTCAGGCATGCGTTTACCTACAAATGAAGCTGGGCGCAGCTACACAATATACGGAGCAAAATGCAAAAGGCGTTTAGTGGGACCAATTTGACAGGAAAGCCTTAAAGTTTTAAAATTAATTCTCTTTCACATTCTTTTAGCATCAACTTGGATTTAGTGAAAGCATTAGAAGGAAGCCACTTTCAATTACATATAAGCCCTAACTGAATGACATTTATTTTGCTGTATATATATACCGGGCATCATAAACATTCTTTTTATATAATACTGTTCTTTTTTACACTGCACATGTGGCAGTTAGGTTTCTTTTATTTTTTTCCCAGGATTAGTTCACTTTATTTTATCTGCTGATACTGAGTAGGAATAGGAGCGTGTACCTTGGTTCAATTCACTAAAGCCTTGTTCTCACTCATTGGCTGATTTATATATATATGAAAGAGCAGCTTTTTTTTTTTTTTTTTTTTTTTTAGCTTAAGACTTTTTTTTTACCTTAAGACTAAAAAACAACTAAAACACAACATATAGGAGGAAGATCCATAAGCCACAAAAAGAGAACTAGGCAGGGTCGGTAGTATTGTTTGGGATTTCACTGCAGCTAAGGCAGAATGTGCAGGGGGTTTTGATCCTAATAAGCAAAAGCAAAAATAGAAGTAAAAATAATAGAAAAAAGTGTAAGGCTTACACACCTCAATAAGTGTTATATTGCACTATACATTCATAGATCCTCAATGATTGCACTGCATTTTTCAAATCCCTAAAAAAAATTGGTTGACTGGTCATTCTTATACATTTTTTCCATTATCTGTGGGGCTTCCTTTTACTTTGTATGTCGTGTCATTGTGTTATCCATATTTGATGCTCCTGTAGACTGAGCCTTTCTTATATGTCATGCAGACCAGTAGTTCCAAGGAGGTTTTACTGGATATTTTCATTTTGAAACATTTTCCGATTTCCTCTCTCCAGGCAATTTCTTTCTAATTGCAAGAGTCATTCTATACAATTGAGAGGAAATAGATTCAGCAGCTTTGTGATTAGAATAAAATGATAAGTCCAAGTTTTTTTTTTCTGGTGTTAGATTACATCTAGTAAAACATTCAAACTCTTACAGCTAAAAATGTTTTTTTTTTTTTTTTTAAAGAGGAAAACATGACTACATGGGGTTATAAGTGCAATGGGTAAATGTGTGTGTGGGGATGTAGCATTGTGAGATATTTGAGACCAAATGTAGAGTGCATCTAGCTTAATTGAACTGGGGAAGAGATTAATTACCTGGATAGGGCTGTGAGTAAAATTTTTTTTTTTGGATCCAAGCCCACTTCGGGAATGGGCCAGACATTCCATTCCTCTTTCAGGCCAAAAAGTGAGGGTGGCTGGCTGATGGTTTTAATGGGTAATTGCCAGTTCAAACTGGTGCATGGCATTGGATCCTGAGGCCAGGTAAGGCTCAAGGAGACAGAACAAAGAAGGCCATGAAGGGAGGCCACTCAGAGGGTTCATGTGAGTTTCTCTCTTACCCCCAAGAGTGGAAGCACCTGGGTAACTGGAGATCTTGATCTCTTCCTATTGGCAGCTAAGCAGTTACTTTCTTGATGTTCTCTAATCTTTAGTTAGGCTTCTCCTTTAAGAGTCTTGTAGATACATGACAGACTCCCTCATGGGACATTCCCAGTCCACATGATAAATCAAATTCACTTACTCTTGAAGGAAGCAGGTTCAGAGTGAAAGTAACTTTTAATGCTTTACTTGAACTTGGTAAGACAACAGGACATACAGAAGTAGAAGAAATACCCTGGGCTCAAAAAGGGCTTCTACACATTCTTGACTTGTAGCCACACGTACGTTCTTCAGGTGAACATCTCAAACAGCACAAGAGTTTTAGGTGTAATTCCATTCCAGTGATCACCAAATGATACAATCTACCAAATTAAGTTCTGTATATCACAAAATAACTTGTAGGATGGTGGTGCCTTGCCACAGTCATCAATGTCTTTTAGATACCTACACCAAGAGAAGCTTTTGCACATAAGGAACATGCATAAGGATCAATAGAAATGGGAGGGGCTTTGCCCTTTTATTTAAAAAAGTTTTTTTTTAATCCCCTCACAAAAAAGGTAATTTTTACCATATATAAAAGGGTGGTTTACCCTTTGATGTCAGGTAAAAAATTTTGTTTAGGTCCGCTTTAAGTTATCAGAAAATCCTCCTTTAATGTTATTCTTTAGCCTTTAGTTGAAGCTAATTCGAAATATACCAGTAAGCAGAAATCTTTATATTAATGACAATGCAGATATGGTAAATCATCCTTTTATAATTCTGGCAATTTATTGAAAAGAAAAATGTACACTAAAACACCCCTCCAACATCCGGCCTAGAATACATAGGTAATTTTTATTGCTGACAGAACTTTCATGTGGATAAAACAATTAGATCTGAAGCGAACTGTAAAGGAAATTTGTACGACCAGATGATACCTACTGTGTAACTTCACAATAGGCTCATGGCCAATGTTTACTTTGATTGGCAAGTGATTGGCAGTATTGTCATTGGAAGTAAACATCAATTCATGCTCAAATCTAAGTTTAGCAAACCCAAAACATTTACCAAACCTAGAAAAAGTCAAACCTAAATTGACTTGCCAAGCATTAGTTTAAAATCTCGTTATGACGGCAAAAGTCCTGGGGGTTCCAAAACTTCTTTAAAACTATAGATAAATGTGGTCTTGGGATCAACCTTCATTAGTGTTACAACAGCAAACAAGAGGAGAATGCAGGAAGGCAGAGCCACAGGGTAGGCCGAAGAAGTGGACATCTTGGGTGCTTCAGTAAGGTGTGGGATGGATGCCAAAAGGGCAGGCCCTACAAACCTATTCTGCTGAAGAAGTTCACAACTGATGGATTTGCCTTTGGTGCTAAAAGATCTTGTCTTGCCACTGGAATGTAGGTTCCAATAATAAGGAATATAGATTCTTAATCTTAGCTTGAGAAGAAACCTCTTAGTGCCTTGTATGCACACAATTTAATATATTCCCACTGTTTGATTAATAACATCTCCTTACAAGTACAAAGTCGAATTAAACGCTCAGTGGATAAGTGTTTGTTCCCTTTGGGTTTATGTCATTAGCTGTAATTATAAAGTTATTTACCTACACTTGGCTCTGAATCCATAGTTTTAAACCTTTTAAAATACCCTTGTTATGAACATCTCACTGCTTCTCAGAACCTATGGCCAGTGACTGCACTGGCCAGAAAAATCCATAAGAACAAAGCCACTGTCAATCAAAGAACTCATAAAGGGGCACACCGTTCAAAATTATAGGTTTTTTGTACTCTGTGGAGTTAGAGGGACTAGCCTAACAAAGGACACTGTAGCATTTAAGTTAAGTGCACTTTATTTTGGATCAAACAACTCAAAAGGGGCTTAAGCAAACTAACACAAAACAGCTTAATTTCACCAATAAGCAAGACAAAACAACGCTAGCAATAAGTCTTGCGAAGGTTTAGCAACTCCACAGTCTGGCTACCAGAGCGGCTATGCTAGGATGGCACCCGGTACTCAAAGGTCTCATAGGGTGGCAGTATCAGTCTTTCATCCAGCAACAAGGAGCTGCCTCGTGTTAATGCTTTCAGTCCCACACTTTCCTCCAAGATTTTCACACCCTGTACTCTTGACTTTTCAATACTTGTCAAGTCAGTTTGAAAACATGGGCTGCACTGTGGACGGCCCACCCAGATCCTTCCGTCATATCCCAGAGCCCTGTAAAAGGCTAATTCAATTGCAACCGAAGTTCACAATCAGACCTTCCCGGACTCTTTCTGTACTAGAAAACCTGTTTTCAGAAAGTCCATGAAGATAGAGGAAATATATCTGCTATCCAGTGATGTCTACTGATATAGTCACCATGAGTGAAGACTTGGGTGGTTACACTAAGTCTTCATGCAGGGTTAGATTGATACAAAATGAGGCCTTGAAAAAATTTAAAGTGTGGACAAATGCCCAACATTCTAAATCCTGCTATTCTGGTAATTTGGTCTCTGAAAAAGGTGATGGCCCTGGTCATATGCCCAGTTTGATTGACCCTGTCTCCCGTCTTCCAGACTGCAAGATAGTGTAGCCACTTTACCTGCAGAATATCATATATGGAATTTCAAAGTGTTCTTTTTGCTAAAAACACAGACTTGTGAAAAAAAGTGGACAGCAAATAAGAAGAAATGTGAGGCATGCTGCAACATTTATTTTGCAGCTGCAGGGTTTAATAACACTTTAAAAAAGATGAAAATATTCAGAGATAAACCTCATTGTCAGCAAATAATAAAATGACTGTACAACTGCTGGCTAAACATTTGGGTCATATGGGAAACAGAAAAATAGGTGTTGATGAAAGTGTGAAAACTGGGCTGAGCAGACAAAGATTTAAGCATAGAGGCAAAGCAGACAATTAGAACACCTTTCCTTTTTTTTTTATTAAGATAGTTCATGCTATGAGTAGAAGGAAGATCTGCGGCTTGTGGCGCATGGGACTAATGAAACATGTCAGCCTGCAGACATATTTCGTTGCATGTTCTTTTAAAGCAGCCAAGGTTGTCAGATGTAATCATGGCTTTCTCACCAAGATCAATATGCCACAAACTAAAACAAGTATCTTAGCCAGAAAATTTCAAGGCCAATTCCTGCACTATGATATCATTAAAATTTTCACTGTGTATCCATTGTGAAGGAACACATCCATATGTTATATGTATAATTAGATACAGACCCTAAGAGCTGCTACTAAACCAAATTTAAGCCCTGTACGCGTAACAAGCTGCCAGATACGGGGGTCGCAAGCATAAAATCCTAATAACAATCGGGGATATTTCCACATAAAGGAGGACTATTTCAACACCCAGGTCCCCAAATTGAGTTTGCATGTTGGGGACCCCCTGGGGGCCACTCTTATAACAATGAACATTAGGGTACTGCCAACTGTCTGTTCACTGGGGTGCCCCTTAAAGTTCCCAAAACTTCAAAGCTGGGTTCCAGTTGACGGTGGAATTGTGGTGTGGTTACCCTTTCCTCATGGCATGGAACCCTGGCTGGGGGTAGACGCTCAGTACTGATCACTATCTCCTGGAGTCAAATCTGAAGATGCTGGGGTGTGACGGACTGAGTGGCTGGCGAGCTGCCTGTGACACATAGCTGGACACTTACCTTCTATGAACCCAAATTTCTCTGGAACAGAGAGATGTTGGCAACTGCAAATGTAGGGGTCAGTAGGAAATGCCTTTTGTCCCCCCTCCCCTATTAAAATTTTTTTACCCATCATATCATGCTACCTTGTCACACATTACTATCCCCTTACTCTTCATGAACCCCAATAACTCTGTAAGAAAAGGGAAATGTAAGTTCAAGAGCAGGACTCCCCCTAAAATTTCATTACCGTGCCATCACAAGATACGAAAAAACTATAACTGTTATACCTTGCTACCCTGTCATACATAGTTGGCCACTTATCTTCTGTGAACCCCAATTTTTCTTTAACAGTAGAGAAAGGAAAATGTAGAATAGGTGGGGGACTCTTGTGGCTACCCCCTCACACAAAAATTGTATCACTCCTATCATACAATGGTGCCCTGTCACATATAAATGTCCGCTTATGTTCTTTGAATACCAAAATGAAGAATAAATGGGGGGACTCTTGTGGCTAACTCCCCCTACTTCCAGATATTTCTCTGAAAGTATCCATTGCAGAGAATCTAGATTTGCGTGAGTTTAATCCCAATGTTAACAGCAGGCCCCAGATGAAAAAAGGTTGGGCACCACTGGTATACGGCATACTATACATTTGCTTTTATTATTCCAGGGGTTCCTTGAGCAATGAGTAATTTGTGCCTCTCAGGTCAGTTTAAGCAACACCAATAATATTTTGGCTATTTGTAAGGGTGACATTCTTCCCAATGAACCCAATGATCAGCAATGTAAAAAAACATTTTTCCACTGACCACCACACTCTACTGTGAGCTGTGGATATAGTAATTATAGCAGGGGTTCCCCAAAGACCCAAAAGTTATTTCAAGGGTTCTCTCATGCTAAAAGAAACACTGCTATAATCATTCTAAAATATTGTGTAATACATGAGTAACCTAATAAGAAACAATGAGCTCTATTTATAAATGTTTGCATTCAAGATTTCACCAACTTTTATGCAAAACATATACCATTTTCACATTGAATTCAAATGTATAATGTGTTATTAAACTTTTACTCATAATTTACATATATTTCAATTTATTCCAATATGAAAAATGTGTGAATTTAGGGAAAAATGTAGGTAAATTGTCAACGAAAACATTTAAAAATAGAAGCCACTGTAAAACGTTAGTTAAGTTTCAGTTTATTAAGCTAAAATTACTAAAAAAAAATCAGCCTGAATATAAAGTTTTCAGTTACCCCAAGGGGTGGAAGGTCTTAACGTGCTATTATATGCGGTTTATCCTAAACAATACCAGAGAAGATGTGGCTACTACCTATGGCATTTATTATTTATTGAATAATAAAGTTACTGCCAGTTTTATTAACAGTACATGTATTTTTAAAGACTAAACCAAAACAACGCAGAGAAATTGCATATCAATCCTGACAGCAGCTATGTGTATTAACCAGAATTGTGACAGGGTTTAGGCTAAACAGTTATATTTCAGCATCTAGTTAGTTGTAAAATAAACCTAGTTGCTGGGATTTAGAGCTTCCAGCTGATTGAGGATGTGCATTTGGATATACGTGTCCCTCTATACCGGGAAAAGGAAGATGAAAACAGGACCTCATGGTCACAAATCATGTTAGTGAGGTGTCTGGGAGCTCAGTGATAGAAAATCCCATCATATCGTCCCCTGGAGAGATATCTAGGAACCTGCTTACAAATGAGGTCATTTTCCATGTAGCGGTAAATAGTAAAGCTGTTATGTTCAAGCTCAAGGGCCTCTAATACTTTTTTTTACTTATGTGGATCCAGCCTGGATATAACCAAGCTATTAAATTCAGTACAATATGTTACAAGTGCTCTTGCTTAGCATGTTATAGCACTTGTGTACAAAGAAGGAGCACTGGGGAGCAAGACACTATACTAAGTTCTTCCAATAATGATCTTTTCCTTGTGTTTATGAATTATGAAGGTTTATTGTGTCCAGACCATTTACATTATTAATTTGAACAAACATTAATAGCACTTCGTTCACTCACCTCTGTTATTATAAGCATTGTGGGAAAATTACAGTGTATGTAAACCCATCTACATCCTTCTAGACATTCGGATTGTGAATACAAACATTAGGAAAATTGTAATCAGCAGAAACATCTATCTCCAAGCCATCGGATTCTGGTTAGGTAATTATCCTATTCAACAAAAAAAGAAAAAGTTTTTGTGGATGGAATTGGCTTGCACCATATCCCCTGAAAAAAACAACATTTCTTTTTATTTAGAACATATTTAAATACAACTATCATGAACTGCTGAAAGAATATGCATTAAATTATTTAGGATTTTTTATAGATTCAGTATAATATATTGTATCACCTTTTATAACATGAATGCACATTACTTGATAACTTCAACGTTTTTTGTGGTAATTTAAACGTGTCACCACTTGTTCTTGATGTAATTTTAGTTGAAACATGAAATCTCTTTTAAAGATATAGGTATTAGGACAAACATTCAATATAATTAAACTCCACCAACAACGTTTGTCCAATACTGTTTTGTTGTGGTGCTGTTAGCATGAAAACCAACATCCACTGATATTGGTGTCTATGCAGATTCATAGAGGAGTCCATTTGGTAGTGTAATTTGGGATTTCCTATATAGTAAATCGGGATTCTGTAATAAACCAGACTGATAAAATAATTTGTTAAGCGCCTCAACCAAATGGTCTGCTTCCTCCTTGGTGCTAGGGATTGGTATATGGTAAACTACAGAAACAAATTACTGGGAAGGACTGAGCATGACCCAGCTTTCTTGATCCATGCTAGAGCCAATGACAGAATACATGGAAGTTGGAAGATCCTTTAGAATCAATTTAAAGACCTAGGCTGTAAATTGAAGGTAACAATCTTCAAAGTTATATTCTCTGGAATATTCTCTGTGCCATGTGCAACACAAAAAATATAGTAGGAATTTAGAGAGCTAAGAGCATAACCTAAGACCTGGTGTAAGAGGGAATTTGGATTCCTAGAGCACTGGGCTGATTTTGTATTAGGGGTACAACCTAAATGATAAATATGGTTTGCACCTAATTGGAAGGGGGGTCTACTGTGCTAGGGAAGATGTTACTGGCAAGGTTGAAGATGTATTTAAACTAGGAATGAGGAGGAGGAACAGGTAAAAAATATTAGGGAAGGTAAGTCAGACTAAGTCGCTATTGGAGGGTAAAGTGGGGGAAGATAGAGGGAAGGTGAACTGTGGTAGGAGATAAGGAGATACACATCTTGCAAGCAAACATTGGCAAGAACAGTGCTGTTTGTACTACAAAAAGATATGGTAGATACAATTGCTAAATGCAGCAGTGTTCACCAATGGCAAATGTCTACTATGTGAATAGGTGAGTTGGAAGCCCTGTTGCATTAGGAGCATCATGATTTAGTTAGTATTGCTTTATTTTTGTTTCTTACATGATTCAGCTGCTAACATTCTTGGCTATTCTGTCTTTTGGAGAGACATCATAAAACGAGTGAGAGTACAATGAAAAGGTGGTGGTGTCTGTCTTCAGGCGAGAAGTAATAGAAAAGTGAGTGTTAAAGAAGACCTTGTTGATTGAGAGTGCTGTGGTGCTGAGTCTCATGGGTGGACTTACATATAGGGCAATTATTGGAGTTTGCTACAGGAACTCAGTGCTAATGAGGACATAAAGAATCAGACTTCAACATGGACAGAAAGGGATACACAAGCTGGGAGAGAAGTAATGAGAGATAATTTTAACTACTCTGAAATTGACTGGTGTAATGGCACTACTGGAGTATCAAAGGGGAGGAAATATAAACTATATTACTATAAACCATATAGAAGCCCCAATTAGAAATGATCCTGTGCTAGACCTGGTATTCTTAAACAATGTGAAGCTTAGTACAAATGTTTATATGAAAGAAATCTCAGTCTTGGGCCATAACAGATTTTATTTCATCTAAGCTGTAAACAAAAAGCACAAACCAGAAAAATAAAAACACTAAACTCTAAGTTAGCAAATTTCCCATTGCTAGGGGCTGCACTCTATGACATAGACTGAGAGGCAATATCATCATCAATGAACACAAAACAGAAATGGGAATTTTTCATATCGACTATACGCAAACACATTTAAAAATACATCCCCATAGGCAACAAGTTAAAAATGCTAAAAGTAAAACCTATGTGGCATATTTAGAAAGTAACACCGAATGTAAGAAAAGATGTACAAAATCAAGATTGCAAACATTCAAAACAAGTTGCAAAAGAAAGACAATCCCCCATTTTTTCATGATATAATATTAGGAAATGATCTGCCATAAGCATGTAAACCCCTTACAAGATAATTCAGAACTAATGACTGGGGCAAAGAAAAGGTGCATTTAATAAATACTTTCTTCTGCTGTTCAAAGTAAAAAATTAAAGTAAAAATTGTGTCACTCATATGCAAAATGGGGATGATATTGCACAGCCTCAACAAACCACAAGCTCAAATTTGATATAGTTCAGAAACAAATAAAAAAAGATGAATAAAGCACCTGGACCAGATGGCTCTTACCCACCTGTCCTCAAAGAACTTAGCTCTGTTATTTCAAAGCCATCATTTCAAACTTTAAACAATGTTTTAATCACTGGCTTAGTATCAATGGATTGGCACCAAACCAATGTGGTATCTATGTTTAAAAGAGATGAAAGTCAACTAAGTACATTGTACATTTAATTTCTATAGTTGGAAAATAATGAAGAGTTTGATCAAGGACAGTTAATGCTGGAAAATAATATTATAAATGACAGCAAACATTGATTTAAGTAAGGCTGAGGCTATTAAACAAATCCATCTTCTTTTTATAAGTAAGTAAGCAAACACTTAAACAACTGAGTGGCTGTGGATATAGTATACTTTAAATTTACAAAAGCATGAAGCACAGTTAGGTGCAAGTTAAGGTCTATAGGCTTGGAAAATTCAATTTGTAAATGGATGAAAAGATGCCTTATAGTAGTAGTGAATAATGATACACATGATACGTATTGATACCTAATGAATCATACTCTGAATGATGGTCTAAGGTTGCTAGTGGAGTACCCCAGGGTTCAGTTTGGGAGCATAGATCATAGACTTAACATGGCTATGGTAACTTGGCATGCAGTGCCAAAACGCAGTCTCGAAGCAAACAAAATACTGTCTTATAATAAAAGAGGTGTAGAATCAAAAACATTGAGACATAATCCTGTCACCATACATATCATTAGTGAGATCTCATGTAGAAAAGTTTGTTTGGTTTATGGCTAATTCACAAAAAGAATACTGTAAAACTAGAGAGAGTGCAGAGAACCTCAGCTATAAAGAAAAACTTACTAAACTGAATTCATTCTCCTTTAAAAAGACACATTTAGGGAGGAAAATAACCATGATATTAATTGCCCACGAAACTGTGCTGAAGTTTTTCACTTTAAGAGTTTAAATTCTTTACAGTAAGCATTGTAAAAATGTGGAATATAGTTCCTTGGGAAATCGTTTTAGCCAGCTTTTTAGACTGTTTTAAGACTGGATGCATTTTAAAATACACACTATAACTGGTATTAACAGATAACATACGTTATAACACCGGAGATTGTGGATTCAGGAAATATCCAATTATCTTGGGGATCATGAGGGAATCTTTTTCCCCTCTTGGAACAAATTGAACCATGCTTTATAAGGTATTTAGCCTTCCTCTGCCTTAGCTATGATTTTATGTTTCTAAATAGCATATGCACATTTTTTATATGGTCAAATATCTGAGCAGTTTGGATTATGAATCTAAAAAAGATGAGACTTTTTATCTTGTTTGTACAGTTTATGTTAATTGTTTATACTTTATGAAATGGGGGTCCAAATAAACTCCTCTTGTTTTTTAAGGTCACATAGATCTTATTCTTTCTCTATATTGGATAAATGAGATGTGGTCTTTTAAATTACCTCAAACCACATATTCATCCCAACTTTCATTTTGTTCTCTTACTCTTGTTAGTTGAACTCAATGGACATTTTTCAACCTCACTAACTACCTGTATTTAACAAAGGTATATATGTGCACTTTCATACCAGCTCTTGCAAAAGTGAGCTTGCAGGTTGGGTACTTCTGCTGCCGCAACACACTTGTGCTTCTGGCTATTTCCCAGCTTATGCAGAACATTGTGGTTTTGGCTTACAGCAGGATTTATTATTCTGTTTTGTCACTCCTCTGTTGTCTTGTCCCCTTGATGCTGATGGGAAATTGAGCAAGCAGTGTGCTATTTTAGAGAAAGTTTAAAGTACTGTGTACTATACCATATTGAACGTGCGTGGTCGGAGCTGAAATGAATCATTGGCCACGCAATAGCCCAATCACAGCCCTATCTCTGTTACGGGGTCGCCTCCCCCAGCATGTGACATAGGGTTACCTGTGGTATGGAATCTAAGTGATCGCTGGTCTTTACCAGTGCACCCTGCAAGGAGTGATGGGCTGGTGACCCTAGTGGCCACCAAATTACTTTGCTGCTAGGATGTCACCCGGTCACAGCCCCCAGACTCTTCCCACTAAGGAGTAACAGGGATCAGACAGCTTCAGCATATAGATGGCTTGCAGGCAGGAACAAAGCAACTCAAGGCAGAGTGGTTAAACAGACTGAGATCAAGGCATGCAGCAAACAAGGCGAGGTCATGTAACTATGCTGAGGTCAGGGCAGGTGGTGATCACAGTCAAAGTCGAGGTCTAACTGTGGTCTAATAATACCCAATTATGTCCCAAGAATACCAAATCAAGAAAGCTAAAAAACACAAGTATATATCCAATGTGTACGGATAAATCACTTTGCTAAGTGAACAGCCTATAGTTCTTTGGTAAATCACTGATAGTGGGGATTTTTAGAGACAATTTTTTTTTGTTCATGAACATTTTAGACAGAAACAAGGACAGCAATTTTTTTGCAAACGGTCTATAATTTATTTGATGGCTAACATCATTAATTATCATCAGCTTGTTGTTTTAATGCTGCTACAGTTGCTTATTTTGCTGAGCTAGATGAGCTACTCATTTGTATTTTTAGCTCATTAACAGTCACAAATTCCTGGGCAGTAAATAATTGAAGTCCCCCGAGTTTCCCTTTTTATATATACAGAGCAAGAATAATTTCATTATAGCAATGCTGTATGTTTCTTTAAGTATTTCCATTATTATTCTTCTCATGCCTGTCAAGTCTCGGCCTTCATTTAACATTATTTTTATTTTGAGCAGTACCTTTTAGTAGACAGAGGTGCTAGCTAAGTGTTTAGCTGATTACATGCTGGGCTCTTCATTAGTAGGTTGCATACCTACCTATTGACTTTATTATAGAGACTGTGCTTTTTGAGCTTATTATGCTAAGAGGTTTACTTATAGCCCATCAAAGTGTACAATTTGCTGCACTGTGCTAAATCATATATTAGTCTTTGGACTACAATAAGACATTTCAAGCAGGGAAATGGGGTAGATTGGTGGTTGCTTTCTTCATTGAAATCACTCATGACATATAATCCAGGACCATAGTATTATTCCGGTTTTAGTCACTGGCAAGACCACAGTGGATATAAGGAATGGAGCAGCTGCAAAATCTTTAAAAACTGGTACAACCAAGCTGCTCAACACCTGAGGATGTAATAAAGAGTTAAACGCTTTTCTTTATTATCTATATTTTTAATATGTTGAATTCCCAATGATCTTTTCTGTGTGCAATGTTAGGAAAGCCTTCTAATGTGTGGAAACATATAAATGGGCCCCTAATCTATGTCTGAAGAATGACATGGACCACACTACGATGCATTCATTACTCTACTCACCGTGATGTTGCCACTTGCTCCAAAGGAATCCAGGATCTCAGGTACACTGATAATGTTACTCTGATTTTAATCTGATTCCTTCCTAAAAGGTTTTCTTTTTTTTTTCATTCCATATGGCTTCTTGATTAACAAAATTTATTGAAAATTAAAGGTAAACTTCAAAGATTCAAGTAAAACTGCTATAGTGTATATGCACTGTCGCATGTATACGATTTCTAATAATAAAACTATATTATCAAGTCTCTATTTTAAAGGACTTTGATTCAATAAGTTAACATCACAGTGTAATCTGCAAATTTTATCAAAACATACATACCCTTCACTTTTTTTCAGTTTTGTTATGTTACAGCCCAATGCCACAATTGTTTAAATTCTTTTTTTCTTTTTTCATTCATCTATGTTGTTTCTGCACCTTGATTGGATTCTATATGTGGTGAAGTAAATTAAATGGACATGATCTGGAAAGGCACACACCTCTCTTTAGAAGGCCTCATAGTTGACAATACATATCCGAGCAAAAACCAAGCAATGAGGTCAACGGAATTGCCTGCAGGGCTCTGAGAAACAATTGTTACAATGCACAGATCTGGAGAAGGCTTTAAAAACTGCTGTAATAAAGTTTCCCAAGGGCACAGTGGCCACCATAATTTTTGAATCAAAGTTTGGCACCAGGAGTCTTCCAGGAGCTGGTCACCAGACCATACTGAGTAATCGAGATAGAAGGGATTTAGTTAGAGAGGTGGCCATGAACCAGCTCCAGTGATTCTGCGTGGACATATTGCTAAATTCCAGAAGGGCAACCATAACTGCAGACCTCCGAGGCTTTGTGACAGAGTGGCTGGACAAAAGTCTCTCCCTCCTGAAAGACTCTCAGACTGTGATGA
>NC_092859.1:143822647-143832533 GCF_032062135.1 Pyxicephalus adspersus
ACACAGGGGCCACTGCAGGCACAGGGAACAGAGGAGACACTGGAAGCAACAGG
Organism: Pyxicephalus adspersus; assembly: GCF_032062135.1. NCBI lineage: Eukaryota > Metazoa > Chordata > Amphibia > Anura > Pyxicephalidae > Pyxicephalus > Pyxicephalus adspersus. Next base: position 143,822,701 of record NC_092859.1, read on the forward strand.
AGGCACAGGAATACCCACAGACAGACAGAAACACTGGAACAGCACAGGGAAGTTGGCTGGGAACCAACAGACTTGACAACGAGGGGTTACACAGGAGCTGGACAGAGGAAACACAGAATTAGCCAGCAGGTGTACAGGAGCTAGCCTAAAAGAACTAGGGGCACGGCACCAGTGGAGACACGTTGCACGAACACTGAGTGTTATGTCTAAGCTAGCTAAATAGCCAGGGATGGTAAAGAGGTTAATATTTCCTGATTGGCTGGCAAAGCTTATCAAGCTTGCTATTGTAGGCATGCCTAGAGTCAGAACTGTGCACATGTGCAGGAGAGATGCGTCTGTGCTTTAGCAAGGAAGAGGTAAGCGTGACAGACTGGGAAACTAGTCAACAGACACAGTGATTACATGATATACAGTTATACTTATAGCGACTGCATGTATGTTTATATGGAAAGTGCTACTTTAATATTCTTTTGTTTGTTAGCAGCTATCCTTACTGTTCCTTTAATAGTTTTTCTTTATGATATATACAATAGTATTGCTTTTGGTTTTATTTGTTTGATATAGCTCTTTGTGTAAATAAAGTTCTTGTTTTTATTTTATCCTACATGGTGTGGATTTTGGACATTTTTGTGACGTATTGTGAAATCCCTATTCCAAAAAATGCATTTCATGATTATTGGTTTACATATAAAAGGGAACCAACTTTAACTACAACCAGAATATATATGTATCTCAAGATACATTTCACCATGCAACATTTTAAACTTTTTATAGCATACTATAACTGATATATTTCAGAAAGGTCATTTAGAAACATTCAAACAATACACATTTAGCTAAAAAGTGTTCAGCTTTGACTTTTGAAAAATGTGCTTTTTATTACTTTGCAATGAAAATGAACAATCATGTGCAAATATAAATAAAGGTAACAACGTTGTACAACTCAAGAGAGATATAACTGCAAGAAAAATAACATTTCTCTCCACTCTCTGCCCTATTTCACCTACTTTCAAAAAATACCTATTGTATTATAAATTGTTGTAAACCTTCTCTTTTTTCAATTGAAATGAAGTTACGTATATAGTATTTCTGTCTTATCCATTTGATTTAATAAAAATATTCTCAAAATATGATGATAGATTGAAAGATTCAGTTGTTTCTTGTTTCCATCCAGTTTCACCAAAAATTTTATTGAATGACTTTGTATGTAGATCTCCTAGATACATGCATTTTATTAGGATAAATGATTGCTTTTGTTTCATAGCTCTAGTATAAATCTAACACGTACACAGGATTCCAGCAGAGATTCATGGGTAACACTGCTCAACAAACATTTTCTTGCCAGAACAGAATAAAGTCATTTTTGGATCATGTTTGATGCACAGATTCACAGATTAGTTTTGCTAGATTGGCTCTATTTTTAAAATAATAACCTCATAGAAAACTAATGAAACATGAAAATGAAGCAAAATTAAACCAGATATGCTTACGTATACAAAATTAAATATTTGAAATATATTTAATGTCAATATATTCTATATTTAGTATATTTATAGAACTAATCACAAAGAAGTCATTGAAAAACTCAGTTTATATGATTTCCTTTTATGCTGATGATCAGGACAATCACGTTGAAGGCTCCAGCAGTAGTCTGCCATCATGTGGCTATCCAATCTGCCCTGATACCTTTCTTCCATCACTATTATATATTGATTGAACCTCTCCCCTTGTTCCTCACTGAATTCACCAAAGTTTTCTGCAAATGGCTATAGAGATAGTGCTCATAGTAGCACCCAAATATTTAAAGTTTAAGAGCAAGTTTTGTACCAGTTCTTTATAATTTTGTGCTTTATGGTTACCCAAGAAGTTTTTGGCAACCATGACATAGCTGTGCTAGGCAGAAGCTTCAGTATCAGTCATGTAACTTGTGAAATTTGAATCATTTATCAGTTTCCCAATGGGGTCCATCAAAGATTCTTGCTTTTAATTTTTCAGTACTCAATCCAGGAAAGGATCTACAAATGTATTTGAAGCAATCACTGTCCTTGTTGAGAGCATTAACAAATTGCATCATTAATCCCAACTTTATGGGTAGTGGAGGGAGAATGATTTTTTCTTTGTCAACCATTGGCTCATTATTGATGTTCGCTGCACCTTTTTCATGTTTTCCATTAGAGGTCATGTCACTTTTTTCCAGTGATCCTGCTTTGCTCTACTATCCCACAAGCAGATGAAACATGGGTACTTTGTGTATTCACTTTGCTGTCCAAGTAGGAAGTTCACTATTTTCAAATCAACACATATCGACCATTGGTGTTCATGATATCAAAGCTTTTGTAAGACCATTTTGATATTTTCATATTCTTCTTGAAGTTTTGTTGAGTGACCAATTGGAATTGATGCATAGCAGTTGCCATTATGCAGTAAAATAGATTTCAAACTTGGGGTGGAACTGTCTATGAAAAGCCGACAGTCATCTGTTCGGTATTCTGGTACTCCCATAAGGGCTTGTAGTCCAGGGATGTTACAACAATACACAAAGTCTCCATCTTCACTGAAATATGGTAGGAGTGTCACCTCTCTTGTCCTATAAACCGTTATTTATACTTCCGGTCTCAGACAGTTCTTTTCTTCTAGCCTGGATGCTAAAAGTTCAGATGCTTGTTTTGGCAGACTTAGGTCACTTATTAAATCATTGAGCTCTTCTTTGGAGAACTGCTGGTTTGATGAAACATTTAAACAACTTCTTCTTGAAGAATTCATATTTCTGTAAAAAAAGAAAATGTATGAATAAAAAGAAGCCAAATGAAAGTTTCATGAAAATAATGCTACATTTATTATATATAAAATGCAAAACATCAGTGTAAATAAAGATTATAATAATGATATGCTGTGTTAACATTTCTTGTTGGTAAAATCGCCTATTCCGATTCCTAAATCACAAGAAATAAAACTGATGTAATTTCTGGATTCAATAGACCTGAAATACACTAAATATATTGAAATATCCTTGGCAAGTGTTTTTGTTGAGCTGTGTAATCAGTTCACCACAAACAATTTACAAAGACATAGCAGAGTCTGGGTCAAAGGCAAAAGGTCAGTCCAGGCAGCATGCAATCACAGAGTCAGAAACAAGCAAAGTTATCAACAAAGAATCTATCAAAATACCATGACCAGGGTAGCTCGGACCTTCTAGCCCATCCTTTATAAACACTTGGTATAAAGGATGTGCCTTGGTGTCACAATAGGAAAGGGAACTTTTGTTTATCAATGGTATTAGGAGTCATTTTGTATATTGTATTTACAGCCATTTTTTGTGTGTGAATGTTTGAATATAAGTTCCTTTAGGCCCTAGATTGAGACTGTGCTGTCTTGTTGAATGTTTGTCTAGGTTAGGGATTTATATGTATTAAAACAAGGTTCCTGTATTGTGTATCCTAAAAAAAAACAGATAAGCAATGACAACTTGCATGGTACTTACACTGGTCCCTTTTAAACAATTTAGGGCAAAGACAATATTGCTGGATTCTCAATTATATCAGTTTAAAGCAGCGGTCCTCAATCTGTGGTCCACGAGAACCTGTTCATGGTCTGGCTGGTGCAACCCCCAGCAGGATCAGGAGAAGGAAGCTTGGGGGGCACACCCACCAGAGCTACGGACCATGTTTCCCATATGTATCACAGGCTCAGGGAGGTGGGTGGGTTGTGTCTCTGGACACAACCCACCCACTCTCCCATCGCAGGTCTGAGCGGGTTCTTTGAGTGACACACGGCTCCCTGTGCATGTGTGGTCCGGAGTCCGTAAAATTAGTGATTCGTGATGGTCCGTACCTTAGACATATTGGGCCTGATTTTTTAAAATTCTCCAGCACTGGAGAAGATAGGCTATAATGGGAGAACCTGGCTGATCCGCAAACATAAAATGGATTTCCTAAAAATGTATTTTAAAAAACACAGATATTACAATGATAGTCTATCTTCACCAGTCCTAGAGAGCTTTAATATATCAGACCCATTGTGATATGTTTGAATCTGATCCTCAGTTCTTGCATTTCACTTTATCATTTTCAGCTGTTACACACATTCATTAAAGCAGTCTATGCTAATTATCTTACTAAATCAATACCACATCTTATTTTTAATTATTACTTCTTTCTAGATTGTGCTCACAGTATACAAAATGTATCTTTAATTAGACGTTCCTAGTACACAAATTAAATTGGCATTAAATTGCACGCAGTTTATATAAATATTTTTTATACGAAGGATGTTAATTACACGTAATGATGTACATTTTGACATAAGCTGTAATATGTTTTAGCTCACTACTATTTAGGTAGCAGATGTGATTCTTTGTTATTTTTAGAATCTATGCATGATTCAGAAGTGGAATACATGGTTAACACACTAATAAAACATAAATTAAAGCAAACATCTGGTTTCACCACCAAAATATGTGTTCAGAATCAAACTTAGAGGTTTGCTTTGCATTGTATCTTGAAAACTGTGTCAAGTGCACTTAAAACAACAAATTTTATAACTGATATAAGTAGTGCACTGACATATGATTGGTTGCTAGGGTTACTGCTATTTGCATAGTTATTGCACTTGCAATTGCGCTATTAAAATGCAAAAAAGAATCTACTAAAGTACCCAAACCTTGGAGGAGGACAAGAGTAATCCAGGTGTACTTCTCTTTATCCATTGCTTTAAAGTATATGTCATCTAATTCTGTATCAGGCAAGATTGATTACTAATTGCAATATTTTTAACGTTTTCTTAAAGCAGACCTGTCATCACATTGTTTTTTTTTTTTATAAAAGGGAATATCTTATAGAGTTCACACATCAAATCTTTTACATTTTTTCTTTCCTGAATTTCATAAATACATTTTTTTTTGGCACCAAATTTCATTATTTTATTTTGAAGATATTTACTGATCACAAATGCATTATTTACTTTCTATTAAAATGTATGAACAAGAGAAATAAGCATACAACTTTTTGTTGTTAACAATTTTAATAAAGATATTATAACAAATTTTCACTTTTCAATGCATTTCGCAACACACATTGCTTCCTCAGGTGGCATGAGACACCAAAGAAAAAAATATTATCAAATCTCTTCCAACTCTGTATTTATCAGGACCATCAATCCATGTGTGTAAACATGCTGTGTCTTAACAGGGTCCTACACCATATGGCTTGACTCAACACTCTGCATTCTACAACATATTTATATTGATACTTTTTAGAAGGAATATGTTTCACCATTCTTCATAAACAACTTGTTTTGTATATCTTAAATCTTCGACTCCCTATTTTGTCATCGTCCTTTCTATCTATCCACTGGCTTTTATATTAGGTAAAAAAAATAGTTTTTTTTCATTTTTAGAACGATTTTTTTTAGCATTTAAAAAGGAGACCTCTCCCTTTCTGTCACTACCATTGTTGCGGAAAAGGCAATGGGAAGCTCAGAGCCTAATTGGATACATATCCCAGGTGGCTGCGGTCAGCTCCTTCTGTCCATGCCCTATCTTGCATAGGCAAGCACAGAAGAGCCTTTCTTCTACTTCTAGTGCAGATCTCATGCTGCTCTTTTCCAGAAGCGGGTCACCCGATCCCGCACCTGAACAATGTAAGATTGGGTGACACAGGAAGTAGAACCAATAAGAAGATGGTGGCACCCAGTGTCCAACCAATGCTAGGGCAAAAAAGGTAGATGAGACAACATCAGACAGACTCAAATATGATTGCTGAGGGATTGACCGTTTTTCACCTGTACTCGTAAGCGTCATTTTATTTTTTTTTGTCATGGTTCTACTAGAAGTTAACAGGAAATACATGTTCTAGATTGATTTAGTCCACATGCCCAAAATACTGGGCCTTTGGTCTCATGAGTTCTGTTAAAGTCCAGAATAGCTAATCCTCCCTTCTGCAAAGATCACGTGATTCACAATACCCACAAAACCATGTTAGAGGGATGCCACAATGGTTTTGCAAGAATCATCAGAACCCTCTGCACAGGCCCAAGGCCAAACCCTGGAAGCTCTTCTTTGAGGCTGGGGCACCTCCACTAGCCTTACACATAGTAAACCACTTCACCCAAACTTTGGCATCATGTCCCACCTCATCATTGTGTGGATTACCATGTAGCAGGAAGAGACACAGCAGTCTTTATCCCTATCTCCTCAATAAATTAAGGATTCACTGATGTCTTTACTATCACTTTATTTTATCGTTCTGCAGTGCCAAGTGCTGGATGGCAGTGCACTCCAGCCATAACAACTGCCACCATTCTACAAGGATATTGGTGCATTGGAGACCCCTATGGCACTGTAGCCACCAAGGCTGGGAGTGAGAGCCCAGTTTAAACCACCAAACTCAATTATCAAAGAGGTAATTATTGGAGGAAAAGGGCAGGTACCCAAACATCAACATCTCTCCTAATTTCCTCTTTTGTATGTGTCTAATCAACAAATCTCCTGTTGTCTGTTTCTGAGGGGAAAGATTTAAAGATGTCAGATCTTCACACCTGTGTACAGCCTATCTGCAAGTAGGCATTTATTGTAATAAATGCTCCCCTATGTTTTTAGGAAGAACATAAGGTTTTAAAAGGATTAGAAATTAATGGACACCAACATGCCCGTAAATATGTGACCGTGCTTATTGGAACTAGCCTATAAATTTCACACCGGTAAGCAAAGCATATGCATGGATGCTGATTTATGTTTTGTAAGGTTGTAATGTAAAATAATTTGTGTTGTGGGTTATTGTGAGTATCTTTCTGATGAGCTTTACAATATCAATGCAGAATAAATGTCAACATGATCCTTTGAAAAGTTGTTTTTTTCCCAGCAGCTATTATGTGCAAATCTCTTATTAATGTTCGGCTGTAGCACATTACAGAGAATTGTTCCAGGCCGGTGAGAAGTTTATACATATTTATAGAGGAATGTTGTTAAGATAAATTCACACAATCTGTCAGCAGCAAGGGAGTACATTCACAAGCAAGTTTTGAAAAGCCCAGTAAGTGTAAAAATCACCAGTAATCTTATAAAATATTAGGCCATGCACATTTACTTCCTTTAATGTAAACTCAGCAATAACTTGTTTTCTATATTAAAGAGGAACTATACTCTAAACACAAAAAAAACAAAATTACACTTACCTTCAATCCTGCAGGGATCACTCTGGGGGTGTCCGGCATCTGGTCCCGCATGGTCCTGGAACCCGTCACAGATCCGTCCCAGATCCGGCGCTCAGGGCGCCTCTTCATCTTCATCTTCTTTTGTTCATCCTACATCACCCGACCCGGGCGCGAGATCAGGTGACAAAGGATGAAAAAAAAATTCCCGCTCTTACTACACATGTTAGATCGGCAAATTTTGCTCTTTAAGCAAAAAGGCTCCTTCTGCGCATGCCCAAGATACCCAGGCATGCGTAGAAGGAGCGCCCAAGAGCCTTTCCGGGATGCCTGATGTAGGTATCCTGGTGGTTCCATGCTCCTATTCATTCTCAACTGCCTAGGCGGCTGAGAATTAGGGAGCTGTGCTGCACCCTTTTTTTTTTTTTAAAAAGAGTGTTGCACCTAAAAAAAAACCAGAATTTTACTCTTTTATGTAAAGTGAAAATTCTGAGTATAGGTACGCTTTAAGTGAATTGCCAATTTTACTGGGAACACATGCACTCCATTTCTGATCCCTGTAATTATTCTTGTTTTATGTCAGTAGAAACTGCAGCCTGTAGGGATGGACGGATGAAAAGTTATATTTAGTAATCTTCATGTGAGCAAGCAATTCAAAAACTTATTCACTCTCTGTCTTCTCCACAATTAAGGAAACAAACTCATCTTTTGTTTTGGATATGAAGTTGTAAGACCCTAGTCAGCATCCGTAGCCACTAGACTTAGGTCTCTCAATCTAATGCCACAGTCTTAACCTTTAACAAGCCCCTGCTCAGCCTCAGAAGACTGGTTGTGTCTCCCAGCACAAAGTTGCCGCCAGGACTTAATGCGTAAAGGATGGCACCTAGGGGTGGACTCACAGTGAACCAGTGGCACAAAGATTAGATAGTACAAGAACTACAAGGCAAATCCAGAGTTCAAAGCCAAAATCATACATGTGTGATCAGTCCACAAAACAAGGTACAGAGGGAGTAGGCACAAGCAGAGTCGGGGTCAAAGACAGAGGTCACTCCAACACAGATTAGCCCATCTAAACACTACAACAGGCACTGAATCTGAAAGCAGAGAGGGTATAAGGACCCAACAACCAATGACAGCATGGCATTGATCAGGAACTATTCTGCTAAACAGATGCAGCACAGCTCTAAATCGCTTTCAGCTGTGCAGCGGATGCCGAGAGGGAAAACACAGCTAAAGGGAAACAAGAATGCTGCAAACCACAGAGCACCCAGGGAATAGGCTGGGCGCGCTCTAATGAGTGGGACACCATTCAGAATTGTTGGCCAGAAGAGTGTCTCCTAACAGAAACTTTTTCATAAATCAAGTAATAGAGTGGCCATTGTTTTGTTTTTTAAAGCCACCTGCCAACTTTTTAGTTGTTATCAAAATTAATAAAAATATGGGTATACCTCAACTCAACATTGACAACTTACATGAAAATGTAAGGAATAGGATTCTGTACACTATCAACAGCTGTGATCATTTTTTTTGGCTCTCAGAGATAAATGTCATCATGGTCAGGTGCTTAATCTATCTTAATTTTGTTTAAAGATCAGTATACCTCCTCCAACATGAAGTAAGTATTATTAATTAGGGCATTGGCTACATTGACTTTCCTTATGATTGTCTAGCATTGGAAAAACCTTTATCAGCACAAAAACATATTATTATCAGCTTGTACTTCAGACTTTTCTATAACATTTTTCAAATCATCCTGTATTTTACATTTATACTTAAAGTTTTTATAATTAAACCTTTTTGGGATTTAATGCAAGAATATTACTAGCAATTGAATTCCATCTTTAGTTTTAGTTTGGCTAGTCTTGCAATTTTTATTAAATTCCCTGTATTTCTTTAATGCAGTTTCAGAGCCCTTAACCTGTAGACATTTAAATCATTTGCCTTTATGCCTATTTCATCTAAAACTGTTTTATTCAATCATATCATTATTCTTTTATGTCTAGGGATGTTATTAACATAGGGAATGTACCTGCAGTAGTATTAATTTGAAAATATTTTTGTGCCTTTTCAGCTGCACTCCTTCCTTGGTTCAATTGCTCATGCATCCTTGGTAGGGTTTTTTTTTATTTTATAATTTACTTGTATTTATATATTGCCAACATATCTATAGTCATATCAATAACTGTCCCTGAAAGGGGCTTTTTGTTCATTATCAGCTCTGTCACAGTTAGTTGGAGAGTGTGGCTCCATCATTACTAATAAAATTATGAATTCTGAGATTTACATTTGGATGAAATTATCATTATATGTGAGAACTTTCTCTCTTCCTATAACTTAGCCATTGGTGTCAAATTGTGTCCTGACTATTGGTCAGGCCAAATACTTCCTTAATAGTCTGGAGAAGATGGACTATTATGGAAGAACATGGATGATCTAGCATACCTGGAAAGTATCTGGTCCAGAATTAAAAACATTTGAAAACTGATAGCAAGAAATCCATTTTAGGTTTGCTAGATGACCCATGATAGTCAATCTTCTCCAGTCTTGGAGAACTTAAAAACTCAGGCTCCATTATGTCAAATGCAGAATGTTTGATAAAAAAAAAACCCTAGCGGTATTCCTAAGTGTGACTCGGGGTAAAAAATACAGCCTCACTCCAGGTCGCTAAAAACAATAAAAAAAAAAAA
>NC_092859.1:143832896-143837582 GCF_032062135.1 Pyxicephalus adspersus
AGTTTTTTTATTTAAAGTTTATTATTAAATTTATTAAGTATTGGATATATTTCAGTGGGTTATGCCTAAGAATTATAAGCCTACAATGTAAAATAAATTTCAATGCAAAACAATGTAACACTTTTTGCATGAAAATACAAACAGAATTAGAACACAATGATATTGCTGGTTGCTGGAGGACACATTGTACAAAACCACTGCTGGTACCCCTAAATATACATACCCAATATCAGGCTTATTTGTCACAAGTAGTTTTCTTCTTCAACCCCCTTATTGTACCCCTTTTGCCTATTTCAATGCTGAACTTGTCCTCTCCTTTCTCTTCTTCGTTGGTTCTAGACATCATTGGCTCATTGAGAAACTAAGGGATGAATACCATTGCATTGTCAGGAGTACAAATGATGTGTCCACCCTTTCTTTTTAATGGCACATTTATTTTAATAAGTGTTCCTGTCTACATACTGCTATGTTATGGCAAGGAGGACATTGTATGAATACAATTAAAGAGCTCAAGAGTGTGTCCAGAAAACCCTTTCAAACTTATTATTTTTTAAGAATACCTTTTACCCAATGTTCAGCAATTTAGTTTATTCACCACAATAAAAAAATGGCTAAATACTCTTGAAAAACAGAAACCGTGGTAGAACAAGCTTACTTCTGTCAAAAGGCATTCAGTTTATGCATATCACACAGAAATAAACTACATGACAACTGAATTAAAACAACAACACATCGCTAAATAGTTTTGCTTAAAAAGAATTCAATTTTTTTCTAAGCTTAATTGTTTTTTTTTCTTTACCGATAGCAGCAAGGATTTGCTGAAAATAAATTTACAGGTTTAAAAGCAATCGAAATATCCTGTGAACAAGCAATGTTTGATTTCTAAACTCTGATAAACACATTTCTTGTATTATGCACGGATTAGTACTCTGCTTACCTGCTATGTGCAGATAATACCATCAGACTTAAGCGATCCAGCCAATACTGGCACAAATTACATCAGCATGGTGAACAGTAAAAAGTCACTTTTTTCCAGCCAGAAAACATTGAATCCTGTCCAGTTTTATTACAGTTACTATTGCACAGTATATATTGAGAAAACTTTAGTATGCCAAGAAACCTCCAAAATATTCTACCTGTCCCCAGAGACCACCTTGTAGAAGCTCTTATCACCTCTCGTCTGGACTACTGTGACATCCTCCTCTCTTGTATTCCACTAACCCAACTCTCTCTTCTACAATCTTTTATGAATGCTGCAGCCAGACTCATCCATCCTTCCCACCGCTCCTCTTCCGCTGCATCTCTTTGTAGTTCTCTTCATTGGCTTCCATTTCACCTTAGAATCAAATTCAAGCTCCTGTTCTTTGCCTTCAAATCCCTACACAGTTATTGTCCCACTTACATTTCTGACCTGATAGAAAAATACTCCCCTAGCCGTTCTCTTCACTCCTTCAATGACCTACTACTGACTTCTTCACTCATAACCTTTTCACGTGCACGGCTCCAAGACTTTTCTATAGCTGCCTCCACTCCTTGGAATGGTCTACCTCGTCCTATTCGACTTGCTGCACATTGAAAAGGGCACTCAAAACCCATCTTTTCAAACTTGCCCACCCATCTTCTTCTGTCTCCTAAATCCTCACTACTTCCAACTATTCCATATCCCCCTCTTTAGCAGGAATGGTGGGGCTTTCTGATTATTCCTCTGGGGTACCACCTAAGAGTTAATCTTTTTTAGCAAGTCAAATACAAAAACATGGAATACTGAATACATGTGTTGTGGATGTACAGGTGAATTTTTGTAGTCTGTGCCCTTGTGCCCATCTTCTGTCCTCCTTCCCACACTAGGTTGGGGTGGAAGTGACCTGATAAGAAGAAAGTTATGGCTGGTATGTCCTGATGGGTCATGAGAAAGAAAGCAGCTGGTAATATGCAAAATATATTTTCATACCAACAATTGCATATTTTTTTCATATTATAATTAGAGTTGAGCGAATCGAAGCTCACGAAGTGGAATTCGATCCGAATTTCAGGAAAAATTTGATTTTTGTGATAACGAATAGCAAATAACGGCGGCATGTGTGAGGACTTTAGGGATTCCACTACGATCTCTGGGCACTACGGTGATGAATAGGGACTTGTCCCCATTGATCACCTTAAGTCCCCTGTATTCTTAGATAGTGAAACTCTAATTCATCACCTGTAATTCCTGGACATTGTAGTGGAACCGCAGAGGACTGAAGTTCAGTTTCCCACGTGACGTCACATTTTGAAACTGAACTGCAGATGACCTCTGCAGTTCTGTAAAGATCTTTGGGCACCACAGGGGATGAATGGGGACTTTAATGCCCTGTATTCTTAGATAGAGAAACTCTATCTAAAAATACATAGTAGAACTACTGCACGGCAACCGCAAAATAGCCAAAATAACCGCAAATAGCCATTTTTAACGCAATTTGCCGCAAATAAATTCGGATCGAAGCAAATCTTTTAGGAAAATTCGGCGAACCGGCCAAATCGAATTTTCAAGAAATTCGCTCATCTCTAATTATAATGTAACAAGGAGGTTTGGTCAAAATGAGCTAGCAATGGTCATGTAACGAGTTGATTGGTTGGGATCAGTGTATAATTGGTAACTCCAGATATCAGAGAATTGAGTGCTGACGCTGACATTTTCTGCATACGGGTAATTGCCATTTTTTCTCTGCCTGACTCTTCCCACTTAGATGATATGGAAATGGGAACTCCCTGGGGTAAACCGAGTTGTGTGATCTTGCTGATAGAACTTTTGCTGTTTTGGACAATTATACACATCCAATAAAGATAAGTACTAACTTTTAATTAAGCAGTGTCTGAGTGTTTTGTATCATTCTTTAACCCTTCCTGACACTTGTATTCCCTTAAATACTTCCACCTTGCTACACCCTCCTATTGTGTGATACTTTCCTTACCTTTTTGATTGTAAGCTTTTCTGGGCAGGGTCCTGGGTAGACAGATACAAACAATGACACAAAAGAAGGAGCCCTTTTGTGTTATTATTTGTATCTGTCTATAATTTGCAAATCCTCTTTAATGTACAGCACTACGTAGTATGTTATCACTTTAAAAATACTGTTTATTATTCTTAATAGTAATATTAATAATAATTATACCATAAGATCATAAACAATGTTTTGTAGGTTCAGGTCTAACTTTCGTTTTACATAGTACATCACAATATATCTCTGACATAAGAGTAATGCTGTAGTGTGAGTGCATTGCAGTTTTTGTCTCTATACTGGAACACTTCATACAAAATCTCTTACTAAACCAATGGCTATAGATTTAAATGAGAACCTTTTCAGATGACTGCCTGCAAGTGGTTAAAAAGCATTCTGGAAGCATTTTGGTGGACAATAGTGTGTTTTGTTTTCTTTATCCTTCCATGTGCAAGATAATCTCTTCACCTAAAACTATTTTTATAGTGGTTTGCAAGTTATTTATAAAGCCCATAAAGCACCTGCTACCACTCCTATGAATCCAATTTTAGTTATAAGATGCTATAAGCAATACAGCCTGGCAGATTGGTTTGAATTTCGCTGATCATTGATTGATGAAGTGTATGTACAGAAGTTTCTTAACAGCGATTGATTGTACCATAATATATATTAGTAGACATATCCAGATTGTTTTTACAATCACATTTAGTCAATGCAAAAGTCTGCTGAGCTCTATGAACAAGGGTATCAGTGCTGTGTTTTTCACAAACCCATGGTAAATTGTAAGGGTAACTGTACTACCAACCAATCCCATTTAACCCTATGAGTGGTTGCAAACTATTTTGTGCAAGTATTTACATCCAGTTGTGTTCACGTTGTTGTGGTTTGCAGCATGGTTCAGGGAAGTAACATGCCATTTATAGCTGCCCTGGAGAAGCCAGTGACTTACATTCACTTAAATTGAGATGTATTCCAACTACTGTTAGCTGTGGTTGAATGTGGTTGCTTTGAGATTGTGTTGTGGTCAGAGGACTGGACATGGCCCAGAATCCGTTACCGTTAAATCAACTGCACTACTTTCAACTAGATGACAAAGCATTCGTCAAATGCTGCAGAGCGATCGTGACAGTGACTTCAGATGTGGCTCCACAAACTACTACTGTATCTATCTGTATGTTACCATTCTTGTTTGCATTGCTTTTTGAGATAAACTAAATAAAAAGTAACTTTTATAAGGCAAAAAGTGAAAAGTAAAACATTGCTTATGTCACTCAAAAGACTTCACAATGCAACACATAACATGAGCGGATAGAATATGGGAATTGTCACTGCTGATCAACCTTGCTGGAAGTGCCAGTGGCTGTCATGCTGATCCCATTGCTTTATTACTGACCCAAAACCAGCATGCAAAAAAAGAAAGTTATGCATTACTCAGTCGTTCTGTTCTGAATGCTTGTTTTTTGGTTTTGATGCAAAAATAATGGAACCATAGACAGCCATAGACAACCAGGTCTCTAGTACTCTTTTAATACCAATGCTATTTTTTTTTTTTTTACACACACTTGGAGGCTAATTTTAGGATTTGTTTACTTGGCTCAGCCTGAGAATTGATAATGAAGTTTTATAGTCACAAGTTGAAAACATACTTTTCAGGGCATGTCAACCAATACAATTAATTAGGAAATATATTAGTATTGACATTTCTCTC
>NC_092859.1:143838942-143844487 GCF_032062135.1 Pyxicephalus adspersus
ATACCAAGGGGATAAGCATTCCGGTAACTGTAACAACCTTTTGTGCTGATACACCTACTGTTCCATCTGTACCAATTACATCCCTGAGGAAGCGGACACAGTCTGCAAAACGCGTCGGATGATCTCAACATATGTAGTGTGTACAATGTATCTAGCCTATGTATGTTAGAATGTCAATTAGACTCTTCAAAATTTAAAGAACTTTGAATATTTAAACTGAAATTTGTTAGATGAGAATAAATGTAGATATTTCCCAATCCACACAGGTTTAAGACCTTTAGTTTCATGTGAACAGACTGAGGTCTTACAGTTGCTCACCAAAATATTTCCTATAACTTTCCCTCCTGCCCTTTCTCATGTAGACTGAAGTGGGTTCATTTACTAAAGGAATGTATGATTTTCACAGCAAAGTGAATGATTCTCTTGAAAGGGATATTTTACTTAGCTTAGTGAATAGGATGAAATTTATCCAGCAAAGAATACCCAATGACATGAAATGAAATCTAAAGAAAAGGATCAATTGAATGGTTAAAAAAATCAGAGCTTCACCTCATTCACTAAGCTGAAAAATCCCTTGCCAACAAACAGCCTATCTTTCTGTAAGGAATCAACTGAACATTTACCCCTGTAATGCATAGATGGTGAGATGGATTGTTCTTTTTGGGTGTTACATGGTCACATCTCATTGTCCCCTAATTCCGTTGTCCTATTTCAGAAATTGCTGTAATGCAGTGTACAAAGTCATTTGACCCATGAAACAGGTATTCTGTCCACTACTTTGTTTCACACACATTTGCCTTTTACAACTTTTCCTTACTCATTATCCAGCAGTTATTCTCAACTTTTTTTAACATGGGGGAGCCTTTCAAATAATTTTCAGGTCTTCAGGGAACCCTTGATATAATTACTACATTAGTGGGGTGGACAGTAGGAAGAATGCCTCTTTTATTCCTGGCCTTTGGGAAGAATATCACCATTACAGATAACCAAAAAAGATCATTGGTGTCACCTAAAACTGACCTTAGAGCCACAAATTAATCTTTGCTCAAAGAACCCCTAGGAATCTCTGGAGGAAACCTATAGTTCCACAGAAATCTGTTTGAGTAACACTGTACTCCGGTGCCAACATCTTCATCCAAT
Source organism: Pyxicephalus adspersus (assembly GCF_032062135.1). NCBI lineage: Eukaryota > Metazoa > Chordata > Amphibia > Anura > Pyxicephalidae > Pyxicephalus > Pyxicephalus adspersus. The sequence continues at coordinate 143,840,083 of NC_092859.1, forward strand.
CCTTTTTTAGTTTTGGGATCTTGATTCGGGAGATATGCATGGGAGTTTATTTATTTCCAGCAGGCAGATATACTAGGCTCATACACTGAGCTGTGAATGCACATGAACAATATAGAGAGGACAACAACAGGCATATTAGTTTGATTACAGAAGGGACAGGCAATTTTTTTTAATTTTCAAGTTTAGTTCTGCTTTAAGGACAAGGTCATGTTCACCCAGGGTCAGTATCTATTTCTCAGAATGAGATGCTGACTCAGAGATGACAAAATCATAGGGACTGCAAGAACCTAATACCAGCTCATATTCTGATACTTACATCGCTTTCATTTACTGTAAAAATATATAACAGTTTTAGGGCAGCATTAGTTTTTGTCTTTTATCCACCAGTCTCCAGTCTTCCTGCAGTCCAAATTTAAACTGTTTTTATCAGTAGGCAGGATAGCAAAAAATCATTGATTGAAAGAAGCAATCATTTATTACTGAAGTGCTTGATCAGAAATGTTGTAGGGTACAAAAAAAAGAAAATAATTTATATTCAATATTTCAAAAAACTTCCCTATCAAATAATTAATGAAATTAGTTCTTTTTTTGTTCAGTTTAACGATAGCAAAATATCATTGACTGAAAGAAGCAATTCTTTATTACTGAAGTGCTTGATCAGGAATGTTGTAGGGTACAAAAAAAAAAAGAAAATAATTTATATTTAATATTTCCAAAAATTACCCTATCAAATAATTAATGAAATTAGTTCATATTTTGTAAGAGGGCTAAGTACTAATAAGCCATTAACAGGTTAAAGATGTCAGTGTCATCCATTAGGAATTTAAGCAGCATGGTGACATCTAGGTTAGTGGGTCATCCTTCTACTATGTAGGGGCCCGGGTGGTTTTAAGCTTTGGGGATGCAATGCTTCTGTTATTTCAATCATATTTTTTACCGTGGTGACAATTAGGACTATTTAAAGTAGAACTGAAGTCAAAATATCTCCAATAGGTCATTAGATTTGCTATGTTGTTGCTTTTAAGAACAGACTCCTGTTTAAAAAATAATGCTTAAACTGAACTAGTTTTGCTTTCTCATTTGTCAACCAAAAGTCCAAGAAAATGTTTTCTTTGATACAGCAGAGCAGGAGATAAGCTTCTGAAGCAAACAAACCAGGAAGAATTTCTATGACAGATGACGTGACTTGTAAACACAAAATTTTTATATTTGGACATGCCTCTTTAATAAAGTTTTATTGGGCAGGATCCTCCTATCCCTCTGTCATTGTTGGTACTTTTCTAATATACAAGTTTGTCATCCGCAACCCCTATGTATTGTACAATGCTTCATAATGCATGCTCACCTAATGAATAGTATATGTTTTCATTATAGATTATACTAGGACTATTGTATTATAAGTTATGGGAAACTGTACATTTTACATAGATGACATTACATTGTTGCACAGGCATATAGGATAATTATATGGGCAATAAGGAGTTGTTTTATATTTGTATGTTAAGCCAGTCTGCATTTTTCACTCTGAAGTTTATGAGTAAACCACAACAATAGAATTCTTATTTTTGTGTCTTCTCGGTCTGTTTGATATACCATACTGCACTTTACCTCTTTAGAATTCAGAACACCTCCTCCATGGTAAATAAATGTAGAAGTAGATGGAAACATATTCTGAAATTTTAGGCCCCTTTTATACATTCCTATTTTTTGCGATCCCTCCCGTCAGTGGGAGATTTTGTTTGTTCTTTCACCAGTTTTATATTTCTATGTTATTCCCTCCTGGGATTGTATTTCCTTACAGCGTACCAAGATACTTACACTCTTCCATTTATTATCCAATAGTAGCACATATCAAGAAATGTGTTACAAAATTGTATGGAGATGGTACAGAACAGCAGAACGTCCACACCACACCTGTTTGCTGGAGATGTGGGAAAGACCAGGGAACTCCGTTACACATCTTTTGGTCCTGCTCTTAACTGGGCAGATTTTGGTCCTCAATTTGGGATATTTCCTTATAGTTTACTGACTATCCTATTTCAGCTGACCCGGTCTGTTTTCATTTGGAACATAATAATACAAATGTAAAGAAGTTGCTCTATAACCTTCAATGAGTAAATTTCATTGATATGCCAAAGGGGGTAGCAGCTGTAACTGTAGAAAAGCCTGCAATATGTGGGATCTTTGAGTGATGCTGGACCATGAGCACAGAGGTAATACATTTGTCCTTCTGCTATTTTGCACCCTCCTTTGGAAGGAAAACAGGTCCCATATTTACAAGGTTTGGCAAAGTTAGGGCATCCTCATACACACAGAACATACCTATACATGACATGTCTGTTATTTTTTAAGCAATGCAGTCTAGAGCTTAGGAAGGTCTCTGCAGCTGGTGGACCTCTGCACCCGATAATCAGCAGTTTAGTTCCTTGTGCCTTGTAACACACACTTGATCTTATTGTATGGTACTTAGCATACGCAGTACTTTTTTTTCTTTAAAGTTGGGAACATTTATATAAATTTAGGGCTTAGATATATAGAAAGCTGATTAAAAGCTAACAAATGGATAATTGCTCTAAGTTTGTAAACAGTAATTGGAAAACAGTCACAATTTTTTTTTTGTTTTTTTTTTAACATTTTGATTGCACAGCTACATGCACCAGTTCTCATAAATATCCCCAACTGTGTTTTTTATCCCCATTAAGGGAGGAACAAGTGGCTTTGAAAAATGGTCAATAAATCTACACATTTGCACAGAAAATGCCCTAAGTTAACCAGTGGAAGAAACAGTTGTCAGATACATTATAACAGATTGAAACTGTTAGGTACATTTGAGTGTTTTAGCAACCATGACATTAATACTACATAATAATGGTTCCTATTCAATAAAGTATGATGGTTGTATCCTTTGTATAGAACACGTCTTCACAGATTACAGTATATTAGGTCTAAAACCTTCCAGGACAAAGGAAACCATTTATCATACTCTATTAATAAGGGTTTCATGAACCATTACAAAGATATTTTATAGGATACAAGTGTTGATGGTAGTACAGGGTAACTTTTTAATCATAAAATCTGCCAAAAAAGGAAATTAAAACTGTATTTATGTTTTTTCCAAATCTTTAAAGTCATTCATTTGATTAGGACTTATTAAAGCCTGGTTCTTTCTGCCATTCACAGTAATGGTAAAGCTGATTTTTTTAGTGTAATGTGCTGTCAGCCACCACCCAGCAAATGCCTTGACGTTTTATCAATCAGAACAAAGTGCTGCCCAGTGCCACTAAATAGCAAGCTGGAGCCATGCCAGCGTTGTTTAGCTTTATATCTCATGGTGGGTTCTTCATTAAAAACAAGCCAAAAAGGATTGATGCTGTATCCAACCGGCTGGAAGATCAGATGCCGAAGGCTTGAAAACAAAGAACTGCATTGTTCATTCCAAACATCAACTTATAGATAAGTAAACTGTTCTAGGTCTGAATGAAATAATTTATATATATTTTTTTCCTTTAAAAAATAAATAATTCTTCCTTGGACAATGGTCAGTCCATCTACTATAAAACAGACTCCATGTTTTCGCACCATTCGTGGTCTTCAAGATTATAGATGAATTTTGTCCTGTTCGTTTTATTTTGGGCAATAGAGTCTCTGCCCAGGTTATCTAAGGTCAAAGTCGATGCAAAAAATTCACTTGTTGTGAGTCCACCCTCGTGATTTTTGATATATCTTTTATAGTTTTTTCTTAAGCATTGCCATGTGGTAGTATATAGGATAAATGCTAAAGATTTTAGTGTTATAGCAATGCTGACATAAAGGTATCTGTAGGCAACATTATCATACAGCGCACATGCTCCCTGCTCCCCACAAAACGTGCTCCAGAAGAGGCAGGTGGAATCAATCCCAGCTCCAAAGATCAGCGGTGGAGGGATAAAGCCTAAGAAATAAAAAACAATTTCATTATTTAATCAGTGTAACCAAGGTACAATAGCTGTTACAGGAAATACGCTTCAAATGAATAGGAATTCATAGAATTTATCATAGAACTGCTCTTCTCTTCTTTAGTACTTTCAGCATAGCATTTCTATACCATCACAGTTTCAAGATATCTACTGTATTGACCCCGTGTGATTTCATCTCATCTGTATTCATGCAGGTGTATTAAAATCTCATTTACTGTAATGGAAAGCCCACTGACAGCTTGGCAGGCTAACATGGAGACATTAAAATAGGTATAGTACACAAAGTGCTGCAACAGAATAAGGGGGTGGAAAAATAAACATGTACTATCCTCGAACATGGTGGCATAATTTTCTATGTACTCTAAAATCAGTCTTAAAAGAGAATTTGAAAAAATAAAAAAGTGTGAGCAGACAGGTCCTTTATTGCAGAAGGTACAAGTGAAGTCCTT
>NC_092859.1:143845296-143891806 GCF_032062135.1 Pyxicephalus adspersus
GGCTTACTTCTTCACAAAAAGAAACCAGTATCCTTCCAACAAGGTTACTCACCAGAAAATCAGCTGCATGCAAGAAACCATTTCAACCTTTGCAACATTTAATTTTGCCCTGCTACTGAAATAGTTTCAAATTCATAAATATTTTATATATATGCATATAACAATGTTTATATGTTAGGTTATTTGTGCTTTTCAACTTGCATTTTTTAATATACTCACATATTTACTCCCATTGGGAATATGCAAGAGAAACCAACTAATTTCCCAGAAGCCTTTGCATTTATTGCTCTTATGCACCCCCTGCAGAAACTGAGGTTTTGTGTTTCAGCTGAGAGCTCCTCATCAGCTTATTAGTGCCGTTCTGCCTGTGGCTCAGCCGTGTAACATCAGAAAAGAACTGGTGAGGACTGTGCACAGTTGCATGCACTTCATTATCCTTGTAATCTTCAGATATAAAGATCACACTTGTAACTGGAGGAAAGTAGTCTTTTTCCAGTACTATCTCTATAAGTCAACATTGTTTCTGCATTTTCGTCAACAACACAACTTTCGCCTGTAGCAATAAACAAATATCATACTCTGTCAGCAATCTAGAATAGACTACAGATAGCCTGCAGGAAATCCATAAGAAAAATATCTGAAGGGAGGAAAAAACATTCTGAGTTCCTTTGTTCATAAAGGAGATAAATTCAGTTTATAATCTGCTAAACATCACAGAGCCCCCAGAGTGCATTTGAGAAATGGGAAGTAGGTGACCTAGTTGTCATAACTGCCAGATACGGTAGCTAGTCGTGGCGTCCTGCCTGCCAAGTCTCATTAATATTCAGTAAGTCTTTGTGATTTGGATTTCACTAATTTTTACCTTCACATAATTGGGTTTTGGCCATGGATAATCAGGATGTTGTGACACTCTGTATTCTTTTAGTTCAGAAATATTTGGGAATAAAAAGATGAAAAAGATATCGCTTCAACCCAAAGTGCTGATACATGTATCCACAATGCCATATGGGCCATTCATGATACCAAGTGAACTTCTAGGCTCTAAACAAAGCATGTTTTTTACTATGAATAAGAAGAATTCAAGTCATGTCAGGGTTAATATTTGAGGAAGAATGGAAAAGAAGCTCTCAGCATAACTCACAAAAAAAGGGTCATTCTTCCCTTGTTGGAAAAAAAAGATGAGTTTTGTGACACACTGAGAGGGACTAGAAAGGGTATTCTCGTCATAGCTGTACCACAATATGATACTGCTGGGAGTTACTGATCTGGAGTTACTGATCTTCACTGCTCCCCATGTGTTATAGGGACCACAAGACAGTGGGATCTGAGGTCTGTCTGTGCAGTATCTTTCATAAAAGATGATAGAAAGGATCCTTCACTGCAGGTGGTAAGGGGACTTAATCAGAAAGGTTAAAATGCCCCTAATGAGTACTCAACATACTTCTATCCTATGCAGCTTTACAGTTTTAGGCACTTGTGTCACACCCGAGCTCTTCTTTAATTGTGGCATATTGTGATGAGAGAAAACAAAAGTTCATTTCCTGGGATATATTATGTAAACTTTGCAGAATTTATTTTATTTAAAAAAAAAAAAAGTGACCCTACTACTTCTTGGGAGAATGAAATAGAAACCGTAGAATGAACAATGCTTCCTTCCATCAGATTTAAAATTATGGGCAACATATGATTCTTTCTGTCAATAGTAATAATGTAGCAGTATGAGTTATTTGATTTTCCTCTTGGCCCTTCCAGTAGAATATTTTAGTAGTAGATATTTTTTACTACCTACAATAGGCCAAAGAGTCCAGTTAGGTGGAAGTTGGAGGAGATGGGCTAAACCATTTAATACTGACAACACTGCTTACAACAACCAGTAAAGTTGATTCGTGTTTCAACTTTACGAGCCCAATATTATGGCCCTGCTGTGCTATACTGCATTGGTCTATTTGTTTCACTTACGTTCAAGTGCATTGTATTAGGCCAGCTATTAAAAAAAGTCCTAAAAGAGGGCCATGCAACATGTTTTCTAATGCAACAAACCACAACACAAGTTGAACTACATTACTAGGTGTCAGAACTACATTGCCTTAGTGCCATGGGTTGCCATTGAACTGGAAAGGCAACGTAACATCCTGGTAAGACGTGGTACTGCAATGCATCTCATTGGAGAGATCTGTTGTGGCCCTTTATCACAGTAAATAGGGAATAATATAGTAATATATTATGAGAAACAGGTACATTGTTTAAAAAAAAAATTCCCATCCCAACATCACATTCTACACGTTCTTCAGAGCTCTGCAGATAGGAAATCAACATCTGGAATTTTTTTTGGATTTGACATGCAATATATTTAAACCCCCTAATGAAACACTCCGCTGATGGCAAAAGAAGCTGGTACGACCATAATGGAGGTGTGTATTCTGGCCAGGTCTTTTAAAAAGGAGCATTGATTAACTAGTTTTATTGATAGTATTTATCTGTACATATGCATCCAGTTATATTTAGCATTTTGCAGTGCATAACTGAAGAATTCCCCTTTCCTAGGGTAATTCCCCTTTCTTCTTTACCTTAGTAGTACCAACCCCTGGGTAACTCTATAAGTATGGAATAAATTTCAATTACTATATTAATAATATATACTATATTAATCTATAAAGTATGGTTAAAACCAGGAGAAAGAAAATTTTTTGCCATATATATATACATATTTAAATTATAAAGCAAATAGAATATCAATATAATAATATTAGTAAGAAATCAGAATATCGGCTAGACATGGTTCAAATAGCACATCAAAAATCTTAAATGATTCCTAAAGGACAATGGTGCAGCCCAAAAGGGTCAGTCCCAGTTCCTGATGTGATTAGCTGTATGGCTTCCTCAGGGGAGATTGAGATGGGGGTAGCAGGTGATGTGATCAAAAATAGGAATGGAATGCTTCATTAGGAGATTAAAATGTGCCACAGGAAAATCTATGGTGTGCGGGAATGCTAACAAAATTTTTGAGAATGGTCCCCTATATGCAGAAGTAGGTCCAATCTGTGTGAGTTTTCAAAGTAGCAGATCCGAGCTGTGAAGTTTCTCATCATGCAGCAGCAAAAAAAAACCCTCTCCCCTGGTTTCATTCACACTTACTTTTTGTTTAGGGTTTGGTATTTCAGAAAAGAGATTATCAATAGCAAGGCATCCAGTTTTTTCATAACTATTCTCATCATTGCTACTACTAGAACTCCACGGAGATTCAGAGAACTGGGCCACTAATATGAACATGGCACATATTTCTGATAAATATTGGCTTTAAAATGTATAAGGGTCACTATAAATGAAGGGCTACAGGGTCTTGTTAAGATTAGCCACTTTAAAACGTCTATTTAATGCCTGGCAACAAAAGAAATTTGACATATAAATATATATTTACTTTGTGTGGAGTCATTAGTATAATTCTAATGGGTATTACACGAATGAACAATAATTTACTTTCAGTCCTGCAGCTGAAAGGCAATATCCAAGGGCTTAAAGCTTGTACGCCTACTACAGTGTATCATTATGATTTCCAGTTTGCTTCTTGAAAACACATGTACAAAATTATTGCTCAATTATTATAATTGCAATCATCACCCACGGCGAAGCGCAGATGACAAACAATAATCCTTGGGACCTCTTCACATTTTTGAGTTATTTTATGTTTTCTTTCGGAGATATAAGAAATGTTGTCATCTATAAATCTAAAATAAAATGTAAAGGACCTTTACTAAGACTAAATACACAGTAGATAATATAAAAAGCCTACTATTAATATTCACTTGGGTGAAAGTTTCAGTTGTTTACTAGAATAGAAAGACAAAAATGTATTGGAGAGGTGTGGAGACTTCCATACAGCTGACTTGTTATCAATAATTCCATGAAGGACTCACATTCCTTTATCATACTTTTTTAACATAACAACTGAGAAAGAATAGAAAATGGCAATATGTCACCCCAGTGGTGCACCCAATACACAGTATCAAGTTTTATTGAATTAACTTCGACTTGTGTTTGGAATGATAGAGTTTACTTTCACTATATCATTTGATGATGATATGACAGCTCAACATATGGAAACCAGAAATGAGGGGTAGACAGAGAGGCGAGGCCTTCATCCCGGCCATAGACAGGTAGCTTGCACTGCACTGTGTGAATTGATGGTTCTGCCTTTTAAATATTTCAAGACTTTAATCAGAATTTTACAATTTCCCTGTACTGCCCCAAGGTTGCTCTACTTCTTTATAAAAAAAACGTTCCAATGTTATTGTCAGTTTTATTTAGGTACGTCTAAACTATCTACATTATTCGGAAGTAACCCCTAAAGGCGTATAAATCTTTTCAAGAACCTATTTCCAAGGGATTTATTTAAAGACTGGGAAGGATCCTATTTGTGAAGATCAATATTCAGTACCATGGCTTATTACTGAATTTTGAAGTCACTTAGTGAATATGCTATCTCTGAGCTAATTTAATCCTTAAACCTGTCATTAAATGTTTTATTTCTTATGAATCAATAAGACCCAGAGAGGACTTTGTGGCTTGAAGGGAAAACATGACCAACTGCCCCCCTGTTGGCTCAGAAACCACATGAGCTTTACTGGTGTGCAAATATGCCAAAGAAATATAAAGCAGCAAAGATGATAGTTGACTTTTTACTTATAGCATACATCAGGACATGTATAGGATGAAGATGCTGTGGTCGCTCTTATTTTCTAACATAATTTAAAAACACTCAGTACCAGGCAATATTTCAAGTGAGTCACTTTAAAGCTGAACTCAGTGATAATAGCTAGTCACTGTTGCACTTTACTGCAGGGTGACTGGTCTTGTATATACCACCCTTAATATTAAAATTACACAATATTTATATACCCCTGACATATTACAAAGCCCATAGTCATGTCACTAGCTATCTAATGTCCCTACCATAGTCATTATCACAGTTTAAGGTAAATTTTTTGGGGAAGCCAAATAACCTAACTGCATGTTTTTGGAATGTGAGAGGAAACCCACGCAAACACAGAGAGAACATACAAACTCCATGCAGATAGTGTCCAGGCTGAGATTCAAACTTGGGACCTAGCACTGCAAAGGCCAGAGTGCTAACCTCTGAGCCACCATGCTTTGGTCCTTTATTGGTCCTTTATTGGTCCTTCGTTGTGTGCATTGATCCTTTATTCCAAACAGATATCCCTTTTAGAATAGAATACCCTTACCTGCCTCATCACAAAGTTTTAAATGCCCTCACCTGTCCTGTTCCATTGCAAGGCACCGTCACCTTCCTTCTTCCCTTCTTTGTTTTCATCTTCAGCTATCTTCATTGGCCTGGCCGTGGGAGTTCATTCAGTTCTAGCCACAGCAGTGGAAGCCAGCATGTGCCGGGTATCCAGGCTTCCTATGCTTTTTGTTTTATTGACAATAGGGGATAGTGATCAAGCACGTAAGTATGTTTTATTGCAGAAAGGACATTGCCTGTCTCTTTCTACAAAAAAAAAGCCTAATTGTAGATTTTGAACGTGGAAATAAACTGAAATATTTTAAGCTGAGTGCAATAGTTCTGGAGTGCCCGGTTTAGATAGAGAATGTGCAATGAACAACCCTTACTGTACTCCAACCAAAAAGCATAAAATCCATTAGTTTCTGTAAAGATCTGCTTTTACAGACACCAACAAAAGAAGATAGGATAAGGCATGGTTTATTTTTTGCACAGCCATTGAAACTTAAACTCTATAAAATAAAAAGAAGTGTCTGGTGTAGTTTCTAAGTCAATATAACATTATAGGCTTCACTACGCTGACAATGGTGTGTTCAAGTGCTGCTAAAAGCTGATGTTTTCTGGTCCTACATTCCACTTTCTTTTTTATTTATTTTTCTAAAACTTTTTGTTTAAGTGCTCCTATGAACACTATTTCTACACTTTCTTTTGCAACTTTCCCATTTTTTTGTTCAACAGATTGTAATTTTCTAAAAATACCTTAAAAACTATAGACAATTTCAAAAGCTTTCACCAAATTTTTAACAAGGGAAAATGGCAAAAGCGTCAGAATAGCAATCATTAATGCAATAGGAAGGACATTTCTTGAACATTGCAAGAGGAGAATGGGATCTTAGTGTGTGCGTAGCCATTTTTCAGTTGTCAGTTTTATTATTTATTTCTTAAACTGGCCAAACACAGAAACGTTTGGTTTTGTCTATCACACAGCTATCTGTATGCTTACGGTATGTAGGGGTGACAAGTTGGCATTATATCTATTATCAGCATCCATCAGGCTTAAACTTTCATCCTTTAGATTAGACTATTTTCCTCCCATGCTATATGGTAAAATGCACAGAATTAGGTCAATCTACATTCCTTTTGGAGACTATTTTTTTGTTTCTTCTGTGACTGTACTGCTGCTGCATGCAATGTTGTTAGAAGAAATATACAGTCAAAGTTGTACCCAGGACATTGTGTGCAAAGATGGAATCTAGGAACAAGATCGAATGGGGAACCAGTAGGGTCAGCAGCCAGAACAGTAAAGACAAAGCAGAGTTGGGTTCACCGGCAAAAGAAGTCCAGGTAACTAACAATTCCTGGGTCATAACACTAATAGGGTTGGCAACAGGTCATCCAGCATAAATACACACCGCTAGCAGGTCAGACAAGATTGATGCTACAGTTGGTAACTAGTGGCTGGAATCAGGAAAGTTTTATAGAATTAGCAGCTAATGGCAGGGCAGTACTGTGGTCAAGAAATAAGCTATATTGGCTGCAGCACATACTTTTCAATCCCTGTTCAGCAATTCCCCAGCCTAAGTGAATTTGGACATTCTGAGATGACACATCTCAGTTTGAATGAGCATATCTAAAGAGAAAATGACAGATTGGAGGGAATGTACAAGGCATGATAGACCATGGTGGTGCAAAGTCCAGGATTGCCAGAAAGATAGGCTCCTTCTGACAGGTTAGACCTACTGTGCCTTTTAGTTTACTTTAATAGACTGACATCCTACAATTGCTTATCACTTAAGTCCCGTGTCATCATCCTACACCCTGCCTCTGCTCTAGTAGATACAGTAGATGCAGGGATGTTGGGAAATGCAGTCCGGCATTTATTGTTTTCCCCATTAAGTGTCACATGTTTGCAGTTGATTGACTATCCCACTGGCTGATTTCAGAGATGAGTGGAAAAAGCTGTCGCGCAATGTAGTGCCAAAGGATTTGCAACTGAAATGCAAATCCTTTGGCAGGTAAGACAGCTTCAAATTATAGCTCAACCTTGCTGCACCCCCCCCCCCCCCCCCTCTGATGTTCTTTAAAAATTCCAGATGCTTTTAAGAAAATTTAAGTAAAATAATATTCAACATTTATTTGACATATTTTATTACATTTGTAATAAGGAAAAAAAAATAATCTAAATGGAAATATTTTCCCATTTACTCAGCCTGCCCAAATGCACTCGTTGACAGGTCTTTCCCCACTGTCTGCAAAAAAACTGACTGAAGAACTAAACATTAATGACAAATGAATGCTTCTTAAAAATATAAAAGATTGGTGAAACAGAACCGAAGAATTGACTTTGATGTTGTATTCTGTTCAACATAATAGCAATAAATGTTTCATTGTTTTCACAGAGCACAATGTCTTTTTAAAAAGAAAAAAATGATGTGCTTTCTGAAAAGTGCATAAACATAAAACCCTCTTTAATTCCCAAGTTTCCATAAAGAACCAATTCACCCGAAAGTGATAGTATATTGTAGATGGTTTCTGGTGAGCTCAATCAGCTGTCAGTTTCTAAAGTCTATTATGAACATCTGTGACAATCCAGAGCACCCTCTGTGAGGGCAATTGTGCACACTGTATCTAGTTATGAAAGTTTTTTATGCGTTAATTTTCAGTGTTCAGTGTAATTTTCAGTAAAGTATATATATGGTCAGATCCTTGCCTTTAATTGTAGATAACAAATAAGAAGGCTAAAACCCTAGTCAGGTTGTTGTCTCCTTGCTGTGGAGACTCCTCACTTCTCCATTTCTCCTGGTGACCACTCTTCATAATATAGAAAGTGATGACTAATACAACATTTTATTGGTGGTCGGTGGAACAGGAAACTTTATTGAGGATACCTGTTCAGTAAAGGTGCGTACACACTTCCAATTTTTATCGTTCCAATCGAACGACGAACGATCGATTGGGCAAACGATCGTTCGTAGATATCGTGCATGAACGTTCGTCGTTCGTTTTCCAACGATAATAATTGGAAGTGTGTACGTAGCTTTAGACCAGCACTTCTCAACCAGAGTTCCTCCAGAAGTTGCTAGGGGTTTCTTGAGCAATAAACAGCTTGTGCCTCTCAGGTCAGTTTTAGTGACACCAATGACCTTTTTAGCTATCTATAGGGGGAATACTCTTCCCAATCATCAGCAATGCAAGAGGCATTTTCCAACTGACCACCATGCTAATAAACTGTGAGCTGTGGATATAGTAATTATAGTAGAAGTTCCCTTAAGAATTGAAATTATTCAAGGGTTCCCACAAAAAAGTTTGAGAAACACTGAGCTAAATAGTTGTCTAAGATGGAATTTTCCTTCAACTTTCAACTTTCAATTTTTTTCAATTTCTCAATTAAGAGAAAACCTCTCCTGGACACAGCAAACAAATCAACCGATCCCCCAAAAAAGGCTTGTCTGGGTTTCAGATATGATTTCAGGTTTTTCTTTATGGGTTAGGTTAGTATGTGACTATTTGTGTGCAAAAATAATCTTTGGGTGTACTACACATTTAGCAATACAATTATTTTGTAGTGAAATTTCTATAAATGATTTTCTGGCACCATAATTCCACCTTAATTGTGCAAATATTTATATGTGTTGAGGAGCATTGACAAAATAGTGAGTGGTGTGGATTTATACTAGAATCTACCAAATGAGTGAAAAGACCAACAGTGACTTTCATATAAGAAATATTTGGAATTTCTACCATTTCCAAATAAGAACAAAGAAAAGTGAATAACTATTGCAGCTTCAGGACAAAAGAGTCCATGCTTGAGAACACAACCACGTACCATGCAAAGATTGCAATAGGGTTTCAAGCAATATAAAAAGTGACGCAATAATACTATTCTACATGGCCTAGTCAGATCTATAAAACCTAAATTGGCATCAAGGACTGTCAAGTGCAGAGGTGCTTTGCTGGTATTTATTGGTAAATATAACCCAAACATAAAGGTTACAATAAACTGTTCTAATGAATCCTTGTTGGATAGACAAACTTTAGATTTTAACTATAGATTCCATCCAACCCAACCCAATAAACTCCTAACATGAGCTGACCATATATCTTAATCTTAAACTAACCTTTAAAAATAGACCTTAATTTGTAACTTTAATCCTAAAAAAAAGCTTTTCTCAACCTTTTTAACACCAGGGAAACCTTGAAATAACTTTTCAGGTATTAGGGAAACCATACTATTATTACTCTACCTACAGCTCCCAGACATTGGTGGTCTTTGGGAATAACACCTCTTACAAATCTAGTCAGTCAGAATAATGCCACAATTACAAATAGTCAAAAAAGATTATTGGTGTTACCTAAAATGACTTGAGCTTTACAAATTGCCCATTGCTTAAGGAAACCCTAGCAACCTCTGGAGGAACCCTGGGGTTCCATAGAACCCTGCTTGGGAAACATTGCCCGAAAAAATATCCATTAAATTCCCTTAAACTGTACCATTCTTTTAAGCTTTTCTTTAACATCAAATAATCACCATAGTTGTAGAGCTCTAAGCACCTAATCCAACTGCTTCAAAGTGAAAGTAATTTAGACTGCAGTTTATAACCCATCGTGTGTATAGTGGTTTAATACTCACCGATTAAACGTAGAAGAAGGAACAGAACACCCAATGCATATGACTTGAGCTCTGGACTTACTGCCCTGTAAGAAGAAAACACAAAGGATATAGTGAATGCTTTATTAAATAAAACATGTTTAATATAATGTAAAATAAATTATTCAGTATGTATGTCATTCAGAGCATTTGTAAGGTGGCGTTGCCTGTTTCTGGCATTGCCTATCCAGTTATGTCCAATGATCCCTTTTCTGTTCATACCCTGGTTACTGTAAAACACATGGGATATTCTGCTTTAAATAAAAAGAAATTGTAATTACTCCATTAAGATAACCTGCATGTGAAGAGCTCACAGGGCAGGAAATCAAAGACAGAAATTAAAAGAACCTCAACTCACATGAAGCCATTGGATACCCATAATTATCCTCAAATTATTGCTATAAGGATAAGCCCCAGACCTGAAATCAAAACCTCATTCTGTGGTATCTCCTTGGACTAGTGGTGAATGTTTGTGCATATTACACAAACAGTGATCAAATCCACAAAGGGACACATATTTGAATGGACAAAATACTTAAGAGTAAACATGAAGTTACCCAATGTCCCTAGTTACAAAACTTTGCAAAATGCAGACTTGGGTGGGGTGCACAATAAAACTCACTACATACACCATCCAAATTGAAACAAAAATAAAATAAATGAATACAAGTGGGTTTGCTTAATATTATCCATCATGCATTAACCTCTAGTGTAGAACGAGACTGGGGTTGGTGTTCACTCCACAGCTTAACCTCATATGGATAGATATGTAGAACAACAATCTGCATTCAGAGAATGTAACTAAGAATTTCTGCATTTATAGGGTGTCATGCGTATCTGTTGGCATCATGTAAGCTAAACTAGAGATCTTTTCTTACATGTGTTCAGCCCTGAATGTAACAAGGGAGATTTGGTGGTGGCATCGTGCACAATCATCTAAAAAGCCTAAAAAAAGAAGGAAAGGATGCTCTAAAATGTTTAGAATATTTTTCATTTTATTATTTTTCATTTTGACCAAATTGATGTGGCAAGGACCTACAATTCTTGTATCAGATGTAAACCACCCATTTTAATCCCATTGCTATTACCGCTGCAAAGAATGTCAAAATGTTAGCCACTCATAGAAGGGTGAGGATCAGGAGATTTGCAGTGATTGTTAAAACAACATTCGGCATGAATTAAACATTACTATAGTGGATGCACACTGTGAAAAAACATGTAAGCATCGGGGTTGGTCTAATCTTTCAAATAAAGACAAAATATGTCCTGTATTCTACATAACCTTATGATCACTAGTGCCCGGGGACATTACACAACAGACAGACATATGATCAGCTTTGCGTTCGTCTGTCTATCTTAAATACAGAGCATAGAACAGAAAATGGCATAAACAGCTGAAGAACAATGATTATTACACAGCTTTAATTAATGGGCCCTTCAACGACACTTTGCTGCCAATCAGGGAGGTGCTATAACCTCTTCAAAAATCATTACTGGGATTTTTGCGGCGGCTGCTCCCTGTCTCAGAAATAATTACATCTGGAGCTGCATATTAAGTGCTGGACTTTAGAAGCAATGTTAACACCAGCTAATGGTGTCACTGGGAAATAAAAAGCAAGTCATTATGTTTGGGAACTGCGGATTTTGTCTAATAATCCTGCTGGAAAGTCGTTTTGTGACATTGATTTGGGGACCTAATATACCTTGAAGAATTATAGTGGTAATTCTCAGGTGTTCCCAGAGAGGTAAGAAGGAAGCTGTCCAAAATTTGATAATATTTCACAGTAGAGGTTTATTATACCAGCATAGAAAAGGGATGTGCTTGCTGTTTTAGAATCAGCATTTAGCAGTAGTGTCTTGGCTTAGTGATAGAACAGTAATAACATGTTTTATATTATTTAAAAATATATAATAACATCTGGGACAATAAAGCTGTGTGTTTGCTGTACCAAAACATTGATAATTCTTCCTTATTGGGTTACTTATATTTTATTTAGTTAGAACCACTCATTTTGCTCTTTAAGAAAGTCAGTTTGAAAGTTATTCCATAAGACTGGAATAAAAAAGATGCAAGAATTTCAATGTCCTGGCCCACCAAATATGTCTCCCAGAAATTGCATTGGAAAGACACATTAGGTTTTTCAAAAACTGGACAAATTCGGATTATTACAGATGTAATACCATATGTTTTTTTAATTGGATTTGGAATATAAACACTAAATTTATTTTTCTGTATGTTTATCATCAGATGATGTTAGAACTGCTTTGCATTTAGAAGCAATGTTACCAGCTTTTACTGTGTCTTCAGTTGGCCATTCAGCTATCCTTAAGCTGCGTACACACCTGCAATTTTTGTCGTTGGAAAGGATCTTTCACGATCCTTTCCAACGACAAAGGACTACACGATGCATGAACGGTGCTGTACATACAGCACCGTTCTGCTCTATGGCGAGGGGAGGGGGGAGAACGATGGAGCGGCACCCTGCTGCGCGCTCTCCCCTTCCCTTGCATTAGGATCGCTTGTCGTTCCTCGTTCTTGGATCCGGCAGGACGGATCCACGGATGATGAACGACGCCGACTCTACACACGCCAGATTCTCGCACGATACCTGGCCGATGCCGATTATCGGGCGAGATAAATCTGACGTGTGTACGCAGCTTACGTGACTCCCCAGATAAGAAAGTTTGAAACAGTTTCTCAAAAATAATTTGTAGAAAGAAAAAGGAGCCTGAAGCTGACGAGGATGGAGTGAAGGACAGGGCTGGTATGACCAGGGGCTAGGGGGATCAGGCAAGTGTAGGGTTAAATGGATGAAGAAGAGGGAGATAGGGATTGGAGGGTTTGAGTTAAGAGGGTGGAAGAGGAGAGGGGTTAAAAGGGTGGAAAAACATGAAGTAGGGCAGCAGTTGGCAAAAAGAGAAGCATGAGTTTCCTTTCCACCCACCCTACTTTGTTTTTGGCACTTGACTTGTGTATGGTGCTGCTTGGGAGTGGTGGATTAGCGGTGGTTGAGGTCTCTACAGGGCATCTTGGGGGTGGTTTTAAGTGGTGGGGAGATCTATCTCCAGGTTTATGGTAATGGGCCCCTTTCAAAGGGGGAGTGGAGGAGGCTGCAAGTAAAGTGGCCTTCTCAAGCAGGTATAGGAATTCGCGGTTGGCTGCCGTACGGACCTTACAAGGATATGTGGAGTGAGGGGTGTCTTTGAGGACCTGCAACCTGTAAGAGTAAGGGTACTGTTAATGTTAGGGGTAAGAAAATTGTTGTAGGGGTATGTATATGGGAGAAATGTTGACATATATGAGAATGTTTTTTAGTATGGTACTGTTAACAATAAAGTGTTTTTGTCATGTGGCAGCACTGGGCAGCACGGTAGCACAGAGGTTAGCTTTTGCAGCGCTGGGTCCCAGGTTCGAATCTCGGCCAGGACATTATATGCATGGAGTTTGCAGGTTCCCTCCCTGTTTTGCGTAGGTTGTGAGATCCTTTGATGAACAGCTACGGACTACTGACTTGTAAAGCGCTGCGTAATATGTCGGCGCTATGTAAACACCGAGTAATAATACAAATGAATAGCAAATGTAGTTTTATCTACCCATGGATTTGATACAAAGGTTAGTTACAGTATTAGTAAAACTGGTCTAATTTTGTTTCTAACTTCTATGGTATGATTATTATTATTGAGGAGTATTTATATTGCACCAACATATTACACAGCACTGTACATTAAATAGGGGAACTTTATATTCAATGATGCAGAAAGCTAAATACTTTAGAATATAATCATTGGGGTTTACCACTATTAAATGAAACAGCCAAATTACAAAGATAAATATGAAAACATACAAAAAGCTGTCAGAACCCTTTCAAATTGTCATAAAAATGTTATTTAATCCGTGGTCATCTGGCAAATGTACAGAATATTCTTCAGTCTGTGTAGTCTAATGGACATGGAGGATTTAGGTTTTGACAGCCAATCCTTGTGCCTGAGGGTTGCTGGAGGACCAGAGCACTATGACACAGCTGTGAAATCTAAAACATCATATAGCAGGCCTTCCTAGAAAATATGACAGGATACCAACTAACAGCCCCATGTAACAAGAGATAAGTGATAAGATAAGAAGGTATGTTGTCCCTGGGGAATTAGAGATAGGTTTCTAATGACAGAAGTCACCTACAAGAGGAGGCTAGCAGAGTATCTGATAGGAGCTTGTCACTGTGAGATTAGATTCAGATTCCTAATTGTAAAGCAAAACCCCAGGCAATCCCAACATAGCATAAGAAAAGATTAAATAACAATGATAGTGTGTTATCCACCCTATTTGACATATCGGGGCCACATCCCTCCTGCAACAGGATATACATCAAAATCACAAAAGATTTCATTTACAATTCAGACTTTAGAGGCCAAATACACTTACATTCGAAAATATTTGCTAATTATAGAATATTGTGCTTTATTAAATACCAATAAAATCACTGGCAATTAAAACTTAATTAAAAAAAAAATGCAAAAACAGTAAACTTACCTGACCCCGGCCAAATAGCCTTAAATACAAATTGGCATTTTAAGACAATGGATGTGAAATATATGTAGAGAATACCAGATTGACTTCACTGGATAATGCCAAAAAAACAGGCACTTTTTCCAAAAGTTCTTAGACTTTGAACCTTTCCAATGCCTTTTAGAACACATGTATTTAACTTTTAAATGGTGCATGTACTGATAATAGGTTTTATGTAAATGTGTGGGGAATGTTCAGTTCACAGTGTTATATATAAAGTTAATAGTACAGTAATAACTAGCCGCCACTTAAGGACAGGAATAAGAGATGTTGGCAAATGTGTTTTGATCTGGAAAATGTGCGGGTACATCTCATTGGTGAAGTGAAACTTCACATATAGAAATTGTACAGCCTACACGTTATATTTGTACTACACAGAATAACGCATAATAAAGTACAGTTATCTGGGTGCCCCCAAAGGAAATTGAAAATTTGACCTACCTAGGATGTCCAGATAAAGAGAATAGGCTACCATGGCCTAGCACCTCCCCGGTGAATTCTTAACAATAAGATGTCATCTCCAATCCTCCTTAAAAATATACCTGGGTGGTAAACAAGAGGTAGGGCATTTGACGGCAGGGTCCAGGGCAGTGGCAGTCTATGGCTGTGATGTGGAAAGCCCTTCTCAGAATAGCAAAATCTTCACCTTTGTTTACCTGTTGCTCTACCTCCGGTTTACCTCCTAGGTTCCTTGGGTTGACAGGAGAGGACATCATAGATGAATGGTCCATTTTTTTAAAGCACTGGATTGGGAAAACAGATATTTGTAATTGTTTCCTAAGTACTGTTATCCTTTTATGAGTGCTGGGTTGCTGGTCAGGAAGTTCCAGATGGTGGTCAGTTCTGACTTCAGATCGGAACAGGCTGCAGCAATGGCACGGTACTTAGCATCATTTAGAGAAGGCTGTGGCCGATGTCACAAATGTGGTCAATGCAGCCTTGCTGAATTTGCTAAGCCGTTTGGCCACTCCACCCGGGATATGTTGACTTAATAATGTGCTGAAACCTAGACCTTTTTAAAAAATATATTAATTCTGACTCTTCTAGATGAGTACAGCTGGATTCAATTGCACATGGATTTTTTCTGTTTCGATAACCTCTAGCTTACATAAACTTATCACATTAATATGGAAAACAGAAAATATATTTGTTTTGTACACAGAAACCAGTCAGATGTCAGCTTTCATTCTGTGGACGGTATCCATAATGTAATAATTGAATGCTTCTTGGTTCCAGTGGGAAAATTAATTAAAGTTAGCATCATCCAGTATTCTAACAATTTTATTATCTTTGCTTAACAACCCCACTTTTTGTATGGTGGTATATTAAATACAGAAAACATGGGAAATCAGAACAAGATAAAAGTATCTAATGGTGTACAACTGTTTTAAAACTAGGTAATACCAATTAGATTATAACATTCTTTAGTTCTATGCACTCACCCAACCGTGAAATCATTACGTGGGCTTAAATTTGATCAGAGGTAATGTGGTAAATGTTATTTGTTGTACAGAACAAGCAAAACAATGAGAGTCCATTATATTGCAAAAACTGAATGAAGGAAACTGTTTATATATTACAATTGTACAACAATAAATACTTTTGTGAACTTTGTACTTGAACATTTAACTCAAGTCAATATTTTTTATAGTTTTTGGATAGAGAAGGAAAGAGTAAACATTAATTTTTGAATTTTAATTTACAGGACATGAAGGTATAAAGGAAAATAAATTACAAATTTGGCATTAACTTAGACATGTCTAATCGGGGCTTTTACATGAAACATGTAAATGACTTCCTTGGTTAACAACCTAGAACAGGCAAAAAGCAGATGATGTCAAAGAAACTGTAGAAACTCCCATTCACTTTATGTTTTCAAGATCAATTAAGCCAATAAAGCCAGTAAAGTAGCAATTTTAGAAGGAGAGCTCTACAGTGGAAGTCTGCTCTAGGGATGAGCAAGAATGCCTCCAGCATTCTCGTGAAAATTTCCTCGGACTTCTGATGGGTCCGTAAAATTTCTGCATGAATGAATGCAGCCCTGGGAATTCTTTGCGTCAGTGTGCAATCCCCCGGTACTAGAGGTTAAATGGGGACAAGTTTCCCCATTCAAAACCTCTAGTGCTCTGAGATCTAGTGATCGGAGAGCACTAGAGGTTTTGTATGGGGAGACCTGTCCTCATTTAACCTCTAGTGCCGGGGATCGTACACTGAGTTAATCAATGAATGCAGCAATCATCTTTTTTTTTTTTTTTTGAATTTTTTTTTTTTTTATGAAAATTCGATCTCGATCGGCGAATTTACACCAGCCGTTCTCGCTTACAGTTTCGGTAAGCACAAACGGCCAGATTCACCACGAGATTGAGTTTAAAAATCTTGCTCGCTCATCCCTAGTCTGCACATTTTCTTTGCCAATTCTCTTCCACATAACCTTGTTGATCATTTTTGTTTCCACTTTAACTACCTATGTATAAAAAAAACAAAATCATAGCTATGTGTTAGTATACATGTCAGTGACTTAAGGGGGGTGAAGCTAAGGTTGGTTGGAAAGCCACTACATACAGTAATAATGTAAAAAAAAATGTAGCCGTTGTGAGTGGTTTTCTGGCTGTTTTATGCCACCCTCATTTTAATAATGAAGAAACATGCCCAGTGACTACAGGGCAGCACCTCCAAATGTAGCCAAGCCATGAAGAAACGGCCATAATTCTATAAACTGCAAGACTGACAATAAGCTAGCTGGAAAGATTAAAAAATTGGTACCCGTAGACATGAGGGTGTGACTATGGACTTTTCTGAAATACCAATGGAAATTTAGAAGAAAGCCAGATCATAGTAGATAGTAAATCACTGGGTCACCAGCAGATTTATTAGGGGGCTCTTGTAAACTTCTCACCTTACTGGCTGTCAGCCTTCTGCCCCAAAGAAGGAACAGCAGTGCTATTTGGCAGCTAAAGCTTCAGCAGAAGTATTAGAAGTATGATAAACAATCTGCAAGCCAAACTTCAGCATCTAACATATTTCCATGTGAAGTCAGATACCTGGTTCCATGCTGAGCACTGTGGTTTGATGTGAAGCCCCCACCTGAATGTCAGATGTCTAGTTCCTGTCTGTACTCTGTGGGAGCTGGTTGATGGAACTATGGGGAATCAGGGATGCTAAAAGCTCTTCAGGGGAGAAAAGAACAATGGCAGGGTAGAAAAGACAGGTAAAGATTTTGTGTACAAACAGTCCTTAGCTTTAGGTTTTCATTTTGGAATCATAATCCCTTTAATGCACCTCTCAGCTCCATTGCATGGATTGTAATGACACATCCTAATAGGAGTGCAGGCTATCCTTTAAACAAACTGCAAGAAAGCTTCACTTCTATTAAAGGGGCCCTTCTATGAGAATTGAAAGTCTGCTTTACTGTCATCCCCACTATACCCCAAAACAAATTGCTGGAAATAATGGAAAATTAAGAATAAAAGATACTTATGTCAACGTTAGCTTTCATTTACTACCTGAAGATGCTGGTGATGTTATTGTTGCTTAACCTCTGCCTTCCAAGAATTCTCACAAGATTGTCAATGCCGTGACCATGCCAATTTATAAAGTGGTCCCATA
This sequence comes from Pyxicephalus adspersus, assembly GCF_032062135.1. Lineage (NCBI taxonomy): Eukaryota > Metazoa > Chordata > Amphibia > Anura > Pyxicephalidae > Pyxicephalus > Pyxicephalus adspersus. Next base: position 143,863,354 of record NC_092859.1, read on the forward strand.
GGATTGGAAACCCAAGACATCATGAGAGTTAAAGAAAATACAAAAGAGGACTTCATATACTTACCTTTGTGGTGGGCATTTCTTAAAAAGCCACTTTATTACTTCTGTCAACCCACAACAGTCTGCAAAAATTCAAAGGTTGGAATGGATTGACTTCCTATTGCCCCCTTACTTCCTGTACAAGCCACATCAGTGATAAGGTCACAGACCTGGAGAATGTAAATTCTTGCAAAGGCTGGACACAAGTGAAGCAGAACTTCCAGAAACAGGCTACTATTAATGTAAGTATATGTCTTCTTTAGAAAGTATCATGCAAGTATTATGCAAGCGCCAGTGTTCCGGCAGGTATAATTTAAAGGGGACCACTCACTAAAAGCTTGTGAAAGCTGTGATTGCTGAACAACTACCCATGAATGTTAATTTCATTGATGTAAAGCTGATTTTTCAGATTCTCGAGTGTCAGTCACACACAAGAGACTTTTGTGCAAATACCTAGGGCAGCACTGTGGCTCAGTGGTTAGCACTCCTTGCAGCGCTAGGTCCCGGATTCAAATCTCGGCTAGGACACTATATGCATGGAGTTTGCATGTTCTCCATGTGTTTATGTGGGCTTCCTCCCACATTCCAAAATCATGCTGTTAGGTGATTTGGCTTGCCCACCATAATTGACACATGACAATGGTAGGGACATGAGAATGAGCACTATGAGGGACAGCTAGTGACATGACCATAGACTTTGTAAAGCGCTGCGTAATATGTCGGTGCTATATAAATACTGTGTAATATTAATATTAATAATATCTGTGTGGCCATTAGCTGAACACTTAAACTGCATCTTCATTCTTGAAGTTATTCAGAAGCTGTAAAAGGAAGAGGATCAGAACACCAGACAAGCTTTAGATTTCAAACCAGGTTAGAAATGGAACCATACACAATCTCCAAATGAAGGATCTACTTTAAGTAATGACATGGTTGCAAAAAGTATATAGAATTCATGAAATTTTGCACCCTCATGTTCACAATTCAGAACCTGCAAAAATACCCAGAATTTTTTATTGAGAAGATCAAAGTCTTTCTGCAGGAATGTACTTTAGGTAAAGGTGTAGTTCTATGCTGCATGGTCTGTATGGGGTTAAACATTCTTCTCCAGTCCATTGCCAGTAGCAGTAACATCTAGTGTAATGTGCAGTATCAGCAATTTCACAAAGCTCTAATACATGATCTTCCTTCACCTCTATGTATTTTGAAAACCGTAGTGTTGTGAATTTGATAAGTGCTGTAATAATGACAACGATGAAACACAACACAGCCTGCAGTGAATTCAATGTAAACCATTGAAATTTTGAGTGAAATGTCAGCATGGGAGAGCTTTGCAACCCTTACACAGCTTTGTCATAGAAAATTCTCTATTGAATGAGGACAGCTAATGTGGTTTGAAATATCATGTGGGCAGGTATACACCATTCTTCATAAGAGGAGATTTGCAGAGGCTTTCAGCCTGAATGGGGGAGTGTGTCAGACCTAACGCCCATGTAATCATCCTTCTTCCCCAGAGACATGCAAGCAAATCAGTCTAGACCTTGGTTAATGATAGCGATCTTGGATGAAGCAGACTTAACTGCAGCACTGCCAGAGAAACTGACTGAAGACTTGGAGATATATATATAGCAAGCAGTAGATTCCAGACATGTTTGCTTACCTAGGCCTGCCTTTGATGGTCTTGCATATTTGGGAAGTTATGAACTTTCAGGACAAGTGCAAAGGGCAAATTCATTTTGAATTTTAGAGATACAATCATCATTTATAGGGCATTGGGTCTGCAATGAATGCAGAGAGCATGCAGAATTAAGTAAATCAGGTCGTGTGTAGGAATCAATAGTCAAATCAATTATAAAATCTATGATTCACCCTCTCCAGACAACAACACAGCCACTGTCATATTCATGGAATATTTATCGGGTGTATATTGCTAGGAATGGGAAACCTGGATGTGCATAAATCATCATATTCTATTGAGAAAATATGTGCTCAATAAATGTGCCTCAAAACTACAGCAAACAAACCTATCAAATGTAATGTGAATAAGCTATGAACGATCAATATTTCCTCTGCAACATTCACTGCCTAGTTTTTTTTAAATACTAGGCAGTTAGGCACGTTTCTTTATCTTTTATGATGAGACCTCATAATGTACTGGGATGCTAAATGCCATTTTGGACCCATGGTGATCTGCAGTGTTCTGCTGCATTTAAATGAATGGGAGAGGTTGGGAACAATTTTTGCATGTGACTGTGGCAGATTGCAATGTGGTTCCAAAAAGTGACATATTGTCCCTGTAATATCCCCCTCCTATTGTGTGTAAATTCCCCCACCTACTAGATTGTAAGCTCTTCGGGGCAGGTTCCTCTCCTCCTGTATCACCGTCTGTATTAGTCTGTCATTTGCAACCCCTATTTAATGTGCAGCACTGCATGATGTGTTGACGCTATATAAATCCCGTTTAATAATAATAATAATAATAATAATAATAATAATATTGTGTAATTCACTACCTGAAGATGCTGGTGATGTTCATGTTGCTTAACCTCTGCCTTTCAAGAATTCTCACAAGATTGTCAATGCCGTGACCATGCCAATTTATAAAGTGGTCCCATAGAATTGGAAAACCAAGAGGCCATACTGTGGTCCAAGAAAACCTGCCAGCATCACGACAGTTAAAGAAAATACAAAAAAGGACTTCATATACTTACCTTTGTGGTGGGCATTTCTTAAAAAATCCCCCCACCTACTAGATTGTAAGCTCTTCGGGGCAGGGTCCTCACCTCCTATATCACCGTCTGTATTAGTCTGTCATTTGCAACACCTATTTAATGTGCAGCACTGCTTAATATGTTGGCGCTATATAAATCCTGTTTATTAATATTAATAATAATAATATTGTGTGGTTGTTGTGCTGCGATAGCTATGGCCACCACTGGGTGCCCTAACAAGCCCATAAGCCGTTGCGGATTTCAATATTTATAACATAAATTCAACAGAATATTGTTTAATCAGTTTAAATGACACCTAAAAAGCAGTGGCCCAATTCAAATCCAAATACTAACCTTGGCAGTGCGCCATCTTCATGCTTACTGTAGTTTAATAATCTCAGAAAGTATTAAAGCCAAAAGATAAGCATGATAGCCATGATCATACCAATATTAGAAACTCATCAGTAATGGCAAGTCTTATATTCTCACCTTCCTTTATGCTGATCTAATTGTTGTTATTCACACAAGTTGGGGTATATCTGTACATATTTAATGTCTTTGCAGATAAATTCTCCAATGTTTGCTCCACATTGCTGCTAGCTACATCTATCACTACGTACTGTTGTTGTTTAAACTATGACACTTTTTTTTATGCATGTGCACTTTTTACATTTTATTTTGCAATCTGATTATTATGTGCCTTTATTCCTATTAATTAACATCATCTGTTTTTGCTATACTGTGCTATTCGTGGTGTAAACATAAGTAAATGCTATGACAAAAAGCATGGGAATATACCAGATCTATCATATATATATCACATTTTATATATACATATGAAATAAAGTTTTACATTTGCATAGCTTGTTATTGGGATATGTTTCTGCTAGTATATGGGAGAGATGACACCATTGTAATAAGAACCCACTGCACCATTTCCTTGTTTCTCTATGAGATATTTTATAGTTTTAATTTTGTGCATGTCCTTTATCACTTTCCATATTATCTTATCATTTCCCAGAATGTCTGGGAACAAAAACAGAGACCACAGATAAAAAATAACTTGCATCTCTTTAGCATAACCAACCATACCAATATATTTTCATCAAAATGGGAATTACTGAGCAAGAACTGAAAACAATATTACATATGTACATCTATGTGTATTCATCTTTGGTAAATGGATGACCGTGAATAAATGGAAATTTCTGTACCAACTAACAAAATCATGGCATGAGTGTCATTTGACTTTGCACAGATGTCATATAGTCATGAGCTCTACACGCCTGACAGCTGCAGTATATTTGGAAACTTGTTTCAGCTTCTACAGGAACAAAGACTTCTAATCAAAACCCACCGGAGATTTTACCTTTTAAAGAACGCTGGGACTGACTGCTGACAAGTTGCAGCACTGCTCATAGCTGGTGAATAGGAAATTCAGTTATTGTCAACAAGTTAAAGTAGCCACTATTCTTTTCAATGCTCCAAAAGTGACATCCATGAGCATTGTTGTTTAACCTCTGAGTGACATCTAATGAACATTTTACTGGCAAAGCTTACAATTGATATCTCTTTCCAGTTCAGTTTGGTTAGTCAAAGAGGTGAAAAGCAGGGACAGAAACAATGAATGTCACTGGCAGCATTAACAGCTTCTATTAGGCTTAGTCCTTTGGAAATGGAGGATGAGAAGGACCCCGTTGGGAGGTGCACTGGCCAGAGCTGTGGATCATGTCTCCCGTATGGTTGGCGGGTTGTGTCTCTGGTTCTGGCATCATGACGTCACTAGGGGGGAAGTTTCTTCCCCTTTGAGTGACACACAGCTCCCCGCACATATGCAGTCCGGAGCCCATAAGTTTAGTGGTCCGTAGGCCTGAAAATGTTAGTGACCACTGGAAATGCATGTGCATGTATGTGTGTGTATAGGTCTCTGGGTAAAAGCTAGATCCTCAATCATACCCCACCACCACATTCCCTTCTTGTAACACATCCTACTTTTTTATTTTTTACCTTATTATGTGACCAAAATATACTCACTTAAATCTGCTGTCCCGGACATTTGACAGTACTATGTAAAGATGCTGGGGAAGGATGATCAAGAGCTGCAGATGTGGCCGCGTCTGATGATCTCCTACCCTTTACACTAACTACACTGCCTCTGCATGCCTTTCATGCATCTTTACTGGACCCCACCACTGGACGGTCAATAGCATCCATAGTACGCTGGCAGGCACTGACCTATACATCTGGCCTCATTTGTTGTAATCTGAGGAAGAGAAACGACTTGGGATTGAGGTATAATGTGACCATAGTATTAGGCGAGTACATTTAGATATATTTGTTTCTAACAAGTCTTGGTTTTGGGGAAATTCCAACCCTTACAGCAGTTTAGTGAATTTGCAGAAAAGAACCAATCAGATGCAAGGAAAAAAATAGAATATTCCTTGAACATGATTGGATTAGTGAAGTCAGTAGATCCTTTTCTAACTTACTAGGCTAGGTAAAGTATCCCTTTTTTTCAAATTCAATTGCTATATCAATAGCCTATTTTGCTTTATTAAAACAACCCCAATGCATTGAAAATCTCTTTAAAGCATTATCTACGCATCTGTCCATATCCTCTTTGTATAATAAACTTTATATTTACCAAACCTGGTAAATGTGACCACATGTGATATGAAAACTAAGTAAACTATCCAATCATCCAGTATTCACGCAGGCAGGCCCTTGCAATATGAAGGTGTTAGATCTAAAGGAAACTGCGCAGTTAGATTTTATTATGTTCAGTAGGGCTTAGATTAGGCATTCACTATTACAGTAGTTGTAAGCTATGACCAGCAAATAATTACTATTTCTTGCGAAACCTTAACATAGAAGATCAACTGTTGTCTCCTGCACCACTTATTATTATTATTATTATTATTATTAATAATATTATTAACAGTATTTATATAGTGCCAAAATATTACGTAGTGCTGTACATTAAATAAGAGTTGCAAATGGCAGACAGACATAGACAGTGACACAGGAGGAGGAGAAGACCTTGCCGGAAAGAGTTTACAATGTAAGATTTCCGATTTCAGCAGATCTGATTGCCACCAACAAACGCAATCTACAATAAAGCAATATAGTATTTAACTTGAGTCCTAGCTGTATTCTTGGTGCAATAAGAAATAGTTGTGCTCATTATTTTCGTGGCAGCAGCAAAAGTTTGTATTATTTAGTGCTCCTAATACAACAGCCCAGGGGGCATCTCCGCTATCTCACCTGATAAGAATAATGACAGATGGAGTCTGGGCCATTGCGCCAATCATGCTGCAAACACACATCACACACAGGAATGTGAGAAAGGCCTCCTGGCATCCAGGGCTGGGACATTTTCCAGGAACAACTGTGCTGTTCTCCATAGGGACAGACATGACACACGAGCAGCCAGTCAGATTCTAGATGAAAAAAAAAATGTAAAGCAAAGGGTATGCAAAAGATTTTTTTTTGTGCCATTTATAAGCAAGTTATCAAGAGGAACTGCCAAATGGCAATTAAGCAGTGCATAGTAATCTACCAATTATCATAAGCTTTATTTATATACACACCTCGCTTTAAACTCCCACTGAGAACATCATTTACAGAGGATTAATAAATATTTTTTTTCTTTCTCCATATCAGAACAACACCTACTTACAGAAGCTTTTGTATAAAAGAGTTCATTGCTAAGATTATGGGAACATTCACTTAAGCTGGTTGAAGATGATGGACTTTGTGGTTGCCAAGCACTGTTGTGAATAAGAAGTAGAAGACTTGCATATGCTGAACAAATAAAAGAAATAAAAATGTTACCTTCTAACATGTTACATTGAAGAACCAAGACATAAGGCTGGCTACTTTGGGTAGCCATGTTGGATTGGTGTATGGTGGGTATTCCTATCATGTTCTGCCCTTCATTGTCACCTGTTTATTGTAGTCATTGCTCATGACTAGGGTAGTGCAGATCCCATGCCCCTGATCCTTTCTTCTTTTAACCCCCCCCCCTTTCATTCACTCCTTCCTCCACCGATACTTACCCCTCTCTCTATACTTTAATCATTTCTTAATCTTCCTTTTTCTTGCCAACCTTTCCCCTTCTTACCCCCTTCCCCTTTATCAAAAACTCAACACCTTTTTGAACCTAAAACTGTCTGGCAAGCAGCCGTTTATTTATACACAACAAATAATTTAACATAACATTTGCATAAATAACCATAAATACAAAATAACTATATATTATTTTAATTAACCATAAATACCATACATAACATTAATAATAACCTTCAAACTGTAAATAGCTATAAATAACTATTAATAACTCTTAATAATAACCTTTTTAATACCTCCCAACATTTCAAAATATTAACACCCCCCAAACTTTAGACTATCCTTTCAGTCTACTTCCATTAGTTATTTACCCAGGCTGCAGGTCTTGGAAGGTCCCGCCTCCTGTTGCAATAGTTGCAACCCACCATTACCACCGTTATGGTCCCTAGGCCCAACCCTGCCTCAAGGGCCCACCCAAACCAACTTAAAGGGGCACTCCACCACCCAGGATGCCCCTTCACCACTGAATTACCACAGGCCACTTACCTTCCCCCAGACCCCAAGCGCCAATATACTAACTCGCCTAAAGTCCAGGGAGGGTGGGTGGGAATGTTCTTCTTGTAAAAACTGTGACGACTTCCGACACAGCCCCCCCTATATCTGTGCCCTTATTCCACCCCCCCTTGGACTTTCCCTTATCCCTTTCTGCTCCTCCCAACGCATCTTTCAAATCTTTAACTCTTTCTCCCTTCTTTCCTTCTAACTCCCCCCTTTTCATCCTTCGCTGGGCAGCCCCTTACACTACTGTCATTAAGGCCCTGCTCCTATTTTGCAGTGGGCCTTTCTTTCTTTGAGGGATAAATGCTCCAAAAATGGAGAACAACAAAAACACTGTAATATGAATAAGTCAGTGTTAGGTAGAATTCGGCAGCATTCGGAGCTCCTCTATTTCATGTCTGTGTTGGTCGCCATCCTAGAAAAGCCCCTACCACATACTGCTCATGTTATCTGCGGTTTAGGAATTTAAACTTTCTTTTCTCTGCCCTGTGTTACCTTCTAAACTCCTCCGATTCAAAAAAGATGCTGGACAACTATATAAGAAATTTCGAATTATTTAAATTTTGGCTGGTAGAACATTATGTATATTTTAGTTATTCCTGAAATCTGGGCCAGCTGTAAGAGGAAAAGTCTATGAAAGCAGGGAGAACATGTCAACATTTATGAATAAAGCTTAGCGGGTCTGAGGTTTATAAAGTGAGTCATTTTTATGGGTAATAGGGCAGGCATAAATCAAAAGTATATAGAGTAAATAAGTAAGATAAAAGTAATACAAGCTTTATAATGTTTATTTAAAGAAAAAGAAGTTTATGCTTTTTCTGCATGTTTTTGCACTTACAGTACCAAATAGATATAACAAAATGTTTCCTATTGTATATTTAACAGATCAAACTGGAGTATATACAAGTATAAAGATAGGGATTATGTATTCCTATAGCAGACCCCAAAAACAAGGGCGCCAACATGGGGGACAAAGGGGATAAGGTACCAGGCCTGGGTCAGTAAAGCTTTTATTCAGGGACAGCTGACAGCTGGCAAGTTGTTCTGGGGACCCCAAGATCTAGCAAGTGCTGGATCTGTTCTAATGTACTGACTCCCCTGTGTGTTATTCCTGTCTTTCGACTTGACTTTGGCAAAGCTGGAATTTTTGGGCATAAGGGAAGTGTGGCAGGGGGTCCAGCTAGCATTGGGCCCAAAAATACTGTATATGATGATGACCCTGCATGAAAACAATGACAGTAACCACAGCAACCAACCAGAACTCATGGTGCTTCCACTAATCTGAATGATTTCTAGGTACTAGTACCATTTGTACAGTATCACTGCATTTTACAGGTTGTACTGTACACAATACAGAAACTAATTTTCTTTTTATAGTCAGACACTGTCATACACAAAACATTTTCCTTGTTCATGCACCAGGGGATCTGCTAGGCTATCCCCAGAATTACAATCCTGGCTAATGTTGTGCTAATTTAGTCCTGCGCTACTTGACCATAATGTGCAACTCACCCTCCAATTTTTCTCCTACTTTAGAGATGAGAACCCAGTAAATTGTATCTGTATTAACAGTGAGAGAAATAAGTGTGTGCTGAAAAGGCAAATAGCCTATTCTTAATGAATAGGAGATGAGAGAATTATCAATGAATCAGCACGCATTTTATTCCCAGTCTGTAATTGTCTCAATAAGATGAAGACTTGGGAAGCAGGAAATTGCTTCCTATGGTTAATGCTGTGTTTAAAATGAGCTATCTGTACTATAGCACTTATCTAACATTGTACAAATAAACAAAATTTGAATGAGGGAGATTACAGTCATTCTTTCTGAAAAAAGCAAATATACAAGTAATAAAAATTCAATATGTGGCCATGGATTTTCTAATATTCCTTCCCATATGTTCCTCACTTATATTTACCATGGGACTGGTTTATTAAAGTACTCAAAGACTGGAGAAGATACACTTTCATCAGTGAACCTGGGTGATCCAAAAAACAGTCTGAGAAGTTTGAGCCGTAAGGGCTCCTTCACACTGCAAGCACTAAACAAAAAGGTAGAACTGATTGGCTTTTCTAGAAGGTGCTGACTTTGGCTTTGAGCAGGCACTGGCTTGCTCTTTACAGGTGGGGACTGGTGTTTTTACCAGGCACTAACTACCCCCACAAACATTGCACATGTAACAGGACAATAAGTCTCACTCCAATGATGTCATATCACATAAAATACACGGAGGGTTTACTGATGTGGTTCACCCTAAATTGGTCTCTTCATTAAGGAAAATACCTGGTGTGAAACACTTTAGCTCAGAAGTATCCTTACTGGGACCTTTGTCTGTATATGTTGAAAGCAATGAAACTCTTTTGGATAGCATCATAGGTTTGCAGCTAACTCGAGCTATACCAAGCTCTGGACAGACCTGTACCCATATCTGGCAGCCTTAGGCCTACATATTGGGCTTTTGGAGCAGAGACATCCAGGTTCTTATTTACAGCCACCTGCTAGAGATTTTTTCTGTGCTGACATGTATTTTCTAATAAATCCTATTGATTTCAAAATAATTTTCTGTGCCACCAAAATGGTCCAGCAGAATTTGCATGAAAGCCAATAGAGGCAAAGTAATAGCATGCATATGTCTCAGTGAGAACAAGTGAGTTTACATTGTCCTAACATTTTGCCAGATTTACAAAGTGTCACTAAATGGCAAGACTCGCTTGAAATGTGAACTAGCCCAGAAACCTCATATGCACATTTTGTCAATTAGCGAATACAGGGGTTCCCAACATGGCTTGGTGATCCATCATGAATTAGTAAATGACTAACAAAAATGATCACATTCGTTTCCTAATAGAGAGAACAGAATGATATGCCTCTGCCTCACGCCAACCCTCTCATAGAATAATGTCCGTTAGTTCCACTGTCAATGAGCACAATCACTAACAACCATTTCCAGTGGCAATTGTTAAGCATGAGTACATACTGTGGCTTAAGGATTTACTAAGGTATGTCTAAAAGCAAAAGTCTGTGGAATAGTCACTTCCTAAAAACAGGAAGGTATTGACTAGTACTATAGGTTATGGTCTGGATATAAAAACTCGCTGTCTGCTATTAAAAAAAATGGGTGGTGTTTTAGCAGCCCGAGACTAGTTTTCACCCTAATAGGGTAAAAAAACTACATCAGGAACAGTGGGCACAAAGACTCCTGGGCCCAAAAGTAGGCTATCCTTTAAGAGGCTTCCAGTGACTCTTGCTGTATTAATGTAACTAAAAACTTTCTGAATGTGAATACCATGACCTAGTATGAGCACTGTGACCTACTACAAATAATAAATATCTTCAGCTGCAAATTGGCAGCTTAAAGCACACCTTCCACTAAAATGTAAAGTCCATTTTCACTGGCCGGATCCACCCCCCCCATAGGGTAGAGCTGTGCATAATGCAGAAGGTGACGTCTCATGAGATGTTCTTGCAAAGGACTTGAATATCTTCTCTTGAGATTTCAGCTGTTTGGCATGCCCAGCAATATGGAAGTCAAGTATAAGGAATGTGTTTCAACTACATAGGGTATGTAGTTTCAGGAGTGGAAGGGGGTCCATGTAGTATTGCATTAGGTGATAGCCAGCATGCTTCCCACAGTTTTGGGCAAGTTAGAGAGTCCAATGCTCCTGGATGTTTTTGGTTCATTAAATAATGCCCATAAGTCACAGGGTTTGCACATGTTTATATTACAATGCAAGAGAGTCATTTTAGAACTTACCACTTTTGTGCAGCCAGCAAAGCAGGCAGACAGGTAGGTTATACCATCAGCACCACAGACAGGAGTGAAGGTGTCATTGTGACATTCACAGCCACTGTTACAGGGAGGCGGGTGATCGAATGAGTACCCCGAAGAACTAAGAAACAAAAAGAAAAACACCTACATTTGATTTACACAAAGTATAACCTGTAGGGTAAAAATCATATAAGACAATGGAGATATTTTTTTTAAATACATGTCTGTGATCTGTTACATGGAGCTCAAATTGGAAGCAATATCCAAAACCAAGAAATGTAATATAGAGGCCCCTCCCCAAGTAATGGTGGACAAAGGTCAGCCCTTGCTTGAGCATAAACCTTGTGTGCAAGAGGAAAAGCGCTATATGCACAACTTACAATGTCTATTTTAATTTTTTTTTAATTTTATGTATAAAAAAAAAACAACTAATTTTCATCAGGGCTTGGTACTGTTGAACAAAGTATGCATATGACTGATAACAGTGGAGATATTCTGAGATAATAGTTAACTAGCAACTGCATAGTCCCTTTGTACCTCTCAAAGATATTTTTTTTTTGTTTCTTTTTTTTACACAATAGTCTAAATAAAGCTAAATTTGGACTGCACATGCTGCTTTTGGCACTTTCTTTTTTGCACTCCCAAGAGTAAAAACTTGATTTGAGTTCCTAGTCTTTCTCAACTACATCAAAAGTTCATAGTATTAAATCAAATATCATTAAAGCTCACAAAATTTTACAATCTAACAGTTCAATCCTTGCACAATCATGTAATATAACAATCTACCAAAATGATCTAATTTATTTCCAATCAGCTGTATGAAGTTATAAAATGTGGCTTTTACCATATCCCTTACAAGATAACATTAACGGAAGCCTACCATTAATAGAAGCTTACCACTAGATCGACACTATATATAACGCATAGAAAACACAGGTGAGTAGAGGTAACTCACTACACAATCTTACTGTCAGTAGCAGGCAATCAGATTACAGATTCTATTGGCTGATGTTCACAGCCATTGTGGATACCTAGTTAGATTATGAGGGGGGATAAGCCAAAATGCCTGGGTTAGAGTTGCAAACAGTTTATGGAATCTTTGAAGATCAATTCCAGAGATCCCTTTTGAAGGGGTACTTTCTGTTATTCATTTTTGAGCAGAATAGGCAAGCTATTTTCAAACAAAAGGTATGAAAGGCCATGGAAATGTCATGGGGTGGGGAGTAGGGCATGTGCCAATGCTAAAATGTATATATTACTAATAATGATCATTAAAAATTGCATTTTATCCTACATAGACTTGTCAGCATTTCCATACAGCTCTAACACACACTGACAACATGACTATCTTGAGTCCACCCATTGTAAAGAACAGGGCCTAAGTTATCGCAGTCATTCTGTTCCATGGAACCCCGAAGTTTCTCTAGAGGCGGATAGGGGTTTCCCACACTCTAATGATGTTCATACAATCTATAACAGTGGTATTCTAGCCAGCACTGTAGGATATATTCCTTTCTACTGCTCACCAATTTACAGTTGGAGGCTTATATTTCCAATGATCATTAAAGCATTGTTTTTAGTATGGGTTCCCTGAGGCCAGAAAATTCTTTTAAGGGTTCCTCAGGGTAAAAACGTTGAGTGTGACTTATTTAGATTATTGTCTCTGGTGACACAACTAACCGGGATCAAAAGCAATGGACACGGTATAGGTTTTTCTTTATTTGTGGCAGCAAATGTTGCAGTTTTCACCCAAAGATCCTGAAGATTCTTTGTGAACCCTAACCTCATACCTACTCCTAAGCAATAAAATGTTAGTTGGATCAGAAGCTAAGCATGCAGGGCAATTTTGAAATCATTCTAGCACTTCTAGTAGTAGATGATTGCTCAGGACCCAACACTGAGTGGATGGGTTTAGATTTTTTTTCCAAAACTCAGCAGGAAGCTTGCTAGTAAGGCTTATTAGTATATAAAGTCTCAAGAAATATAATGCTGAGGATAACTGAAAAATAAAACTGGAACAAACAAAAATTTCATATATAAGTTATAAGTAATTATAAGTTAAAATATTTTTTACATGCTTTTAATTAAAAAAATATGGTGGCAAGAATCTAATAGATTGTGATTGAAAAACCTTCACTTTTCCCATGCACAAATGATTTTTTATAGGCAACATATTTTAAAATAGGTAAATTCAGTGGCCAACATTGTCCATATTTAGTCTATTATATAACTATCAGTTGGTTATTTTACTTCAGCCATCAAAGCTCTCTATTTCTCTAGTAAATTTTCTAAAAAGAGCTAACCGATTCACATTCATTTACTCAACCAAAGAGTAATTTTTCAAATGGCAGCTGTAATCTATGAGTCCAGGAGTGCATTGTATATGGTCTGTAACTTTATAAAGATCCATTATATCAAAGGATCATTGTCGGGAAAAGTAACACACTGTACTCTTTAAAGACTTTGAAACCGCAGGTGTGACATTTATTGCTGCTTAAAGCAGGTAAGAAGTGCACTTTGAACACTCTTGCCTGGTTTAAACATCAATAAATGCTGAAACTGTCTGAAATACTTTGTGAAGTGTTCTCTGTCACAGTATGGCCATTCTAGATATTTATGTATTAGACTAGCGGAAATCTATCTGCTATTTCTGAATTTTGAAAATGTCCCAGCTTTTTGTAGTAAGTTCTCAGAGCTTGATAAAATGCATTTAAAATTTTACAAATAAAGAAGATAGTGAATTACCAATATTTCATAGACTAGTGGAAGAACTGTAACAGATGCTATTGGTCCAAGGAATAAAGGGTGCCTGGTATTTAAAGCACATTACCCAAAATCTGGAGAACATAAGCCATTTCAATGCTTGAATATCTTTTCAACATTCTACTAGAACACTCCAAAATCTTCATGGGCACAGAGTTTGTATATTGATAAGAATTATGTGAAGTAAAAAGAAGAGTGATGTGTACTGACTATTTGTTGGGCTTTAGTTATTTTACCAACCTAAACCACTAACTTGCCCTACTTGCTACCCTTCCGACTTTTACTCATTGATCATGGAGTTATTGCACCTCCTTTTTCTTGAAGGCATAATTTATAGCCACAGAAACTTTAATGGCACTAATTTCTATGACTGTCAGAGTGTAAAATGCAGCTCTTCCACATACAGTAAAGCATTCCACATGTGTTCATGCATACCAACTTTGTCAAATCTATGCAGAAGCTACAAATTTACTTTAATACAATGCTGACTTTCTAGCAAACACAACTGCCAGATGAATAATTTCTTATGGGTGATACTTTATGGCTAAACAGAAACAAAAGAGAAGATTAGAAACCATCCCATAGAGTTTTACTAGCACTACATCAATGCTGGACGCTATTATAGTAATCACTGTGCTGGGAGCTACTTTGGGGATTACTGACACCAATTCTGGAGGTTTTTTATAGCAATCATGGATACCAATGTTGGATGTTTTCTTAGTGTCCACTGAAGCAAGTGCTAGGGTTTAACAATGTAATCAAAGCTAGGGGTCGATTCTGCAGCCAATGGCACCATTGCTATGGAGTTATTTTTGTGATCACTGACACTAATACTACAGGTTATTTTACTGACATCAATGTTACCAGTTTTAATTTTTTTTTACTGCAACCACTGACACCCTGTTGGGGTTTTTGTAATACCGATACTGACCTCAATACTTGGGAGTTTTATAGCGTTCACTGATGTTAAAATTGCATTTGCAGACACCAAGATTGGAGTTTATTAATACACCCATTAACACCAAAACTGTTTTTTTTTTTTTTTTACTGCAATCACTAATACCAATAATTCAATAAGCTGACACCAGTCTTAAGGGATATAATACCAGTCATTGACACCAGTGCTAGGGGATTTTATTGTGGCCACTGGCACTGATGATAGTGGTATTATTGTAGTCACTGACACTAATGCTAGGGGTTACTAATGCATCCACTGATGCAAATGCCAGGGGTATTATTGCAGTCAATGACACTAATACTGGGGCTTGTCAATGCATCCACTAATGCCAATGCCAGGGGTTGTTATTTCTCCCACTGACACCAATGCTGGGGTTGATTTAGCATCTTCCGACACCTATGATGAGGATATTTTTTTTTTCTCTTTTGATGTATTGTTTTTTAATACCTTCAAAATTTTAGGCTAAAAAATAAAAAGTATTATGTGTTTAACAAAAGTGAGGGTTCACGATGAGTGAAATGAGAAATATGCAAATCTCACAATAAGGCTCCTTTTTACTGACTATATTTTAACTTTGAATTACTAAAAAGAAATTCTTACAGCTTTCTCACTTGGGATATATTTCCAATACCAACACCCCCCTAATATTCCAATACCCACTTTCCTTCTCAGCAATTTGGTGACAATACTATATTCATATTAACTTTTAGAAGCTGTTAGAAGCTATTGCATTTTTCTGTCCAACTTGGAGTTACAGGAACAAAATATATCATTTTTTTAACGCTTTTCCCCAAAAGTCTTTATAACCTACAATTTTGATGACAATACCATTTTCAGGGGTTTAGCAACTCACTTCCAAAATCAGAAATGTAAATTAACTGCATGGCGGAAATTAGCCTAATTTTCCCAAAAATATCTCCGCTTGTGAAAATTGTTTTTTTAACACAAAAGTAAAATTGTGTGATCATTCTTATTGAGGGTGTCCTCCCAGAACATCAAATCTCTGTTTCCTTTGCAAAAATGTAAAATAAAAAAAAGTAGTAAAAAAGAAACACTTTAAACAAGAAGCAATGTACTGATTTCTTTATACGGTGTTTAAAGGTTTAATAAACCTATAGATACTGAATATTTAATCACATTGTATGAAAAAATGTTTTTATTTAATTTTCACACTATTATAAAGAAAGCAGCCACTTTATGTATCTATTTGTATAGACCGGACCTATTTGCAGCCGTCGATCAGGATTTATAAGAGTCGCTTTATTAATGTATTCAGATTCAGAACAATTAAGGATTAAGGATTAAGGATGAATGTCCCTGACTTTTTCCTTTTAATAGCTTTAAGTGGCTGTTTTTCCGAGTCACCTGCACAAAAAATAAAAAACCTAACAGAAGATGACTAAATATGGTGTATCCATATTGCCGGAGATTTATATAAGCACAGAAATGTGATAATAAGCAATAAGTACCCATGTCACTCCTAACTCCTTTTACAAAAGACCTTCCAAAAATTCTGGCTGGCTGACTTTACCAGCGTGTTCTGCTCAGCTTGTGTTATAGAGCTGCTCGGCTATAAAATCTTTTAGTGACATCTGTTTCATCGCTTAAATTAAGTAAACTTGACCTTTTGTACAGCAGTGGCTTAGTTTGGCAAAACTGCATCACTGAGCAGAAAGTATCAGTGGTTGGTATAAACCATGTTATGCTAACGCAGAAAATGGGAATTGGATAGTACTTACATGTTTCCATAGGGAACAGTTACTCCCGCTACAGGTCCTGTGTCACAGCCAAGGAAGAGGAAGGACACGTAGCAAGCTGTGGACACCAGGTTTACCAACATCGCCATTCTGATGGCACCCAGGGCAGATAAGCTTAGTTTCTTCACAAGAAGTCCTCCTAGGAAAATGCCTAAACAGGCACACGGTATTGCTGTCATTCCTAGAAGAAGGCAGAGTATTGTCACTGATTGTTTCTACCATTTTCCATAAGTTTTCATTTCAGCAAAAGGAAGGGGATTTGTCTGATCAGGTCTGTTAAATTACAGAACACACTTGTATTGTGTTGTATTGTAATTGTATAGCACAACTACTGCATTAGGAAAGTAGAAGTAAAACTATGAAATTGAAAGTTGTTAGTACAATGTCCATCTGACTTCATTTCTATTTCTATGACTTTATTTGGGCTTTAATTTGGCTATGTAATGATATACTGTATGTATGGGGGGCTGCTATTGCACGTCTCATTCCGAAGATAGATGCCCGGACCCAGGGCTAGAAGCATATTATTAATAAATGTCAGAACTAACTATCTCAAACAACATAAGATTCAAAGCATCAGTATGAGAAGAATTCCCAAAGAAGAGTTCAATAATGGTAACCTCCATTAATTTTTAATGATACTGGCCATTTAAACCTTATAAACCCTTTTGACCTTGATTATTGAATTCTGGACATTTGTTATTTGATTTTCATGACCATAGAAACTGAATTTTATTGCATCTAACTGATCTTTTAACACGATTTTGGACTTACTGGTGATTTATCTAGTATCGTTAGTTCTTATACAGGGTTCATATTTTAATAGAAACTCTTAGGATCCAAGGTCTGGGAATAGGCTTCCGGTTTAGCAAAGTTAAATAGCTCTTCTGTTGGAGTAGCCATATATTGAAACTGCATTCAAAGGGGTTTTTCAACACATAAAATTTAATGTTTTACAATTCAGCAGCAATACCAAATTGCACTTTTGAACAATTTAGCCACAGAGCTTAATAGGCATATCAAACTGCACGCAAATTAAGACATTTCTATATTGTGTGTCTCTATTTTCCCTCTTACCTAGCAGTTGATTGGCAGATGATGTTGTCAAGTTAAATTGCTGCTCTAGGTATTTCCCCAGGAAAGCTGCAAAGCCAGCTACTACAGCTATCTCCATGCAGGCTGCAAGAACGATGCAGGTGAACACAGGGTTGGAGAGCAGATGCTTTGTGACTTTTGGAATGACTGAAAAGAACAGAGATATTAATATTACCATCTCGGATGTCTATTTCATCTTGACATTCAGTTGTTTACCAGACATCCTATTCAATGTCCTAATAATTGTTTTTTCATTTTTCTTTCACAAAAAAAAAAACCCAGAGTTGTGCAGTTGACCAGGAGAAATAGAAAAATACAATAAGTAGGATCTGCTGCATAAAGAAAATTGTAATGGTGTCAAACAAGTTGTAATTGGTCTTGTCTTAAGGTTAAAATATATAGAGCATGCTTAACACAGATCTTAAACAATTTCATGTATCTCAGGACCAAGTATCCCTTTAAAAACAAAATGCCCATTAAATAGTTTTGTCAATTGGAACTATCTTAATGGCTAAGATAAGCTGTGGACGGATGGTGGCGCAGTAGATTTGGACTACTAGTAAAACCGTACTTTGTGAAAATGAAGTAGACAGGTACAATTCCAAAACTCAATGCTAGTAAGATCGTATTTTTAAATTCTGAACAGTTAGTTGAACATCCTGGTCTAAAATAAGTCATCAGACATAGAAAAGTGTTGGATCATAATTATGTTTTATGGTATTTATTAATAATATTAATATTAATAATAATATTAATATTAATAATAATAATGTCCCCTCAGTTTATGTAACGGATGTTAACCCATCAGCTGCTATACTAGTCCCCAGTTCAATAATATTCTGAAATGTGCTAAAATTAATAATGTACATGATAATTACTCGTTTTCAGTAAAAAGGAACCAGTTCCCCTGTTGTCATCCACTTAGTCCTATGTGGACATTACCCTGCGTACCCTGTAACCTAAGGACAATGGCTGCCATCTGATCCTGTCCTGGTCCTGCTCTCTGAGGCCTGATAGCCCAAATATATACTTCTTGAAGTTCTCTGAACTGGTTTTGTTTTTCTGTCTGTTAATTTATTTTTTATTGTCTGATCCTTTGCGTGCCACCTGAACTGACCCCTGTCAGACCATTGACCTCATACTCTCTTAGCACTCAGATATCTCACCTAGCTGACTGATTCCTATGTAAGACTCTTGGCCCCTTCCTCTGATCTCTCTCCTCAGGGGCCCGGTCCTGCCTTTGTAAGTCACATGTGCTTCACCAGTCCTTGTCCCTGCAGATGCTAGGCCTTAAGTAACAACTATGTGCTGGAACAAAGCAGCTAATTTCTGAGACTTAGCAGGGGCTTGTCTCTAGGTGATTAGTATTGCATTAAATTGAGGCATTGACATTTAGGTAAGTATTTACATTATATGCTTAGGTTCCTTAGTTTAAATTTGTATGTATACCTTTCATACAGAAGCTTTCAGGTGAAAAAAATAAGCTCCAAGAACCCCAATGAGGTGGTTCTGGCTAATAAGCCTACATCGGTCATTATTCCCTTAAAGCAGCTTCATATCCCCAAATCATATGACACATTGGGTACATAAATAGCAGAGTAGTTGTGGAAATATGATGGTTAAATGGGGTTCAAGTTGGGTTACCAATGCCAAGACTGCTAGCCCGGTCCTTTAAATGCTGGACATTACATTGCAGATCAACGCCTCCAACCAATGTAGTTCCTGTGATCTCTGTTCACATGTCAATGGCAAATCCAACTTCAAAACTGAAAACACTTTATCCTACAAGCTTAATAGAAAATGTTGGATTATACAGACCCACATCATTGTGCAGCATGTATTTGTTGTGAGATTAACCCTTTTATTCAATAGAAGTGTGTAATTGAGCACATAAATTTAAAAGTGATTACTATGAAATAGGAAATGTGGTAAATGGATCCAATATCAAATTTTCTACATCAGTAAACATCTTAATTATTTTAATGATAACACAGCTTGATCTGAAAGTCATCATAATGCATGCTCGCACTTCTTTGTCTTAATAAGTAGTGACTAATTTTGCACAGAATTAAAAGTGATACTCTATCTGCTTACCATTTAAATTAGTAAAGGGCTGGAAAGGTTTTTTTGGTGTATTCATGCTGGACGATTAAAATAGGGATTTATGAATGGAGTTACTAAATGTAAAATTCATATTAAAGAAAATTCTGTCACTCTGAATGATGAACAAACTCAGGTTTTTAGAGAAAAACAAGGCCTTTAATTAACTTACAACAAGCTTGGCAAAGTGAACCCTTGCAACCAATCAGCACTCATTTTTTAGTGTTTTGACTTATGAAAACCAAACCATGGTAAAATTTCAATGATTGAGGTGTCTTGCTTGACACCTTAACAATCGGTGCTATCCTCATGACTTTTATTAGGCATTCAACCTAAAGGACCACTAAGGGCTTTTAAGATTTTTTTAAAGCAGTTTACTAGCCAGTTTACTACTAAGAAAACACCAAGGAACTGTCAAACCCTGTCGCTTTCATGAAATCAAATAAAAGAGGCTAAAAAGTCTTTTTTTGCAGGAGTTTTTCAGTCAGTGCATACAGTAAGTTTGGGGATCTGCTTAACCGCCTGTGAAGACTTGAAATGAATGACTGCCAAGCGGTTTGTATGCATTTAATGGAAATTCTTTAAGTGTTTTTGATAAAGAAGTACAAATTATGCTAGAAATTGAGCCTATTGTTGTTTTCAAGCCCAGCTATTGCCTAGAAAAATGCATTCAGCTGCCAGTAATCAGTAACAGCACATCAACCCAACAAGTCCTAAACATTCGTTTTCACAATCATTTGTGACATAATGAAATATTTAGACTTAAGTATTTGATAAATCATTTATATTTTTTCAAAAATTTATAACTGGCAAATACAATATATTTATATATATATATATATATATATATATATATATATATGTTTTAAAATTTTATGTGATTACTTTTCTTTCCCTTGGTGCCATCCTAATAATAACGATATTAATAACAATTATTTCTCATACTTTTTCTCTTTTAATCTGGTAAACATATAAATATACTCTATAAGTTAACTGCCACCACACCAAATTCCCATGCAAGAATTTTATAAAAATTACATAACCTCATATGGACTTTGAAGTCCAATTTTGAAGATATAGCTGTCCTATTTCTCAAGGTAAGATGCAGAAGATTTGATAGCTTACATTTAGAAAAGAAAGTAAAATTCTTGCACTTGAATTTGGAATGCACACAATTACTTTATACGGTGCACAGTGCTATCATTTGCCAAGCACCCTAAATATTTATTGACAGTCGTAAGGAATTTGGGAGCAACGTAGTTTTAGACATTTTTAAATACACAAATAGAAGTGTTATATCAGTTTAAAAAATATCTCTGATCCCAGAAATCTAGTGAATGTGTAAGTTCATGTGCACAGTGAATCTACCAGCCCTGCCTAGTTCACCTTGGTGAGCTACAGAACTCATACCCAATGTTAAGCACAATGGGATAGGAGGAGGTAACCTACAAGTGGCATGCAGCCTATTTGACCACATTGCTGTTCAATAGTAACACTTTATAATCAATGTTTTTTTTTTAAATATACACCAAGACATGTCACTACTTTAAATTTTAGAACATTTTTTACAGCATGTGCACACGTGGAAAAAGGGTCCGAACTCCTTAAAACTCCCACGGGCCTATAAGATAATACCCCAGTTTTTGTTAAAATGCAGTAAAGACAAATATGCAACGCCTACAACATTTTAAAGAACTGCCCCTATTGGTGCTTCTATCATAGTTTTAACAGATCTGTCAGTTTTAGTACAAGGAATTGGAGTAGACATTGTTCATTGGATCTAACATCTGGTACCTAATGGGACAAGTCCAGCTGTTTAAGAATTAAGGTTAGGAGCTAAGCTATGGTTATAGCAAATGTCAGAAGATAAAGCATTAATTAGGCTCAAGGTAAAGTTTTATTTTTCAGGGTGGACAGAGTGGAGAAGGAGTAAAACCCCAGATGGGGTTGAGAAAGTCTGAAGACAATGCACCACCAAGCATTGTGATGAACTCCATTGCTAAAAAATTGTACATGCATTTATACTTTGGAAAGTCTATTCAAATGCTTTATGTAACACAGGGTAACGGATCATAAAGATGAAATTGGGCCAATAATGATAGGTCTTCATGCCTAATTTTGCAATAGACAACAAAATGTATGTTGCACATCAAATAGTTACAGATTTGTGTGAGTATACAACAGCACAAAATTAGGAAAATAGACAAGGCAGAAGGCAGTTACCCCAAATCAAAATTGTACCCTGCGTTTTTTATGATACCAGGCAAATTTGGTATTCAATGGTTTATTTTTCCATGTTCATTTATAATTTAGTTTATTTTACAGCATGAGTAGACAGGAGTATGTGATAGGTAATATTTTTATTTCCATGACTGCCATGTAGATTACCTACAACTATGCATCATCCCATGCTGAGATTATGCAAGAAAATTGCAGACATGTAAAATTATAACAGCTCTCAGCCTAACATCCCGTCTCAGCCTATGGTGTGACCAATATAAACTTCTAGAGCTGCTTTATAGAATTGTATTTCTTTTTCAATCCTTTGGGGTTCTTATAATGAAGACACAAACATATTTTTGCGGTCACGTAGATACAAGGAAATAAAAGACATTAAGGACATGGCTGGCCAGTCCCTCATTAGTCCCAGTGATAACCTGCTGGTACTCTATGTCATTAGGTGATCTCCTGCTGGCCGCCCTTCGCAATACGCTGGCAAAGTTGCATGATGCGAAAGTACCCATGAATATTAAAGAAGAAATTAGCTAGAGGACACAAAAAGACATTTTAGAAGGTTACAGAGATGAAGTTCACCCTTGTTATGTGAGCGAGCCAAGATAATAAGATTTCACTCTTGATCAGATAATGAAAAATAATGCTTATTTTGTGATAAACTGTTAATGATATATTCCTACGGGGTCAGATCTATTGCCTGATGTGCATTTTATCACAATGAACAGCAATTTGGTGGCAGAAAAGAAGCCGTCTTCTCTAAATGTAACCTCCACAGCTTGGTCTGCTGGGTGAACGGATGGAAGAGGTGGGAAGAGGTTAGCTGGGTGGAAGAGATGGTTGGTTTTGGAGGGGCCATTACGCCATTGCCATTTGCATCCTATTTCTGTTGCAGAGTTTACCAATTTACTTTATGTGAGTATTGGGAAAAAAAAAAATGGTCCTGCAAGCTGGCTGACTGAGCAGGATGATGTGAAGATATATACTGTAAAGTGTTCTTTGCTCAACAAATGGTTATTCAAAGAGGATCAACAAAGGAATGCAGATCTCCACATAGACCCTGATATGTTTTATACAAAGTGCTTACTTTTTATATTAGGTAAACTGGACAAGGTCTTTGCTTTGCTATGGGGAATGTTCTGCTGGCATTATTTCTGCAGTGGAATTTGTTGTGCAGAATTATCTGATCCTAAAATAATCTATGTTCACTATCCATTGTATTACGGTGACTTCCCAACTGCTGTTTCATAAAAACGAGCTATCTCTAAACAATTCTACTTTGTTATTATGAGATGAACAGAAAATCAAAGAAACTCCAATTTCTCTGATCACTTATGAGACAGTCTTTAGAATTTATGCTATATACACAGAGCACAACAATACCCTTCCATGGATAGTCGCATTTAATTCTCGCTTACTCAATACACCAATAAAATACAGCATAGGACAGTAATCAATATCCTTCATCAGCTACATAACAAAGCATCATGTTTTTTTTTTAGATTTACATTTGTTTTCAAATCCTGCATTCAAAATGTATGGAAATACACACAAAAATGACATTTTAAACATATCTATACAGGCAAACCTTAGTCCTCCTTTCAGTGTATACAGATAAACTGGATCTACAAGGAAAATTTGTCTTTTCATTTATGCATTTAACAAAAAAAAAATCAATAGATACAAAGAGCTGATTAACTAAAGGAATTTAGGTGTTCACTTGCCAAGGTGAATCGAGGGATACAAGGGATACGTCATTAAGCTTAGTAAATGTGATGAAAATTCACTCTTGCAAAAAATAACAAATTATGTACACGGAAATCTAAAAAAACAGGATCCCTTCTTTACACATGATTGGATGCATGAGGTCAGCAGAGCCCCATCTCTTTTACTAATTTAAGCAAAATATCCCTTGCAAGGGAATAGTTCACTTTGTTATATGAACATCATACATTTCTTTAGTAAATGAACCCCAATGTGTACTGTGAAAATAGTAAATGACCCATAGGAGGTATTGCTACCACCTTATGCATTTTGCATAATTTGTCTGACATTTCAAGTGCCTAATGCAGAACAAATAATTTATCCTGCAGGTATAACATGTTTGTGCCTGTTTCAGATTCACTTTAACATTTCAATTGGACTCAAATCACGGCTTTAGCTAGGTCAGTAACTTGATTTCTTACCATACTATTTGCATGTACCTAAATGGACATTAGAGCAACCTTTCCCTCAAATCACATCCTTCAATATTGAATAAAATTCATTTATTTAAACAATTAAAAATAAGACATATCTAATATCTTTTGCTAATAAAAAAAAACAAAATATATCTTCTAAAATATAACATGTTTCGCAGACTCTGCTTCATCAGGAGTTTTGAGATTGGCTTCACTGATACATCTCCTCTAGAAAAAAACATTCAAAAATATCAACTGCCCTAATTTATGGTTTTGGTCCTACTAAAGACAGATGGGTAGTGCTGGTATCCGCAGGTAGCCCTGAACTTTTCTCTATTTATATTGTAAAAGATCTGCCAAGATGAATTCCTTTAGTATCTTCAAATCACAAATTAAACATACATCCTCCAGGTCTGATTATTCTCTATATGCAAAGATGCTTCTATATTGTGTCAAATATATCTTGCCCAGGGCCACCAGTGGAGAGCACCACTACTATTACAGATCTATTTATGCTTTAAAGTATAAAGTAAGAAGGGATGAGATTTTTAAACTGGATCTCGCTCAAGCGTCATCAGGATTTTCCTTTCCTTAGCCAATCAGGGAGCACTAGAGGTTTTGAATGGGGAGACCTGTCCCCATTTAACCTTTAGTGCTGGGGATCGCTCCTGTAATGATTTGCTGTAACTTCTGATAGGTCCGCGTAATTGGTTCACCCAAATTTCGTGGACCCATTGGAAGTTCAAGGAAATTTTCATAAAAATGCCAGGAACATTGTCGCTCATTCCTAATAAGAAGTATGATATAATGCAAAATTCACAGTTGACTTAATGATCACAAACTGTCCAGACCCTAAAGCAACAGATCAATTTCAAACCATACCATTACCATCATCATATTTCACAGTTGTTATGGGGTTCTCTCCTTAAAATGATGTGTGAAATGATTTATCTACTTTTACCGTATCTTTGATTTATCAGTCCACATCACATGGAAACGACAACTTCTACTCTCACTCCCATCAACCTATGACAATTTGCAATTTTGTAGTTGCTGACCCTTCAACATGAAATGCCTCCATATTGGTCCCATTGCTCCCACGTGTAGTTCTTTGCCGTTTGCCTCTGTATTAATACCGTCTTTCAATATACATGCAAGTATATGTAAGTAATGTGATGTGTAATGTATATGTATGTATAAATATATATATATATATATATATATATATATATATATTTCATAACTTTTCATATAATGTGAGGAAGTCAGCCTTTCGAAAATCAGGCATTGCAAAAAAGCAACACAAATTATGCATTTATAGAGAAATTTTGTCCCAAATATTGCCTTTTTGATGTATTATTTCTGTGTTGGTATTTGTATGACTGGACTTTGGCACATAACCCTTTGTTCATTGGAACTTCAAAGTTTAAATCCCAGTGGGAGTTAAACATACACTTCTTCACAGCATATAAAGAGTAGAGAGATGCCGAGAGAAGTGTACTATGCGGACAATAATCCCTCAATCTCACACAGTAGCTGACTTCAACACAATAAGAAATGAGAATATAAATAAAACATCAAGGATGCTAGAATATTCAGCCAAAATGTTTGTCTTCCAGCAGCCAGTTGTGATTTGCTGCCAAATATGAGGCCGTATTGAACAGATTGTTTGCTGTAGTACAACCAGTAATTGCATGAAGAAAAAAAAAGACTTCATGTCTTTCTTCACAAATTCTTACAAAAAGCAATGTTTATTGTAGGCTTAATATGTACTAATGCTTAAAAGTAATACCTTTTTTTTTTTTTAAAGTTAACTAAAAAAAAGTAGAATGGCACCAGTTTCTGCCAAGGATATGTGTGCAAAAAAAACATGTTTGATGTACAGGATAAATCAGTGTTTCTCAAACTTTTTATCATGGGGAAACCCTTGAAATAAATTTTTGGTATTCAGAGAACCCCTTCTACAACTATTATATCCACAGCTCACAGTATTTTAGTGTGGTGGCCAGTGGGAAGAATGCCTCTTAC
Organism: Pyxicephalus adspersus; assembly: GCF_032062135.1. Taxonomy (NCBI): domain Eukaryota; kingdom Metazoa; phylum Chordata; class Amphibia; order Anura; family Pyxicephalidae; genus Pyxicephalus; species Pyxicephalus adspersus. Next base: position 143,889,610 of record NC_092859.1, read on the forward strand.
ATAGCTGGCTATTGAGAACAATGTCACCCTTACATATAGCTAAAAAGATCATTGGTATCAGTTAAACTGACCCCTAAAAGGCATAACTTGATCAATGCTTTAAAAACGTCTAGCAACCTCTGGAGGAACCTAGGTTGAGAAACACTGGGATAAATGAATAGATAGATTGATAGAAAGATATATATTTAAAAAATCAGTAAGTGCAATCAGTAAGTAAGTGCACCCCATATAATTTGTAGACTTGTATAGGCAAACATTAGGTCTTCATTCACAATGCCTACAAATAAAGGTGATATACTTTAACCACTTCCGTAGAGTGTTGTTAGAAATATTGGGGGACACTTCTAGCCAAAACATGCTGTTAATTTTGAATACCAGTGGCTATGGAAGGTGAAAGAATCTGGATTTGAACACTTCCGGAACACAGATGTGTAGCCAGCCACAAGGAGTCATGCTAGATCACTTGATCCTGCTGCAGATCTAAACCTACCATAAAGAATCTGCTGCTGTGGAAGTGGATTTTCTAATGACATTCAATTTGCTTCAACAGGGGTAGAAAATTCTTCCCGATCCTGTGAGGAAATTGGATGTTCCCAGGATCAATAATGTCTGTTGTCTTTACTTTAAAACATTATTACCCAGTTACATTTTGTTCTTCTATTTTTCCAGTACCCAGCACCCAGTGTTTCCTAAAGCAATCTATAGAATGTGCAAAAACTACTTTCTGAGGGAGCCTATTCCATATTTTCACAGACCTTACTGTAAAGAATCCCTTCCTTATGCATAGATTAAACCTATTTTCCTCCAGATGCAAACAGCACCCCATTTTACAGTAAATATATAAATGAGTTCTCTATCTAGACCATTTATACAGGGTGATCATATCCCTAATAGATTCAGTTCAACTAATCTGTCCTAACAATCCTCATTACTGTTTACATTGATTCTTTCATTCTAAAGGGTCTCATTTGGAACTGATTCCTAATGGAACTGATTGTGGTGGGAAATATAGCTGTCACAGGTGCAAACTTTAGGTTGGAAAACTAAATATGAGGGAAAATATGGTTCTAGGCATGCTTAGAATGCAGGTAATCTAAAAAAGATCTAAATCACATCAGGACAAGGGGAAGGGGAAACAATGAGATTTGTCACATTGGTACAGGCCAAAAACCCCAAAAGCAACAAATTACCTTCTTCAAATTAGTTCCCTTCTGCCAATTCTAAATCTTTTATTTGTGTCTTTATTTTACTGAGGTTGAACGACATAAATCACCTATATAATATTTTATTCCCGGAGATCATTGCATATGAACTTTAAATGAACAATGCCAGACAACTTTAGATTTTCATTTGAGGTCTGATCATTAAAATAAGGGATCAAGTGCCAAGGTCTTTAATGGTTTCACAAGTGAGATTGTATTGCTGCAAAGTTTATGGGGATTCCTGACAGTGGATGGCTTTATAGGAGGACAAATGCTGGTGCTATGAAGCAGACAGTATTTAAAGGGGTAGGTTGTCATGGGCTTCCTCCTTAGGGGGCATAGGCACTGCTAAACATCATAGTTTTAAAGGATTACCCATCAACTCACAAATTCACAGACAAAGTTATTTCCAAGTGTTTGTAATACCTGAGATTCTTTACACAGGATTGCATAATAAATAATATATATATATATATATATTGTGACACCATGGCAGGATTGGAGGTGGAAGGGAGAAGTAATTTGCCCAAGATTCCTCCCCTATGTGAAGTAGCAGGTGGAAGACTCTCATCTGTGAGATAATTAATGAAGAAGCACTCAGGGTGGGGATATAACATAGAGCCAGGAGCTCAGTCAGTAGCTCTGTAGACACAGATAGGGGTTCTGTGTGAGGAGCTCTACTGGAGACACAGACAGGGGTTCTGTGTGAGGGAGCTCTGTTTGGAAACGCAGACGGTCTGTGTGAGTGAGCTCAAAAGTGAGTAGAAGGTTGCTGAAAGCTTGGTTTTGAGAAGCCCTCCAGCTGATAGACAGGGACGTCTTGATGTATAGTAAGTGCCAGACAGGCAAGGTTTTCTTTTGTTGTTTTTGTTATTTTATCTGCAACCTTCAATAAACCTGGCTGCAAGCCAGCTTAAGGCTGATACCTTGGTATGTGATCTGAGTTGGATGAACCAGACAAGTGTCCTTTGACCCCAGCAAAGGCGATCCTGAGC
>NC_092859.1:144192408-144285025 GCF_032062135.1 Pyxicephalus adspersus
AAGAGGGACCCTGCTGGCGGAGAGCACCACCCAGAGCTGGATACCATGTCCCTCGTACAAATCCCTGGCTCAGGGAAGTGGGCGGGCTCGGTCCCTGGAAAGAACCCATTCACTCTCCTATCGCAGGCTCAGATCTGCGATTGGGAAGTGGGCGGTGTTATGATATCATGACATCGCTATGGGGGAGGTTTCTCCCCCTTTGAGTGACACCCGGCTCCCTGCGCATGCACGGTTAGGAGCTGGTAATTTTAGTGGTCCGCGGGACCAAAAAGGTTGGCGACCACTGCACTGGAGAATACACTTTCATCACTGAAGCTGGTGCTGATACAGCAAACCTGGAATGGATCTGCTCAAAGATTGGAAACATTTGCTAACAAATAGCAAATGACTTTTAAGAAATCCATTCCAGGTTTGCCTAATCACCCAGCTTCACTGACATTTACAGTAACTTACTTATCATTGTAGTATGTTCCATCTTCATGTATTTGGTTTTCCAGTGTGAAATTAAACACAAAATCCCGAACATGTTCGTTTTTAAATTTTTTCACTTTGCTTGCATAGTCTTCTTCTTGTAAGTATCGGATTGTGTCTGGAAACCAGACTGTGAGGCCATAGTAGCTGCAAGGAACAATAAGAGAGATGTGATTCCCTGCATAGGATATGAGTATAAAAGAATAAAAATCACATGCAAGTAATATGACTTACCTTAATGACATGGTGAACCAAACCACAGCCAGAATTATGGTGTTCTTTCTGTATTGGCCAGCAAAGCAATACAGCATGTTTTCCCAAATCTAACGTAAAGGGAAGGGAATCAGAATTAATGTATAGCACAGGTTCCAGTATATTTATACCATCAAACATTTTATAATGCATTCCTAAAAAAATAGGTAAATAATTGATTCTCTTCTCTTGATGCACTGAGTTTATAGTTATTTGTATGTATTGCAACAACTTTAAACAAATCTATAGCTAGAAACAAGTAAAGTTTCCTGATTTGTATTCCATTTTGATTGAATAACAAAAACATTAGATTACTATTTAAGTTCCATTAAATCTCTATTGAATCCTAGGGCTGCCAGCTTTTATGTAATAATTGCAAAACCATTGAGCATAGCATATTGCAGATAAGGGGGGTGAAAGTTCAGAGGTGGGAAAGTGTCCCCCCCCCCAAAAAAAATAAATAAAAAACCTTTTTTTACTGTAAATAAATCTTAAAGTTGACTTCTATTAAGAGATTATGAAATCTGCGGCTGTATTTAAGGATACTTATTTTGGATATAAAGCTGATCTTTGGTATTTTTAGTTATGCAGCTGAAACAAACATGTAGATTGGGTGATAAATTGGGTGCCAAGAAAGTAATATAGACAGAGGGCCTGATTTAATATAGACAAAGTGGTAACCCTGAGTGTGGCTCGGGGTAAAACAAACCAGCTGAAAGTGATAACCCTAAACTACACTCGGGGTAGCTAAAAAAAAAAAAAAAAAGACTTACCTGGTACCTACTATTGGGCAACCCTCGGAGTCCGGTGTCCTGCCATCCTCTGCCCATAGCCTCTTCGTCCGATCTGTCACCCGGTCAGTGCACTGACGTTTCCTGGGAGTTCCCGATGACAGTGGCGCTTGCGTCAGTGCGTGCCGGAGTGTGGTGAGAATTTAGATTCAATACAAAATAACAGTTGACAATCGAAAATCCGGCCATCAATAATCCGGATCCTTCAGTTGCCCGGCATATATTTTGGATCGCATTTTCAATACAGGGACTGCAGTACACTGTTTGGCCACTGATGTTTTCATGGCACTGCAGAAACAGCTGTTAGGTCTGTTTGCTACACTAAATACACATTGAGACGTCCCTGCTGCCTGCTCTCCGGAAATGTGCCAGATGTCCGCAGGTTATGTGAGAGGAAGGCTGGCCTGTGTGTGGAGGTAAGTATAAAATAAAAATCCGGAATTTTCAAAAATCTGGCACTCCTCAGGTCCGGAGGTTGCCAGATTTTTGATTGTCAACTGTATTATATATATGCTACTGTACAATTATATTACAGGTTTCACTATTTTTTATTAATTTATGCACCCTTGTTTTAACAGATTTTTGTGTTTTTTATGTAAAGTTTTAAATTTATTAAATATTGGACATATTTCGGTGAGTTATGCCTAAAAATTACAGGCCTACAATGTAAAATACATTTTCATGAAAGACAATGTACCGCGTTTAGACATATAAATCCGGACAGAAATGAACCGCCCAGGAGAATAAAGCTCTCCAAACCTGGAGAGGATACACTTTCATCAGTGAAGCTGGGTGAGAGCTTTAATAAATCAGGCCCAGAGTATCAGAACACCAACCAGGCAAGCTATATTTCTAATTCCGATTGCAATTCCAACAAAAAACTGGTATAGATTAAACAGAATATAGTCAACATTTGCATTTATGTACCTACACAACCACCACAACTACCACAATAATAGCAAGCCCATGCTCTTCCCAAGTTTTATAGTTTGTCTTTGGTAGTGCACCCCCCTGTTCAGCAAAGGCAGCTAACATAATCTCTATATTTGAGTATTGGAATACATTGGTTGAATAGCACATGCTAATCTCTTATTCATCCACTAGATGGTGCTGTGTGTATTCCCATTTAAATTGATGAATAAAGCACAATAGCAGTCAGCTTGTATTGGATACATTCATATTGTACATTGTAACATGGTGCAATCTAGGTGACAATCTGACAATATGTTCATGGCTTTTGCAATTACCATGATAGTCATGGGCTTTAATGGAAATAGATGGAAAGAGGGGTATATTACATTTCTGCATGTATTTCAACAAATTGTAGATAAAATTAAAATAGACATTTTTAAATTAAATATTACTACTTTCCACTCATGGAAGCCATGGAAGGCTTGTATCATCTGTCAGATTGTATTTAATGTCTATGCCCCAGCTAGGGAAATGTATTCCCATAATATGTCCTTGTGAATATTGTGACCTGAATATTTATAGTTGGCACTGAAAAAGAGAATAAAGAAATACCTGGCAAACCTAAAAATTGGAGGCTGCAATTGCTGACCTCTCCACCTGAAATCCCCTATACACTGTCTGTTATGCTGATACCTATTGCTGCAAGTTTGTTCTAGGTGTGTGGTTCAAAAGTCAGGTAACAAGCATTTTTTAAAAGGTCATCTCCATATATCTCTAATGATAGGGTTGTGTGAAAGAAGAATATTCAATTCCAAATATACAGGAAGACACAAATATTTGGGCTTAGTATTCTCCACAATGAAAGCATGGATTAAACTGAATGCAGACAACTTTTATACATCGGCTACTGGTTGTTTTATGCCTAATCTCATTTCAGAAACTAATCCAGAAAAAGCAAGCCAATGCTCACTCACTGTTTTGGAATTTGGATTTTGACGTGCAAGAGCAAACAACATTTCCCATAACTATGCAAATAGCAAAAAGAACCTTAATTAAAATGACTTCCAATATTTAATTAAAACATAGGTCTCTGGTAAATATGTGGAAGCCATGTAATACAACCTAGATGCATCCAGACTTTGGGTACACACCAGTCATTCTAAACCCGGGTTCTGTGGATCCCAGGGTGTTCCTCCAGAGGTAGATAGGGATTCCTCAAACTGTGGCTGGTTGATCTCCAGTTTATTGATGTCTTTTAAAGTCTGGGGCCAACATCACTTGGAAGAACCAGTTGCATTGCTAGCAAAGTTTTATGTCATCTATTATAGGATAGTATTCTAGCCACCACTTTAAAGAGGGCATTCTTTCCACGTGCCACCTATTTAGGAGACATGTTCTTCACTGATCCTCAATAAATTGGTTTTAGGAGAGGATTCCCAAAATCTGAAAATTATTTTGGGGTTGACTAAGGCTGGTCTAGAACCTACAATACGTCCTCGCTTGTGAATGACCTTTTACAGTATTGCTCACAGGTTGTCATATCCTGCTTTGCCAAATAATAATTTGTTAAATATTCAAAAAGGATATATATATATATATATATATATATATATATATATATATAGCAACGTACTTGCTTTACAACAGTCATGAGCCTCACAAACCAGCGTTGGAACCACGTCCCAGTTGAACTTTGAATTTCAATAAATTCGTCCAGTTGTTTTGGTGTCTTAATATTGGAGACCTGGTGAAGGAAATACATAGAGTTTGATGAATAAAATTTCGTACCATGTGTAAATTGTCTTTATCTATATTTCTATGTCTGTTCATAAAAAAATGAATTTCCAACACATATGAACCCCTTCCCACTGCTATCAACAGGCAGTCATTGGAATTAGATGTAGAATCCATGGCCAGTAAAGTCTTTCCTATCTTTGTCAGTGCAAGCATTGAAGATTGTGCTGAGGACCGTCCTGTCAATGCTCTACTTATATGGTTAAAATCTATATAGGTCAACAGTAGACCAATCCTCCATAAAATCCATTCTCTAAAGCTGCTGGCCCAGTGCCTAGAGAAGGAGGAGGGGTGAAGCTTTAGTGGGGGAGGGGTGAAGCTTTAGATCGAAAAAGAGCCACATGGTGCTCCTATCATGCCATGCTATATTGTTCTATGCAAGGATGATGTGAAGAATTTACACATTTACATCTATATTTGGTATATTTTGGGTCATTAAGTAATTATTTGACCTCTGTGAACCAATTATATTTAGCACCAACATTCTCTAGGTAACCCTTATAGTACAAAACACTTCTGGAAACTGGGTTTTCAGGCCCAGGTTCTCCCACCTGTGTAGAGTAATTTGGAGCCACTGTTAATTCCACAAAAACGTAGCTGCTAAATTGCTAATGTGTGATTCTTCCATTAATTATTTTGTTCATTTATCATGTCTCATTCATGTTTTTTGAGCTCATTACTTACAATGCAAGCTAAAAGCTGAATTTAAATCCTTCTGCATGCTTTTTTAAAGAAAAGTCCAAATCACCGTAAATTATACGCATACATGCAAGTAAATGTATACAAATCCCTTGACACAGATCTAATTTTCCTATTACTTTTAAATATAATTTAATTTTTTGTCCTCACAGAATAACTGGGGCTAGGTTATCCACAAGGCAACCTAGGCTGCAGACTAGGGCCCAATATGTATCTAGGGGGCCCAGCTATAACCTTCATGTTCCTGCAGTAAATTATGAGGAAAACACAGTTGGTGAATGTGGTGAACCTACCTATCACATTGGTAAGTAGACACACTTGTAGGAAGTTGGTTTTTCATGGGTCAATGCCACTACAGGCAATGCAAATGGGGCATCTTTGTGGCCATTGCAATCCTTATCAGTATAAGTTAAAGGATAAGGTAACAAGGCTGCTACCATGCCTGGGGCCCTATTCTCCATTAATCTCTGGATAAAAGTACCAGGTCTACTAGCCCAGACCTTTTGTGTGAATTGTGTTTCACATAGAAAGTGCACAATAATTAGTTTCTATGCACATGTTCATATTGCAGCTGGGGCTGCACACCTTAAGCAAACTTGAGCCCAGACCACAGTCACACCAGTTGGTGCCATTGTACCTTGAAGATGGAAATAGTAAAGTACAGATCATCCTCCTATTTTCCTGGCTTGCGGTATTGTATCTCAATGCTTAGTTGCATTTGAGATCAGTTTGTTAAAAAAAAAAATACCACTCTGATTTTCATATTAAATTGTTTAAATCCTTCCCACCAACATGACTGAAGAACAAAAGTTCAAAGAAAAAAAGAAAAAAAAAAAGATGAACAAAAGAAGAGCAAAGAAGAACAAAAACAAAAAATGGATAACCAGGCATCAGTTCTAAAACATATTTTGTGCATGTTATTTCTGATTCAAAAGAACATATTTGTTCTTTTATTTTATTTATTTATTTTAGAAAATTCAAATTTGAAATACTTACTGTAAAAACTCTTTCTGGTTCTCCTTTTGCTCTCATATTGGTGTCATGGACCTTCTTCAGTATCATCCAAGCTTCATCATGTTTTCCTGTCTGTTTAGAAAAGCAAAATTTTATTTTATTCTTGATAACTGCTCAATTTTTTAAGCTCTTTAGACTTATGGTTATATCCATAAATATTACATCTTTTTGTACTGGCACCTTGATGTGAATTTTTTTAAATACAAATATGAAGGACAACAAGATGAGGTATGCTGTACATACTTATATGCTATGCTGTCAAAAAATAGGATATGAACTTCCCACACTCAAGTACAATCAGGCAAAAAAAAGCAGAATTGTTTTTGTCTGTTACTGGACATTCTTCTGCTTGAATATTAAGCAAAGTTGTATAGACCTGTAACATTACTTGGTTTGTTCTTTAAAGACTAGAAATATCAAGAGCAAACTTTACTTTGAAGTTAAACATATTTTATACAGTGATGCAAATTCCTACATAGGAAATAATTTGTTTCCGATGTTGATAATAAAACCAAATGATTAAATAGGTGGTACTTTACCTCCAGTAAGAATCGAGGACTTTCCGGCATGAACTTTAGAGCAACAATAGAGGCTAAACAGGGCAGGACACATATAACCACAAACACCCTCCAGCTGTGGAAGTGGTAGTGAGTTCCCATGCTGAATCCCCATCCTGAAAGAATAAAATAATAACGGTATAAAGATTAATGATATGATATATATATATATATATATATATATATATATTTATATACATGATATAACACATTTTAAAGACTTTAACGTTTTAGCACCACAATGTTTCATGGCCTGCAAAATATTATTTCCCAGTCAATTGGCACTATTCCTTTAATTGTGTAAAGTTTCATAAATCCTTCAATTACCATGTTAAAAAAGTGTCCCCTGCTGAGAAGTTCCTGGCTTTGCACCCTTCCAGATGAAATAGAAACATTAGTGTGGGGGCATATGACAGACTAATATCTTAGTATGTAACTGTGCCAATATTAGGTCTTTGCGATTCTTAAAACTGTTTTTTCTTTTAGTGAGAAGCTGTGATGGCAAAGGCACAAGCAATTTTCAAGTCGTTGGAGTTACGGGCCGTCATGAAGTTTTTGTTTCTCCAGGGAAAGTCAGCAAAGGACATTCACACTGAGATGTCACAAACACTGGGGGAGAAGTGTCTTTCCTACAGCACCCTCAAAACCTGGATATCTCGTTTTAAGACTGGGCATTTCACCGTTGAAGATGAGCCCCGCAGTGGGCGCCCCCAAACCTCAACGGACCTGGCAACCTGCGATGCCATCCATGAGCTGATTATTGAGGACCAGCGAATATCCGCAAAAAAGATACCTGACATCTCAAAGAAGCGTGTTGGGTTTGTTATCACCACTATCCTAGACATGCACAAGCTTTGAGCGAAGTGGGTGCCGAAATGTTTGAACAGTGATCAGAAGAAGGAACGAGTTGAAGCATCCAAAGCCGTTTTGGCCCATTTTAAAGCTGCACAGGACTTTTTGACTAGGTTAGTGACAGAGGATGTAACCTGGCTCCACATCTATGATCCTGAAACCAAGGAACAGTCAAAGGAATGGCGCTACAGTTCTGAACCCAGAAATCGGCAAAAAAAGACATGGCATCCGTTTTCTGGGACAAAGACAGTATTTTGTTGGTGAACTACCTACTTCAGGGCTCTTATGCTAACCTCCTGGAGCAGCTGAAGGAGGCAATTAGGACGAAACACCGTGGAAAGTTGAAAAGGGATCCTTTTTTTGCAGGACAATGCACCTGTGCACACATCCAAGGCTGTGGCTACCAAATTGACTACCTTGGGTTTCCAATTGGTCCACCATCCCCCCTACTCACCTGACCTTGCCCCTTCAAACTATTACCTGTCCCAAATTTGAAAAAACACCTAAGGGGGCAACGTTTTGAGGACATTTCTGACGTCATAGATGCTTCTGAGAGCTGGTTTGTGGACTTTTTTTGAACGGTCTAGAAAAGCTGCAACTACGCTGTACCAAGTGCATCAGTCTCAGGGGGAAATATTTTGAATAAATGTGTTATTTCATGACTCTGGCTCTCTTCTTTCTGGGCAAAGACAGGAACTTCTAAGCACCCCCTCATATATAGTTACTAATCCCAAAAAGCAAGCATTCCCTTCCTTGCCATCCATCTCCTGTCCTCTTACCATAGTGGGGGATGATGCTCCAAGCCATTGCTGATGCATAGATTGCACCAATCATCCAAAACATGCAAAGCCAACTTAAGTGCTCCCCTCTCTTCTCACGAGCCAGAAATTCTGAGAAATAGGCAAAGACGATGGGAAGGGAGCCTCCAATACTACAAGGAAAATGTAAGTCAAACGATGAAGTAACAAAATACTTTTTGACTAAATAAAAAAGTTGTACTGCTAAATACAGAAAATGTAAAAGATGTAATAAATGGAAGCTGTGACAGCTCATCAGCAAACATGGAAGACAGACATCATTTTTTTCCTGTATACCCTGAGACGTTTTGTATATCCGTGATTTATTGCATGGGATTGTGACAATATCAGTGAATTCTGTTATATATTTGTTTAGGATTTACTGTACTCCAGTTAAGCTGCACAGTGTACACTTGGTATTATAGTCTTTATTAGAGTTTGCAACTCCAAGTATATCTAAAGCCAAAGCTTTTTTTTTTCTTTTTTTCCTGCCCTATAGTGGATATGAGGATACCGGTGCAATTAAAGGAAAACCCTCATTTAGATACTTGTCTCTGGAACAAATGTCCCATTGAAAGATTTCTTTTTCTCTATTCTTGGTAAGTACAATTTTTGGATTTTCAGGGACAGTGATAATTTGGACAGTTAAAAAGAATGAATCTATCTAATGGGGACACAGATATAAGCCTGATAGTGGTTCTACCCACTTACTACCCTAATAAAACTTAAGCTTTACCTTTTATATAAGCATATTTTAGGTATACTTAAAGGGTTTTAATTATGCACATACAATATAAGGACTAACATGCAATATATCTATTACAATTGATAACATCATTAAAATGAGAGCCATGTCTATTATTCCTAAACCAAATATACATCCCAAAGCATGCCAATTCTTTATCTTTCAAAACATAATATTGTGATCATAGGGCTCAACATACAACTATCCATACATAGGCACAAGTATAACTCAAACCTTCTTGCCAAAAAATAATAAAGCCTGGTATTTATCATGTCCTAATATTAGTTACATGTCTGTCCTTCTGTCCCAGGGAATGTAGCCCAGTAGTGCTGATGTATATACAGCTTTGCAGAAATTACAACATGATAAAGTGCAGCCTGTTCTTCAGCAGTTAAAAGTAGACAGATTATCAGAAATGTTATTTTGGGCGATTCTTTGATCCATTACATTTTTAAAAAATAGGATTTTTTTTATTAGGGGGGGGTAAATACTTGTATTATTTTTATCTTGCCTCCTACTTTCAGAGTTCCTGAAATGAAAGAATAGCAGGTCATCCAGCAGCACCCTAGGAGGCTGCAAGATTCTATACAAGGGGCAATGCGAAAACTAGGTGCTGCATCATTAGGGGGAGCGATGACCGTGCACATGTACAGAGCAAAATAGGCATCAGGTTATTTGTGTTTGAAAAACACCACCTAATAAAATCATAATGGGATCAGGTTCTGTTGCAAACATTATTAAGGGGGATGGAGGTAGGTTGATTATGAAAAGGAACATGAGTATAAGCAATGGAATAAAGAATGATATGAATACTGCTTGAAATTGGCTTGATGGAGCAAGTTTATTATAATTGTATTTTATTATAATATTTACTGAGTATTTATCAGCCGAAAAGGCACGTGTGTTAAATGTACAAAGGCCTAGGGGTCACAGGTTCAAATCTGGTACTCCCACGCTCCAACAACATGCAGTTAGGTTAATTGGCTTCCCCCAAAAAGTTGTCTTTAGTCTGTGTTAAAGACATATAACTATGATAGGGACATTAGATTGTGAGCTCCTTTGGGGGACAGCTAGTGGCATGACTATGGACTGTGTAAAGCGCTGCATTGGCGCTATATAAATACTAGTTAATAATACCAAAAATATATTTATATATTGTACTTAAGGCAAATATATAATATAACAGGCATTCCTGTCTGTGGGTATTAAAGTCATTACTCAATTAGAGAAGGATTAGCACCTATGGCAGGTTTATATTACTACTGCTACCGATGTTTCATGAAAAAAACAGATTAATGATATTGCTGGCCAATATCATATATGTATTCAGATTGTTCATAATATATTAATTCCTTATTCTATTTGGATAATGAGTGTTTTAGTGCTGATAATGTGTATACATACACTTACCCAAATCCAGAAATAAGGCGGCAGAAAAGGAAGAATCCATAGCCCTGGACAAAGGAGGACACAAATGAGAAGGCAGCATTGATGGCCAGAGAGATGAGGAGACATTTTTTCCTGCCCAGCTTATCTGCCAGTCCGCCCCAGACAAACGCACCAACCATCATTCCCAGGTATACTATTAAACCTGTTAGAGACACAAGAAGCAAAGTCATTTGTCACTTAAATGGAAACTAAATTCAGATCCACCTAGGACTTCCTTTGGATCGCTTATAAATACTATATTCAATATATTTCACAAACAGTACCCAGAAGGGTTATCCTATAACTTGTTGGCCCCATTGAAGAAAAAGCTCCTTGTGCACACACCTAAGATCAGGCATGTGCAGAAGGAGCAGTAAGAAGCCTTGTGGGATTCCTGACGTGGGTATCCCAGGAGGCTCTGATCTCCCATTCTATCTTTATCCCCAGGGTGGTAAAGATAGAGGGGGAGGAGCTCCCTTTTTATACAAATAAAAAAAGGATTATTGCCCACCCTTTTATGTAAAGTTAAAATTCTAGTGATAGGTCTGCTCTAAATATTGGATTTGCAATTGCAATAAATTACAGTTATACAATAAAATGGTTCTGGGAGTAGTTTTGCTAATTGGATTTGGGTTCAGAGCAAATACAATGTTGATGTCACTCTGGACATTTTTCCCTAGCGTTTCGCTTGCCTTGTAAAAGAAGATGGCGGTTCTGGTCTACCTACAGTTGGAAAACCAATTATTATAACAAGTCTCTTCCAGGAGGTGTAACCACCTTAATATATTGCTGTATGCCTTGTAATATGATAGGTGATCTTACTGGCAATTACTATCAGGAATCGCTAAAGTTTTGCCATCTATAGCAGAGTTTCTCAACAATTGCAATGGGTTCCTTGGGCCATGAGCTGTTGCAGCCTCCGAGGTCAGTTTAACTGACACCAATTATATTTTTGGAAATCTTTAATGGTGACATTTTCCCACTGGCAAGAAATGTAAGAGGCATTCTACTCACTGGCCACCATGCTAGTTTCTGCAGGCTGTGGATATAGTTATTATAGCAGGGCTTCCCTAATACCTGAAAGTTATTTCAAAGGTTCCCCCATGTTAAAAAGATTAAGAAAGGTTGCTTTATAGTGTTCAGAGACTTGGGCATAATTTAGGACAGAGGTCTGATGGGTACCAGGGTATTTGGGGGTCTAGCACACTATATTTATACTCTAAAAAAAACTTTTTCATTTAATTACAAATCTACTGACCTATGATAATATCCCATTGACACTTTAATAATATAGTCATGCCAGCTATATCTTTTTGCAATACCACTTCATAAAAATATAATATTTTCCATACGAGAAACTACAACAAGCAAAATATCTAAAGCAATATATATATATCATGATGAGTATAATAGTTGATTCCCCCGTGCCATTCCATCTGTCATTCTCCAAGGTGGTTTGATTCTGATTGGGAAAAATAGCAAATATTCTTATTGCTAGCATTTTGACACTCAAGCCCAATGAAAAATACATTTTGATTGCCATTCTGTCCATGGAGTCACTGCATTTTGTGTATTGCTTTTTTTTTGGCTTAATAAATAAGACTGATTGATGCGTTCATTGTTTATACCACAATTATTCGAGAATTTCACATCCTCTTTTGGAATTAAGCCCATTTACACACAATAGACAATTACAAAAAAATTATTGTAAATAAGATACAGAAACCTAAGCAGATATGCAAGCATGGTCAATCAGCCAAAGCTGATCTGTGATCCATCTGGGCCTATTATAATTTGTGGATGAGTAAACTATTACAGATGCATTCCTCATCCTATTCCACAAATGTAAAATGGGACAATCAAAGCAAACACAAACCTTTTACTTACCTTTGTCTACAATCATTTTTTTTTATACAAAAACTGATTGCTAATGATAAAATGAGCAATTTTTAGTTGTTTGTAGAAGGAGCCTTCTCCATTCATGCAACTTTCAGATATAGTCACCAAATGATGAACGTATGGAACTGATTTATTAAAGCTCTCCAAGAAAAGAATCTATCATGTGAGAACCTCCATGATCCAGCAAACCTGAAATGGATCATGTCCAGGATTGAAAACATTTGCCAACTAATAGCAAATGATTATAAAGAAATTCACTGCAGAATTTGACTTGATATATCAGATGACAAATAAATAATATTGTCAGTGCATTTTGGTTCCATAAATCCATCACACCAACATCATAAATCTTTCTATTTGTATCTATTTTTTTATTCAAAATTGACTTTAGATATTTTGTTTTTAACTATCCATATATGAAGTAATAGCTAGCTGTTAACATTTTTTGCAGTCATATTGGTTCCCTTATGGTAATGGTGATGAGTTTGGCAAAACTGGAATGGGGATGCTTTGGGGTTTTATAACTGCAAAAAGATTAGGAACAGGAACAGGAACTACGTTAAATGGTTTGGTTATGTTTCACAATTTAAAAAATAGGCTTATACTGCGACCACATCTTTTCTTTTCATTGCAGAAAATATATAATTATGTATAAGAAATGTAGAACATTTGCCATTTTTGTGATTAAAATCATGTTGATATAGACCAGATCAATGATTTTACAATGTGCGTGTAATTATGATATCTACAAAAAAATGGTAAATTATCTTAAAGTGGAAGAAAAATAGAAAATGAAAAAAATCTCACCTAACTTTACTTCCGCATATCCGTCGAACCCTCTTAAGGTTTCCTGGATCTGGTCCTGTTATCCGCCTGTGTCCTGGCCTGGAGGCCCCGGGCTCTGAAATCTTCTTTTCCCTTTTTCCGCCTTCAGGCCACGCCGCCCAATCTCACACTGTGCATGTGCGAGAAGTAGATGGGAAAATAAAATTCCAATCTCACTGTTTATGTGTGAGATCAGCATTTTTTTTTTACCCCATTGAAGAAAAAGATCTGTAGGAGCCCCTGGGATATGTGGCGTGGGTATCCCAGGAGGCTCTGAACTCCCATTCCGTCTTTATCGTGATAAGTGATAAGAGGGGCATCACCTTTTTTTTTTTCTAAAGAGTGTTAACCGCCCAAGCCCCCCACCCCCCCCCCCCCCCCCCCCTTTACACACACACAAAAGGTTAAATTTTACCTTTATAATATATTTTATACCCTTACATGTAAAGTAAAAATTGTGGTGATAGGTCCATTTTAATCCGCTATAAAATAAAATCTGCAGTTCAAATTGAGCATGAATATTCTTCCAGAACTGCAGAGCTATGCCTTTGATTTAACATTGTAAAACACGCACTTGTGAGACACTACTGCGCCACTCCATCTAAACAGCATTTTACACCATCCAGGCAATGCAGAGTTACACCATGCAGGTGATGTACTGAGAACTGCTGACTGTGTATACTAGTGAACACCAAGCAGTCTGCACTGTAAAAGTCCTTTAAATTGCGTGCCAAGTCTAATTTTAGCCATCTCCATTAGAATGTAATCCTGTTAAGCAAACAAACAGGCAGAGGTGGTCTGAAGGCACATTAGTGAAAGTCTCCAGGGAGCTCTGACTCAGCCTGCACAGCATCTGACTATGGAATAATCTCCATTCTGACACACTGTTAGTAAAATGCTGCAAGAATGCAACTTTCATTACAGCAATGTGTTAGGACAAGGTGTACCTGACTGCTTGAAAACTTTACTAGTGCCATCTGGAAGATAATATCATTTCTCTAAATGAAAGGTTTTTTTTAATGACTTTAGGAATGAGACTTTATACAAAGAGGTTTAAACTGGTAAAAATCATTTATATAATTGAATAAGTCAGAGCAAAAAAGGGGTCATTTAAAAGTTCAGTACAAGAATATTGTCCTGTAATTGCTGCCGAAGGACATGATGACCAGATTATGCTTTCTCGTGCAAATGTGTGCTTCATTAGAGGACTGTATGGCACAAATCCAACTAGGTGGGCAAAAATACAGAGGTTTTCTTCAGGAAAGGCTGTAAAATGTTTCCATATGCAAGACTGATTAGGTGTACTTTAAATATAAGGGTAAATATACATATAGTTTAAAATTAGCATTACATAGAATGATATAAAAAAAACTAATAACATTTTCAATTTTTATTATATAAAATGATTAACCACCCTTTTATTTAATGTAAAAATGTAATGATAGATTCACAGCTTTAGCACTTTCCTGCCTTAGGGAAGTATTTTCCATAATGTAGGGAGAAAGTGTTCTAAAATTCACAGCCAGNAATTCTGCAACAGATATTTTTCTGTACTTACAGAAAATGTAACCTGATCAAGGAAAGCTAATGGCTTGCTCCTACTTTCTGCTCATTTAAAAGAGCACTCAAAACCCATTTTTTCAAAATTGCCTACCCATCTTCTTTCTTTTGAAACCGTCACTACTTCCCACCACTACATATCTCCCATCCTATTGCGGGTGAAATTCCCCCACCTACTAGATTGTAAGCTCTTCGGGGCAGGGTCCTCTCCTCCTGTATCACTGTCTGAATTCATCTGTCATTTGCAACCTCTAATAATGTGCAGTGCTGCATAAAATGTTGGTGCTATATAAATCCTGTTTATTCATAATAATAATATTAATAATAATAATAACAATAATGTGGCCGCTACACCTGGAATATGAGAAACTTTTGTTCATGGGTTTAAATATACTGCACTATAATGCTTCCTTCCCAGTAGTACATACTTATCATTATCATTATTTTGCTCCCCTGTCACTTTTTTTCAGCCTCGGGGAGCATATTAAGGATTCCTTGAATAAACTCTAAATTAAGTCACTCTAGACAGAGATTACACAGATTGTCCTCCCATGCCCATATGACAGCAATGGGGAAATCACCAACCACCAGCATTATTAAATGAGAGAAAGGGGAGACATATGTTCATATTGAACGTACCAATGACTTTTTTTGCTCCTGGCAACTGAATAAAGTTTAATGTAGTAAAGGAGAATGGGGCATTAAAGTAGAGGAGGGAGGCATTAAAGCAATCCTCTAGCTTTGCTCTGTATAGTAGGTTTATAGTGATGCATCAAGAAACTAAGTGTAAAAAAATGAAGATGAATTTTAAGAACAGTAAATCCTTGAATATAAACCAATTTGAATATAAACCATGGTCTGTATATCTTTTCTCCCCAATTTTACAGGTCAAATTATTTTGTATTTTTTAGAAAGTTATGATGAGTCACTTGCTCTGAAATTATCTTTTCATGCACTATTGTTGACAAATATTAGATGGTGCTGTATTTTCATGTAATGTGTGTAAAAAACGTGTTATATGTCAGACAGCAAGTTTTTTACACTTTACATCCACTGTTGTGACCCGAGAATAAACTGGTATTCTTTTTCTAAAGAACCTTGGCTTTCTAAAGGGAAAAAAAATCTTGGTTTATACTTGAGTATATATTGCAAGAAATTGGACATTTCAACAGTTTTAGAAATTTGCATCTAAAGCAGATTTGACTTGTCATTTTAATAATTAAAAAATTACCATTACCATCATATCAATCTTTAAACAATGTTCAATGCTACAATCCTTAATTTTATGCAGTTTGTTAGCAATAAACAATCATTGTATCCTTACACGATACACAGAAGTCTCCAGGGCTTTTGCCATGACTTTCCATTTTTACACAAGGACATGTACAGACAGTCTATCTCGTTCCTAAGTTCAAAGCAAGGCCAAAAATGACAGATGGCAATGCTATGCTTGAATTGGTCTCATGGTACCTTGTAATAAAGTATCAAGCCTCTTTTTTCTGCACTACAATAAAATCCGCCAACCTAATAGAGTAAATAGACACGTTTGCTGCAAAGTGCTGTACTGGTTTTTAATCTATTTGTCCATCGGAGCAAGGATCAAATGATAAAAGTCAATGCTGATTTGGCTTTTTATAGAAAATATTAAATAACGTGTCAATGACTTACATGTCATATACTAGGAATGCAGATTTAGTTGATGTGAAAAACTGCCTCAAGGACAAACACTTATAATCGACACACATTGATTCAGGTATGTATTGTATTGTGAACGTGGAATTTCGATAGTATACTATGGCGATACCTTTGGGTTATTTGCCTAGATCATTCAATTTACATTAAATAATGCAAACTTTGAATTGGTTTTATCTTCAGTGAAATGTACATGGTACTATTGAGGGTGGAGGAAAAGTGGCCAGGCACTGTCAGCATGTGTTACAATGAGTGGTAACCAAAGAGATTGGGGCTCCTTTTGGACTTGCAGTAAATCCCAGCATTGTACGCCATGCTCAGCCGTGCTCCCAACCAATCCCATTGCAGTTGGGAACCACTTTGTGCAAGCATTTGCATGTGGATGTGTTGCAGTTATGGGACAAGTCCTGGAAGCAATATGTTGCTTCTGACCATGCGGTTGCTTCTCCTCCTCTGGTGGAAGAACTGTAGCACCCCCGTAAACACAAGGACAACACATGCAAACAGGTTCCCTGTGGGGGAATTAGCTGCTCCTGGAGATATTACAGCAGATTGCTATGCACCTGGGAACAGCTAAACCTGCCATTTTAAAAGGTGAATCTGGGGGCCTTAGACGGGTTTCTAGTCTGATTAGATGTTCCTTCATCAGGTTGATTGGATGTCAGATAAGTAAATTCATCCCATATCTAGGCCAACTGTAGTTACAATAATAGTTATACTTAAGGCAATCTTTGTGAACACTGATGAACATAATGCACTCCAGGTTTGGACATGGCAACTGGAGAATAAATATTTAGATTTGATTGGTTGCTGAGAGAGACTGTTTTTATTACACATTCTGACAAGTAATACCCAATGTTCCTCTAGCATAAGTGTTTTTAATAGAACTTGTCTGTGGAGCCAAAGCTTTCAATTGGATTCAGTGTTTTCTGTTGCAATCTAATCTTTTTGCTTAGGGCTAGTTTACACAGATGGAGAGGTTGTAATTAAATGATCACTTCCTATTGTCTATCAATAATACACTAACTGTAGAATTATACCTGTGGCTGTCCATAGGGAACAAACAGGGGTGGTAGTGGGTGCTTTATTAACACCTGCTGAAAAACTGTCAAATACTTATTCATTAAGCATTGTTTTTGTTTTTTGTTTGCCATCCTCTGGAACAGCTATGTCCATAGGGTTTTATCCAGGATATGTTTATTTCCCTAGTGGTTGAACTTGATGGACTTATGTACATTTTTTTCAACTCGAATAACTATGTAACTATGAAAATTAAGACTGTGCTTAGCAGTCGGGGCTGCGGAGCTGCCAGTAAGGCACCAGCCATGTGGACTGCTGTTCCCACCTCCCCTCTGAACAAACTTTTGTTGGGAATTGCTATGATGGGTATTTCCACTAAACTATTATTACCTGTGTAACATTCTCTGCTACTAGTGGACAAAACCACATACCTTACTAAGTGATTTACCATCTGGCTTTCTAAAGCAATATGTTTTACTAAAAAAGTTATCAGCATTTTTTAAGTATTAGGAGTTTTGTCACCCATATGTGTGCCCTCAGTTATGAAGTTGAAATGTATACTATATAAAATATACTAAAATACTGCTGTTCACCGTAAAATCATTGCAATATGATGCATTAAGCCATTTAAAAGAAGAGCAATGAAATAAATCTAGAAGAAACGTTTTTACTGCACCTGGAATTTACTCTACAGATACTATTTTGGCCCATGGAATTCCAAACTAGAAGTAGATTTTTCTGATGGTCCAATGCAAATGATTAGATCCAGTGTACAAGCTGGCTTGTCCTAAAGTAATTATATTACATTTAAGGCCTAACTCCAGTCAAATTTGTGACTCCATTGTGGATATTTCCCCTTATTTCTTATCCCTTTTATTTTCATACTTAATAATTTAATACAAACATAATTTTCAAGAGTAATGGCGACTAGGCTACAGGATAGCATGGAAAAATGTTCAACGTGCCAAAAAGGACAGTGAAAGCAAAATGCCTATGCAGATATTCTTATCCTTCTATACAAAATAAAAAATGTAACTGAATGCCAACCTTATCTACCATCTGGCACATGTGTAAAGGTTTCTCTTTTTCTGTATTGAAAATACTGTGTGTATTAGAAGGTTCAGAAAGGCAGATAAAACCACCTTATTTCCTGTGCCTGGCTTGCATCTTACATTTATTGGATCACAAATCTTTCAATCATTGAGGTTCAATATCACATGTAGACATCACCACAGACTTTTGTTTTCAAGACGCTACATATAGCACCCTGACCGACCCTTCTACATCCATGATGTGCCTACACTGCACAGAGGAACACAAAGACTCTAAATTAAAGCTTACCTAAACTCTGAATTTTTACTCTGCATAAAAGGGTAGACAACCCTTTTATTTAAACTAAAAATTTTGTTTGTGTCCAACCTCCCTTTCATTCTGAGAGCACAGAGCCTCCCTGGATACCTACGTCACACATTCTGGAGGTTCTGGGCACCTCGGGCATGCTCAGAAGGAGCGCTTTCATCAATAGCAAAAAACAATTGCCCGCCATACGCATACGCAGTGAAAAAAAAATGTACTTGCATGTTAATGAGAAGGGAAAGAGGAACCAGTCAGGATAAAATATAAGCAGAATAAACTTTAACCTTTGACAAAGGACCTGGACTTTAACTCTTCAAAAATAAAACATGTAGGGAATAATATAATGCTGTTTTGAGGATTTAGGCTGCTTACCCAACATTCCTTTGTTTGAACGTGATAAACACATGTCCTTCTCAGCACTGGGAAGCACAAATCCAACTACAAAGACTTCCACCCCGTCAGCCATCAAGGCAAGCCCTAAAACAAAGAAGAGGGTCCACTGGAAACGCCCATGTCCACATTCCTGAATTATATTTTCATACTGGTAAGCCAACTGCTCTTCATCCTCCTTCCGCTCTGCCATAAGATCAGCCTGGTCTCTAAATTCATCTCCTATGGTCGTATCCTTATGTTGGGCCCTTATATCATCAGGATGCGGTATACCCTGATACTCTCCTTCATATATCTCATCATCTTCATCATGACCCTCTGTGGCATCACTCTGAGCATCCTCATCCTGGTTGGCATGATCTCCCCCATAATAGCCATCATTCGATGAATATTCTCCATATGTATTATCTTGGTACCGTGAGTAATCATCCATGGCTTGGTTGCTGGTCTGTCTCTTTACTTCTCTAGCTATATCTCGTGCTCCTTGGTAAAAGTTTGAATTGTTTCTATAGCCATCCTCCATTTTGTTTTGTACTTTTGTGATTTAATTTTTTTTGAAGCTTAATGATGGAAATTGTTCCACAAATTCACTTGAGCAAAGATCAAGAATATCCAGTAGCAGGGTCAACAGCGATGGTCCGCTGAGCTCTTATGAGTCATGTTGTTCAGCGTAATCCTGTCCTGGTGATTCAAACAAAAAGGCAATTATGTTAGATGAATCCAAGAATAAAATGCAGCTACACAACAGAAAATAGTTATGACTTGCTATTAAATTACAGAGTTAAGGTAGGAGAATAATATAGTTTAAGCCTGGCCTAGATGGCCTAGTTTTCTAAAAATATAAAATATAAAAATGTGATGTAAGATTTAGTACAAACAATGCTACCAGGTTTTTTTTTACACATGTAAGGTATATAAGTGAAACAGCTACAAGAATGTGAATGTATATTTATAAACAATTGGTTTTTGTACTTCCCCTATGGATAAACACCAGACAGATAAAATCTATTATAATAGATAATGTAAAAAAAAATCAATAAAGATATTCTGTTTTGTGATTTGCACAGGTACAAGAATTTGATTTTTTTCAAGCTCTTCCAGTCCTTTGTACAGCAGCAATCAGAGAGCAATGGCAGCATTCTTAGCCATTTTGGTGCCCTGCATTCACATTCACTGAAAAGAAACATGCCGGGGCACTTGGTGTTCTTTGGGGGTATTCTTAGGTATATTTGGGATATCTACTGAAAAAGGTGGCATCATTCTCTACAACATGAAAGCCAAGAGAAGAAGCCAACACAAAAGCTACAGGAGTTTTTTTTAATATTGCTTAATTTTTATAGAGGAGAAAAGTTTCCTAATTGAGTGGAAATTACATAAAGTGCAAGATCCTTTTTAAGGGCAGTAGAGAATGGATGGACCAACAAGTTGGATTGCTTGTGTTTTGTTCATTTATATGTTTCCAATTGGATATTCTGATATCTTAATTATATAGATTTACGCTTACTTTTTTTGTGCATTCAGACATGTTTCCCAGCGTGCTCATTTTTGGGATATGATGTGTTAAGCATGCACCATTTAGGGACCCCGTAATGAGTCTGACCTTAATGTTGGCATTGGGGCTTGCCCTCATATTGATCGTTAAGTGGGACTAAAAAATTCTGGTTTATTGTAAGTTTGTATACAGAACATTTGCCCAATAAATGTATGTTGTTGGACTTTCAGTCTGCCCTCTTCAAATAGAGTATTTACTAACCAAATTTTCTTTAAAACATATATGTGTGTAATTAATATTATAGCATCCAGTTCTCACTGTAATGAGCCAATGGAAACTTTTAAAACTTTGCTTTTTAAGGTTCACCCAAATTATAAATTCTGAGTTTGAATTAAGGCTGATAGACTTATGTCCTCTCCCACTAATAGATTTGTTAGGACAGTTATACCCTCCTAATTTTAGTTGCACATCACAGCCAGCATCTCATGTGCTTTGGACCAAGTAATGTAATCAGATTGTCATCCTAATTTCTCCTGTCTCTGCTTCTCAGGATGCAACCTGAATACTTCACTCATGATTGCTCCAGCAGTAGCAAGTGGGAACATGGTGCCCTTTGGAGGTCCAACCAATCAAAAATCCAGATCTAGTAAACTGCACTAGCAAAAGGCCATTTGCACAAATGGATTCACTTGCAAATGATCTGGGGATTAACTTGCAAATGTACCTGTGCAGTACAACCCCATTCAGACCTTGGATTATTGGACAGGCACAATTATTTTAATGAACTTGTATTTATATAGCACCAACATATTACTCAACACTTTGTAAAGTCAATAGTCATGTCACTAACTGTCCCTAAAAGGGGCTCACAATCTAATGTCCCTACTGTAGTCATATCTCTGTCATTGACTAAATCTAGAAACAGTTGTTGGGGGAAGTCAGTTAACCTATCTGCATGTTATTGGCATGTGGGAGAAATCTGTAAACTTGGGAGGAACATAGAAACAATGTGCATACAGTATCTTGGCAAAGATTCAATCCTGGTGGAGAGTCAAGAGCTAGCCATTGAGCCACCATGCCACCCACAATCTGAAATAAAATCTAGATCCTCGAAAAATCCAACAATTGCACCATCATTATAAGAACACACTTCCCAACTTTTGAATATAGGAAGGAGGGACATCTTTAACTTACAATATGTAGACAAAATACATACCTCTACCACCTCAACATTTTGTGAACTATGAACAATGAAAAATTATTGTTTCAACTATTTTTTTCACAACTACATTTCATTTATATTAGCTCAGTGTTTCTCAACCAGGGTTTCCACAGAGGTTGTTAGGGGTTAAATGAGTAATGAACCATTTGTGTTGCTCAGGTCAGTTTAACAGATACCAATGATTTTTTTGGCTATCTGTAAGGGTCACATTCTTCCTAATGGCAAAGAATGTAAGAGGTATTCTTTCTACTGACCACCACATTATATATAGTAATTATAGCAGGGGGTCCCTGAAGTTTCTTCAAGAGTTCTTTAATGTTATAAAGGGCTAGAAACAGAGTATTAGCTAATCAAACAACAAATGGAATCATTTGGAGTCTGGATAAAAGGTTTAGTAGGAACAAGGGACAGAGAAGCGTACATCTGCAAGAGGGACAGTTCTTCCAAATCAGGGACATTTGGAGGGTATGTTAAATCTATGTATGAGGGTATGTTAAAGTATCCTTATTTGTTATAAAATCCTTATTTTAAGACACCTTATGATCTTTTTATCACGACTTGCTCAGGTCTCAGCAATCTTTATAGCCCCTGTTAGTATATCAACACTTGCCAAAAAAAGTGGTTTAGTTTGCCATTTCCAGAGGTACTTTGAAGTACAAATGCCAACAGCAGGCTGTAAACATTGGTGGGCTCAGTGATGCATACCTTATATCTCAATGAATTCCTTGTAATTAAGAACACTCATTAATCAAGACAATTCTAGTTTGCATTTCCAATTTTACCACAAGGGTGTCTAAATCGTTTAAAAGTATGTATGCTTGGAAGATAAAGCATTTTAAGACTTGTGCATGCAATATTTAGAAGTATGACTCAATATTTCAGTACTGAAATAGAAGTCTTAAAATGGAAAGCATTTACTGTGAAAAGAGCGTGGCAATTGCATAACACAAAGAAATTATCTTCTATTCATATTTACCAGCACAATATGATGATGGATGGTGAATGGAAATAATTTTATCAAAAATAGTAATAATTTAGTGTGCAGGCTTTGGATGTTTGCTTGTACCTCTAGTCTAATAATGGTTGAATAGCCATTGTAAATAGAAGCCTGGAGCCAAAAAGAAAAAGAAAGAAAGTATAGGCGGAGGGGCAACATGACATGGGGTTCAGGGCAGCCCAGGAGAAAGAAAGGGTTAAAAAATGAGCTGGAAGGTAGGAGGGAGTTTTAAGGCCAATTGGGGGTGAGGCGTTGAGTAGGAGGGATACGGTAAGAGTCAAAAAGCTGGTGTAAGGGAAGGGGTCAAGTTCGCTTGTTTTTATGGTGGAGACAGTGGGTGTTGTCTTCTGGTGGTATGGAAGGCAGTGGTTTTGAAGTGCTGGGGACTGGTGGGTAAAAGTGGATGGTACAAGGAGAGTGTGGTTGGGCCAAGAAAAGGGAGGTAAGTGTAAGAATTATATTGGCACCAGAGCCGGGGTAGGACATCCGGGAGACAAAATATCAGGCTATGGCAGGCTCGGATGCCCTATGTTTTATGGTGGTTGGCCTTCCAGGAACAACTTCCAGAAAAACATTATGTTATTGGTTTAGGTGTTAGGTTGTAATTTATGGATTTTTATAGTGGTTATGTGTAATAATAAAGAGAATTTATTTTCCTACCTAAGTTTTAATACAAAAAATGGCTGTGCAGCCAATTTTTTTCCACAGTATGGTATGTGGACTGTTTATTGGGGGGTTTAAAGAAAAAGGAGGGCTGGGCGGCTGTTTTTTTTGGATAACAGGGGTGCTTATAAGCTACCCTGGTCATAATTTCAAAATGTCCAAAAACCTGCAGCCAGTCAGGCTGCTGAAAAATTAATTCCTATTGGTTGGTATGGAATAATTCATTTGCAGTTTACTGAATAATAAAAGCTATCTGTTGGTTGCAAAGCATGTTTTTTGTTTTTTTTTTCTGTGTATTGAATTCACGTTCAAACAGGAGCTGTAGCAAGCAGATGTTTTTTCTTAGTTGATCTGACCCATGTAAAATGAAACTATCTGCAGTATCATGCAGTAAAACTCAAATTTTATCATGTTAACACAATGCATGACAAATTTTATAACGAAGTGGCATTAATTTAAAAAAGCACCCCAATGCACAAGTACTTTAGGTGTCAGCAGACCCCACTGCAGCACACCACAGAGCATGTAATATGCGTTCTGTTGTGCTCTGATAAAATTGAATTGCATCTTTGAATTATTGAATGAAAAGTATAAGGGTTTTTTTTACTCTTACACATCATCAGTATACATATGATTAATCCTCACCAACTACCACCCCACATGTCCTCTGTGAAATATAACATACTAGGGACATTTTTTTGGTTTATTGATGCTTCCATTATGGAATATTTAAATTAACTGACAAATGTGGTTCATATGTGGAATTTTAAACTATAATGTTTGCATATCACCCAACTTTGAGATGAGAAAGAGAATGAAACAAAATCATTGGTAAATTCACATGTGCTTCTTTTCTAAAACTCATTTTCCCTTACACTGACATACTAAAATTATAAATGCAACTATTTAGAGGTCAGATAAAATGTTAAGTGCAGTATTAAAATTTTAATAGAAACATAATACGTTTTTATTGAGTTAAATACTTGAAACAAAAAGAGGGACAACTGAGGAAGAGAGAGTAAAATACATTTGCACCTCTCCTCCCTGTTATTCACATTATATATATATATATATATATATATATATATATATATATATATATGTGTGCTGTTTGTATATATTATATATATTTTAAAATTGGTATGAAGTAATAAAACATAATTTTCATGTTACTAAAATGTTCAAGTAGATTCACGCTTCACAAATCATCATGCCCAACCTATATACATAACGTTTGTGGTTTTATTTCCAAAGATGAATCATGGAATCATGTAACCTTACTGGCCAACAGGAACATTTGAAATCTAGGGCACTGCAGAAGGCATGTAAAAGGATGTTCAAACCTTGACCAGGGTAGTTCGGACCTCCCAGCCCATTCATTTTACCTGCACCTTTCAACCTGACCAACACCCCCACTCCCCCAATCCTGCTTACCAACCACCCCCCACCAAAAAATAGGACAGACACCAAGTTGCAATTAAATTGGCTGGCAAGCAATTAACAACTAATCAATTACATTAACAAAATATTTATCCATAATAACAAAATTAACCAAAATGAAAACCCCTTTTATATTAAACTGCAACAATACAGTTTAAACTTTACAACCAGGCTGCAGGTATCAGAAGGCATGACCCGTACTACACCAAAATTTCCAAACCGATGTACCACCTTGGCCCCTTGCCGCCCAGTGCTGCCTCGGGAGCCATGACCAACATACCACCATAAAGGGAGACCCTACCATGGATGGATCCCTCTTACCACAACCACCGATTTTTCCATGTCCAGGATCCCTGCCCTCCAAGACCCCAGCCTCCAAAGCACACACCCTAACTACTTACCAATTCCAGGGAGGATGGGGGGGGGTATGCTGTCCTCCCTCTATGCTGTCTATCCTGTAGGAGGGCCTCACTTCCAACTCCACTCTTTTAAGCCCCCCCTCCTCCTAATCCCTCCTCCTCAACCCTTGTGCTAGCACTACCCTTCTCCCTACAGCTCTCAGACCACTTAACACTTTCCTGCCTCTTGCTGGTGTCATGCCACCCCTACGCTTAACTTTGTAAATCTCCAGACCTCACTTACTTATTGCCTCCACTTTGGTCCAGTTTTGAAACATTATAGAAATGATGGATATAATTGCAACCCACATAAGAAAATACAGAAATAACCCATGCCACACATATATTACAGAATAACACAATTCTGGTACAAATCAAGAGCAGGGGATCTGGGTATATAAAATTGACAACTTTTACATGATATGTTGAAGTTTCTCCACTCATCAGTCAGTTTTACAACATGGTTCATGGTTCTTTGGGGAGGGAGGTTCTCACAACAAATTGACAATACTTTTTTAATAAATCTCAACAGCTTCCAGGCAGACCCCGACTCTATAGTGATTTCAAAAGACCAAAATTGAACACATGCTCACAACACAGTAACTTTACTATTTATTTCAAGTCTCTCCATTGGTTGGCATCCATAACCAAGCCAGGTCTGTTCCCAGAATCCACAGATTGAAGGTTAGTATTGCATAGGCTTTATAGATCACTACTTTAACCACAAACTCAACTGCACGGAGACCACCTGAGAACATTTTCAGGACTGCATAGGGTTGCCAGCTCACCCAATTAAGTCACTTTAAAGTCAACTTCACATTAATTGAGTCTGGTGCTCGAAGTAAAAATTCCTGGTCCACCCTGCACCTACTGCATATACATTTCACATATTCTATTTTCCTCTATAGCTGGAGCCATATTCAACTAGATGGTTGGGGTATCAATGAGTATGAACCAATAAAATGAAAAAGCTGCAAGGAGCTTGCAGGCTAAATACATAGCCTCGCCAAGTCTCGCCCGATGGGCATGGCCATGATGGTCTCTGAAGGGGCCTCAAGGTACTTAATTAGCTCTGTTGGATAGAGTAAAAGAAAATTGAAAAGCTTTACATTATGATTTAACTAAAAGTAATTTTTTTCTTTAGGTTGCACATTCCCTTCCCTACCCACTACTAACATGCTATAACTTTTTTGAGGCAGCAGTGATTTTTACAAACCCAATGCCCATTAATTAGTATGCCAGTGTTTTAAATAATGAAACCTAATAAGGAAATTTTAAGACCCCTTAACTCTACTTTGCAAAAAACTGTTATTTTATCCAATTAGTAAAATAACAAATGAACCTTTTTTTTCTAGCTGCCAAATCTTACTTTCACGGCTTTATTTCCCTTTCAGGTATAATATAGTAATGCTTTGACAAGCAGTATGGTAAATAAAAAAGCAGCATAAAGCATTTTGGGAGTAACAGAGAACTCATTACAGTGATCTATGATAGCACTAACTCATGGATTGCCTGGGCAGCAACATCTTTCAAAGGTAACATATATAAAAAGAAAATCCAGTTGGATTTAATGATGAAAACAGATGGTAGACTTTGACTTCAGGCCCAGGTTATGAATACATGCGGGAATTCTGAGAGCAAAACTGAATTTTCACATGGTTATAAAGTATGTGGATGGCATATATTAGGTTCTTTCACCAATTTAGACGCTGGATATTTAGCTCCCCAGATAATCATTCTTGAGTGCAGAACACTGCAGCAAAGCATGGTTGAAATACAATTAGTATCACATTATTTATAAACAGCATCACAGTAATCATGCTTTGATGTAATTAGACATTTGCTTGGGCAATACAACTCTCAAAGCCTCTGAATAAAATCCATCTATGATAGTTCTATTTTTTTTTCCTATTCAATGATTTTTTGTAAAAGTTTTACTAAGAAAATTACAGACATAAGATTGACAATGAACCTGATTTATGAAAGCTCTCCAAGACTGGATAAGATAGACTATCATGAGTAAACCAGGGGATTCAGAAAACCTGGAGTGGATTTCTTAAAATCACTTGCTCTTAGTAGGCAGTTGCTTGAAAACCTGAACCAAAATCAGTGTTGGTTTGCTGGATTGCCCAGGTTCGCCAATGATAGTCTTTCTCCTCCAGTCTTGGAGAGTTTTAATACATTAGGTCCTATGAGTCAAAAGAGATCTAACAAGAAGTACAAGAAACAGTGTACAGTAGATTCACAACTGGAAACAACCCAGAATGTGTAGTGGAACTCAATTCAAAGTGCTAACACAAAAAAAGACCGAGTAGGATTCAGTTGGATTTGGTGAACAACTATACAAAGTACGAGGGTTTTGACAAAGTAGTGGTAAAGGGGATTCAGAAAATAGGAAAAGGGGAGACAGGGGGGGTAAATGTGGGAAAAAAACTGGATAATGGGGGAACCTGATAAAAAATTAAATTGATAGGGGTGACTGACCTAAGGTCAGGTAGTGACAAGGGTTGCATCAAGGTCAATTTAAATTCAAGCCAGGGGACTTCAAAAAGGTTTTGTGTACTGAGAAAGTTAGTAAGTTTTTCATTATTTGTAAAACTATGTGATTTTTTAATTCATTTGTCCAAGCCACAGAAATGTTTTGTTTGGCTGGTTAGAGGGTAAAGTTAGCTTTGTTTACTGGTGCTTAGTCAGGATTTCAATTTTGGTGTGGAGGAGGGTTTGCAGAGGTTTATGTATGACTGGGTCTCAAGAGTGGGAAGAACAGTGGAATAGAGTAGCCAGAACCTAATCATAAGAATTGGATGCTGATGTTGGAACAAAACCAGCAGGCGTGCTTCATATCACCATCTGTTTCACAGCCTCTGAAGCATTATAAGGATGTCTCTGTTTCTATGTCTTTGTGTCATTTTGGTGAGTAAACAATGGCATGCCAGGTGAAGATTTTGTAAACTGAGAAGATTATATGCTACAAGAAAGTTATGAAACGTCTTCCAGTGGGTGTTTTCATACATGTCTAAACATTGGATTGCCAATGACAGTATTCAAAGGTAAAGGAGAGTAAATCAAGCCACTGGAGAATTTAGTCATCACAAGTTTGGAGCACAAATATTGAGCTGTTTTAAAGTTCTATGCCAAGTTCTATGGCAAAAATTACAACATTGGTGGAAGCAATGGAAAGCAGCATTTTCTGAAGCAGAGATCAGAAATAGAAACCTGGCTATTTTTTTGAATGCAACTCAAAATAGAAAAAGGAGTTGGAAGGTTTAGTGAACAATTATTTATGAAAAGGATCATGGCATTCTTCCCAGTGTCTTTATAACTAACAAGTACCACCAGTGCTTTATCCTAGAGCAGAAAATGCCCAGGAAAATCTGTAACAAATATTTGATTCATCTACTATGGTCAGCTGGCTACCATTTGTCCTAAAGAGAATAACCACCAACCCTATAACTCAGTGTTTCTCGACCTTTTGATCATTGGGGAACCCATTGAAATACCTTTCAGGTCTCCAGAGAACTCCTTCTAGGATAACTATATCCACAGCTCACAGTACATTTGCTTAGTGGTATTTGAAAACAATCCCTTCTACATTGCTGGTCAGAGGGAAGGCTGACATTCTTACAGATAGCCAAAAAGATCATTGGTGTCAGTGGTAACTTACCGGAGGGTCACGAACTGCTCATTGTTCAAGGAACCCCCAGCAACCTCTGGAGGAACCCTGGTTGAGAATCACTGCTATAACTGATTGAGATCCAAACATACATTATGTTCGTCTATTGTTAATGTTTTTTAGACACATAAAAACCAATGAAACCAATGCGGCTTAGGACAAAATAATTGTTAACCTGGGTAGGTAACTTAATATGATGACAGCTTTTTATCCAATCGTATATTCCCAAACGTAGAATCACTTTAAAATGCATAAGTTCACAGCACATAGCGAGGTTTAGAAATACAGTAAATTTACATACAGGTTTCTAGTATAATTGTACATTACGGCATTTTGTTTCCGATTGTGGAGATCATTCTTACTCCATAATGCTAACAGGCGGTTCATTCTAATTAGTGTTACATCATGTTCCTAAAGACCAATCTTCCAGTCTGGATCTGGCATTATCAGCTAATTAGAGCAGCTGTTCCCTGATCCCAATAATCATCATTTGCAAATGCATTCTGTTAAAATTGCATGGCAACAACTAGAAACGTTGATCCAAATCAAAATTAATATTGTCTCGGGGTGAAGTAGTTAATAATTAAGTGTCATGTAATATTAATTACTTTTTCTGGCAAGCCACAGATAATTAGACTGAGTTCTGCCTTTTTCAATCAAGGCAAATGCTTTGAATTATTTCTTTCAGAAATGTAAGATGTATTTAGTTGAACACAACAAATAAAAGAATGTGGGGAACTGACAATAAAAAGAAAAGCAACAAAAAATAATTAAAATAGCTGGAATACTAAATCATTTAATGTTTAGGAACAGATACCAGAATGGCTGACTTCAATCTAGTTTACAATAAAATACACATTGTAATTTAATATTGTTAAATTTTTGATGAGGCTTGGTTCTTCTCTGTTCCATAATTTGATTATTTTATTAACTTTCATACACAGATTGGTAAATGTTCCTTTTTGTGATTATATGTACAGTATATCAGAGATTGTCATACTTTTGTTATTGGTTTTGGACCAAACAAGGAAAGATTAAATCCACTGCCCGGTTTTATTATGTCTGTGTCATACGTAGGAAAAGCCACCCTTGCTTTCTGTCTTGGTGTCCATTTGGGAGGGGAGATCCAAAATTTAACAGCTATCACCAGTACTTAACCAGTCTTCTATAGGGTAGACTCAATCTCCCAAATGGGACTCCCAACTCTCAACAGGTCACACTGACAAACAAACATTTTTCTAATAGAAAAGCTCATTATTACACAGTGGTCTCTAACATTCTTACTCCAAAATTTGACATCTATGCTGAAGAGCACCATCCAACTACACCACACTTGTGAGTTCCATTGACCCAAGCACTTGTGACCGCCACAAGCTTGTGATCATCCTGCAGCCTGAAAGAATTCCCACCACCCTCTAGTGGTGAACACCTACCCAAACTTAAAAGGCTCCAGTAATCTCTTTCAACATCTCAAGACTAATGATGATCACAAACAGGGCCAATTCTTAGCAAAAGAAGTCTAAACAAAATGCTAGGGATCTAAACTGCACTGACACCCATTGTTTTCCATAGAAGCCAAAGTCAAAATGGCCTGCCTGAGTACCAGAGGATCCTCCAGTTCGTCCTATTTTTCAGAACCCAAGGATCTTCCAGTGGGTCGCTAGTATAGTGGTATATACACAAAGTCCGTTCTCCCCCACATTTAAAATGGCACTGCACTTAGCCTGGAATTTTTCTTCTAAACACTTTGGAAACTCTGAACCCCACTCAGAAGGTAAAATGATGGTTACATGACATTCCTCAAAAAAAAAAAAAAAAAATCAAAAACACACAAAAACTCCCAATAGCACGATTTACTGATGATACCAGCCCCATGATATTCCTATCATATTACAATTTATGTAATTTGTTTTTAATCATACAAAAAGCCAAAGGATGGGACTTTCAAAGAAGATAATAAAACAAATAATGAATTTAAAACAAAAAATAGATTTCACATTTTTTTCTCTCGACACGTTTTACAGGCATAGGCTGCTTCCTCAGGAGATTATTTGAGATCTAAACATGTTTAGATCTCAAATAATCTCCTGAAGAAGCAGTCTATGTCTGTGAAACGCATCAAGAGAAAAAAAACTGGAATCTAATCAAGAGCTTTTTAATTACTCATCTGTGATTTTAAAGTTATTACATTAAATTTTATATTTTAAAAATTTTTTGGGTCAGTGATATCTGCCTTGAAAGTCCCCTCCTTTGGATTTTTGCATAATTGTACTTATATAAATGATTATACTTATATATATGGGATGTGGTAGGATTTCTCATTAGGTAAATTTATATGCTGGGCATTTAATCCTTTGTTTGGTCTGTAATTTGTTTTTACTATATTTAAACCCCACAACATATACAGCTAATGTTTATTTGTTTTATATTATTGAATATATCATGTATAAATTTCTAACTTTAATTTTCCCAAATTAACCCAAACATTTTCCATTTTTTTTTTCTTTTTCCAAGTTAACTTTAACCCAATACTAATTATAGTAAAGCAGTATCAAGGATTCAAAACTCATGCCCCCATAATAATATCAACTTTTATTCTATTTCATATGAAAAAAATTAAGATAACACAACTTTCTTTGTGGAATGTTCAATGTTTTAATTGAACTCAAGAGAAGTTGATTTTATCTTGGTTTGGAGGATTCAGCTCTGGGTGCTGGTTTTTAATTATTAGCTTAACAAATAAACCTAGTTTTGTTCCTACTTTAATAAATTACCCTGACTAATCCTAGAGATATAGAATGAGTCATACAGGAAGAAGGCTAACAAGCTGGTGTGTAATGCATATCACCCAAGAGCAGGGAAGGAAGCTTTATGCTGGGCCTCTTGGTATAGACCAGGCTGAAGGGGAAAAGTCTGGTGGTGTTTGTACAGTTCTGGTATTTGCAGAAGTGCATTAGAATGATTAACAGCAAACTCTCATCACCATTCTCCTATAAAGGAAAGTTTAAATTCTGCATGTGGAGATCAAGGCAAAACTAAATGAGATTCACTTAGGCTTAACAGAGAAAGCAACAACTCAATACCCGTCTGTAGTTGTAAGGGTGAGCTTTAAGCAAATCAAAAACACTAATAGTTATTTATTCTTGAGAAAAGTATCAAATGTATTTTTAATGTGGGTAGATTCATAGGGCCCGATTTATTAAAGCTTTGCAAGACTGGAGAAGATAGACTATCATGGTGATTTACAACAACTTGAATGGATTTCTTCATAATCATTTGCTATTGGTTGGCAGCTGTTTTCAATCCTGGACCAGATCCATTCCAAATTTGCTACATCAACCAGGATCTTCTATGATAGTCTATATTCTCCAGTCTTGGAAAGCTCAGGCCCATTGCACAAACTTGACTTGGAATCCCATAAATAACAACACTCAGAGAGAAGCAGTACCAAGGGCCAATCAGGTGTCCTGCATTCACATGTGGTTACAAAGAACATACTGATAGGAGGATTGAACAGGATAAACAGAATCATGAGCAGCTGCAGATGAGGTGACCAAGCGTTATTAGTTAACTACTGCTAAGAAAGTTCGGGTAACCAAGCTGGCTATGCTTAGCTATGTTTAACTCTCAGGATAATACATAATGTAAATACATTTACAATGTAAATACATTTACATCTTTACCATATATGTATTCTAACTTTGTATTCAGCTGTTTGTCCAAGGTTTACCTTTATGTATTCTTTTTACAATACTTATTTTTAGCCTTCCATTGGGAAGTGATGTAATTAATTCACTGATGTACCTGCCAGGCAGGTTCTAACTCGATTCAGCACAATTTCCCTTATATAAAACACACATTAGCATTATTGTTTTTTTAAAGCAACTCCTTGTTTAATTATTAATGTAAATAATAATATGCTAATTTAAATCTGCACTCCTGGTAGATGCAAATACACCATTTAATGACAATGTGCATTTCTTTAAAACGAATTTAACCTCCCTGGCGGTATGATTATTTTGTATTTTTAAATGTCAAATCGGTCTATTTGACATTTAAAAATACTTCTAATTTTAATTTTCCCGCCGGTCACGCCTCCCAACACACGCATGCTGCCCACATACAGGTCACATGACCAGGCCGGCATCTGCATCCTTTGGCCTCGCGTCTCCAATGTTCACATGCTGGGATGCGAATCCAGGGGACGCAGATGCTGGTTGGGCATCACCAAGTGGACACAGATGCCGGGCCGGCATCGCTGGAGGACACCACAGGCTTGTGAGAACCAGGTAAGTCCTCAATTCCACTCCAAGTGTGGCTCGGGGTTACCACTTTCTGTAAAGAAATTTCACCCCAAACCACACTCAGGAATACCGCCAAGGGGTTAAACCAGAACTAAACCCATAATACTCAGCTATCCCTGTTCCCTTGCAGGGTGCTGCTATATTTTTATTTCATTTCTTCCTGAAGAAGATCTTTGGCCATCCTAATTACCTGGGTCGGCATGCCACTGCGAGTTCCTTCATTTCTGGCCCGTGCTCGGGAATGCCAGCTGTCCTGGCAACCAAAGCTGAAGCTGCGCATGTGCAGCTCACCTTTTTTGATAGATAACCCAAGCAATCAGGAAGATAGAAGGGATTTTTGCAGAAGGGACATCTCCTGTCCCTTTCTGCAAAAATGACGTGCATGATCGTGGATTTTTAAAGGGGAACTTAATTCCATTTTTAGGTATTTACACATAGAATTAGTATAATTAGTACCTAGCTCCTGATTAGATTCCAATTATGTACAGAGAAGAAGGAAGCACAAGAAGCCAATCAAATTCTACTTGCCCATATGTCAGCATGAAAACATGGCAACTGACCCATCACTGTGTTGCAGTTCCTTAACTGTCCAATCAGTAGAAAACAACTTACTTCTAACAAAAATATCTGTGTCACCCTTTTGGCTGTGATGTCTGACATAGATAAATATTCAATCCTTTTTGCTGATAGAACAGCTCAGACTGGAATTTCAATTGTGTTATATACTGTTTGCCTTTGATTAGATTTAATATGTATATGTTACCCTGCATTATCTTAAAACATATTCAGTATGCTTCAGGGCCAATCAATACAAATCTGTCATTACAATGATATTGTTCTTAATGCTCTGTGATAAATGCATTGAAGGATGTCTTTTTAAGACATCTGTATTTTTGTATTTCAATATATTTCTGATGTCTTACTAATAAAAAGAAAAGAAGCCTCTGAAATCCTTCACTTACCTCTGACTCTTCTGATGAATGGAGCTGCCGCACACAAAAAAATATTTATACCTTTAAAATATTAATAAGCGGAGCTCGGAACTGGTTTTGGCTGCTTTGTAGAGAAAAATCTTTATGCCTGCTCCTATTTATAATGAAGCTTCCCTGATGTTCATAAGTATCTCTATTTTTTGTTGATACACTGCAATATTCAGTGTGAAAATACCTTTAGCTGGCAGTTCTTGAATGCTCCCAAAGGCAGACATATTATCTTTACCTTACACTTTCTATGGCTCTTGGATAAAATAAATAAATAAAGTAATTCTTTTGACGTGAGAACATTGCCCTCTCCTTTGATTAGAATATTATTCTTTACAATGCTTTCCTAGCCGAGGTCAGAACAGTTTTTTGATTGAGCATGAGTTTTAGACATTTATGTTAGCAAAGGATGTTGTTCTATTAGGCTTTACAGAACATTCGTACTTATAATACGTAGTATATAGTGATAGTAATATCATTGAGGCATGGTGCATCCATTATGCCTTGTCATTCTCATTATGGACTCTTTGTGCATAACAGCAAAACACTTTATACTGGCTCCGAAAGAATTGGCAGCCAAAATATTTCTTTAAACTTTAAGGCCCCTTTCACATCCATGGTGTGAAACCATGCAATTGGCAGCTCCTGGGCACATAGCAAACTGCTGATGTGCACCAGGAGCGTCAAACTGCACCACAGGTAACTTAATTTGCCCAAGGCTGTGGCGCCAATTCTCAAACATAGTCAAAAGCCACTTGTTGCTTTTGAAAGCTACGCTCCTATCTGCCGAATGGTTCTCTGGTGTAATAGGGATGGGTTTGGGTTCTTAGAGCACTGGGCTGACTTTTCATTAGGGTACAACCTATATGTCAGAGATGGTTTGAACCTAAATGAAAGGGTGTGCTGTGCTAGGGGAAAGATTTATGGGACTGGTGGAGGGTTATGGATAAATATAAGGAGCTTGTGCAGTATTATTTTTACTGAAAAACTAAAGGATTTGGCAAACAGTGCTGGTAAGTGCAGCAGTGGTTTAAAGAGCATACTCACCAATACTAGAAGTCTGGCAAACAAAATAGGTGAGTTGGAAGCCTTAATAAATGAAGAGCATTATGACTTAGTATTAGTATTGCTGAATTATGGCTTTGTTCTTCACATGACTGAGCTGTCAATATTCCTGGGTATACTCTCTTTCGTAAAGACAGAGTCAAACAAAAAGGTGGTGGTGTCTGTATGTGAGAAGTGATCTAAAAGTGAATGTGAAAGTATAAATTGCTGATGGAGCAAGCGATGAGGTTGAGGCATCATGGGTGGAGTTGAATTTGGGGATGCCTAACACACATTGACTGGAGTAATAGCACTACAGGAACAGCAAAAGGGAGGACATTTATGAATTTAATACAAGATAATTTTATGGTACAGTTTATAGAAACCCCAACTAGAAATTATACTTTGCTGGACCTAGTTCTTTCTAACAATGCAGAGCATACAACAAATGTGCAAATAAAAGAGAATCTGGGTAGCAGTGACCATAATATGATTTCATTTAATGTAAGCTTTAAACAGGAAGCAAAAACAGGAAAGATAAAACAATTTAATTTTAGGAAAGCAAATTTCCATTAATAAGGGCGGCTCTCTGTGACCTGGAATGAGAGACAATATTGTCCTCAAAGAACACAGAAAAGAAATGGGAATGTTTCAAGTCTGTAATACACCAGCACACTGAAAAATATATTCCAATGGGTAATACGTTTAGGAGGCTAAAATTAAAACATTTGTGGCTCACAGCTGATGTCAAAAAAGCCATAAAGAACAAGAAAGGGACATTTCAAATTTTAAAAATGAAGGATCACCTTTATAATTTGAAACCTATAAAGAATATAACAAAATATGTAAAAAGTAGATAAATTGTGCAAAATTTCAAAATGAAAGACAGATTGCAAAGGAAAGTAAGACATATATTATTAGCAAAAAGATCAGATCTGAGCATGTTGGCCCCCTAAAGGATGTCTCTGGGTTGGATAAAAAAGGCGGATTTACTAAACACATTTTTTAGCTCTGTGTACACAAAGGAAAATGGCACAGCTCAATTCAAAAGTCGTAATAGCAATGTCACTGCCTTAAACGGTTCACAATGGCTCAAAATTGATATGATTGAGAAACAGTTGGGTAAAATTAAGGTTGACAAAGCACCTGGGCCTGATGGATTACATCAATGTGTCCTCAAAGAGCTGAGCTAAGTTATTTCAAAGCCAATATTTCTAATTTTTAGAGACTTTTTAATCACTGACATGGTACCTATGGATTGGCGTAAGGCCAATGTGGTTTCTATCTTCAAAAAGGGAGCAAAGTCATTACCAGGTAACTACAGACCGGTTAGTTTAACGTCCATAGTTGGAAAGATCTGATAAAGAACCACATAATAATACAAATAATATTATAAGTGATAGTCAGCATGGCTTCAAGAAGGACCAAAGCTGTCAAACAAATTTACTCTCTTTTTATGAGGAAGTAAGTAAACAGGTAGACA
Source organism: Pyxicephalus adspersus (assembly GCF_032062135.1). Taxonomy (NCBI): domain Eukaryota; kingdom Metazoa; phylum Chordata; class Amphibia; order Anura; family Pyxicephalidae; genus Pyxicephalus; species Pyxicephalus adspersus. The sequence goes on from NC_092859.1 coordinate 144,229,159, forward strand.
GTGGAGTAGCAGTTGATATAGTGTACTTGTACTTTGCTAATGCATTTGGCACAGTACCCCACAGAGGATTAATATGCAAGTTAGAGTCGATAGGTTTAGAAAAGTCAATCTGCAAATTGATAGAGAACTGGCTTAAAGACCGCATCTAGAGAGTTGTAATTAATGATTCATACTCTGAATGGTTTAAAAGACATATTCAAATATATTCATTTATATAACATTCAAAGTGCAAATCACAACAGGGATCAATTAAAAAAACAAAAAGAAGTGATATAAAAGACATTCAGTCTAAGGCAGGGGTGTCAAACTCTGGCCCGAGGGCAATTCCAAAAATGAACTACATCTGGCCCGCCCACGTTACCACCTCACATCATCGTTTTAAATACATAGACATTATTCCTGTACACCCATCATGTGACACAAAGCCTAGGCAATGATCACATGGTGCTTGACTACCAGGGGCATTGTGTTTGTTTCAATCCATTAGAGACTGCATAGTGTAATATTTAGTCTCAGACAAACTTGTGATGTGATAGGATGGACAACACAGCCTACATGGATAGATAGAAATTAGTGTAGTGTGTGTAGAGGGGTTTTTTTTTTTTATTAGTTATGGATGAAGTAGTAAACTTCCTCAATTTTTTCAATAAATTTCAAGTTTGGCCCCTGACTTGGTCTAAGTTTTTAATTTCGGCCCTCTGTGTATTTGAGAGTGACACCACTGGTCTAAGGCATCCCTGAACCGCTATAGGTAGGGAAATGTCTTGCTTACTAGACAATCAGTTGTCTGTTTTCTCTATCCCCTAAGTAGTTTGACCTAAGGAATTTGTCTTTTTTGAACCTGGCATATTGTTGACTAACATTAGTATAGCAAGAATGGGAAGACTTTAATCCAAACCTCTTGTCTGATGGTAATTATTACAACTCCCTTGTAGGCATTATTACACAATTGTGTTTTATCTGGACTTGAAACTCCCAGCAACAAAAAGTCCCAGCGGGACATGGCCACCTCATAACCAGTTAATATACAATTTCCGCTGCTCCAAATTACATAAAATCCCTTCTCCAAGAGCTGGTTTCTGCTCACTTTCAGGGGTAATCTAGCTTGTACTGGATTGAAAAAAAAAGTTTGAGAAACAGAAGCTTTTCCAACACCCTCTTTTTTAAAATACAAGCACTAACATATCTCAACATTGGAACATAATGGAGAGGTTCTAATTCCTAGGGAAGCCAGGCAAAAAGACGACACTCCCAGTGAGAGGTAAAAAAAGAAATGCATAGAAAGTGTAATTCTTCCTGAAATTAACTAACCAGAACTCCTCCTTTCTTCCTGACTAATTTCTCTAAACTGTACCCGGTTTTCTAAAGTGATTTCCTATTAAAAGAAACAACCCCACTGTTTAAGATGAGCTAAATAAAGAGGAAAGCCTATTTTTATTCACTAACACTCACTTACATGTGCAGTCAGTCGTGTTGCCCACGTTTGTCCATACCTGAATGAACAGAATTACCTGTTTTTTTCCATCAATGGATTTTTTGGTTTCTTTGATGGCACAGGCAAATTTCAAGATGACAATGCCAGGATTCATCAGACTCAAATTGTGAATGAGGGAGAGTGGGATATCATTGTCACCCATAGACTGGACACCACAGGGTCCAGATCCTAACCCCATTTAGAATCTTTGGAGATGGAGAATACACAGCAATCCAACTCTCCTATCATCAATACAGGATCTTGGTGGAAAATAATTGCAACTCTAGACAGAAATAAATGTTGTTACATTGCATAAACGTATTGAACAATACCATGGCAATGTGTGCCATAATCAAACAGGCATAAAAAAGTGTGACTTTTTTGGACAAGCAGTGTATATGTACACAAAATCTATTTTTCTTTTCTCTCGCTTGCTTTTTTTTTTTTTACCAGTAACAGCATATTTACAGTTTCTGATACCATTAGTAGGTCATTGCTGGTAGCTGAAAATCTGTGCTCTGAATCATCAGTCATTTTCTTTGGATAAAAAAAAAACTGTAGATCCGTTAACTAAAAATGTCAACTAGATATGTTTTAATACCTAAATTTGTGACTTCCAAAGAAATAGGCCATGGACTTCACAATGTTCTTGTGACCCTTGCCTGCAGTGGCAGGTCATGGATCTGGAAGGAAAGGGAATACAGCTTTTATTATCTAACCAATTCTGAATGATGTTACCGTAGTAGCCAGCAGAGTGCTAAAAGATCAAATACAATTCAGCTAATGAAGCTCACCTACTGATGTGAATCTTGGTTGTTAGATATCTAAAACTTTAAAGTAAGGGATGACAGAAATAAAAGACTGATACATTATACCAAGTATGTAATCTTTAAAAAAAAAAAACGTAGGGACATGTAGCAACCAGCAACTGATGAGACAAGTACTTCAGGTCAACACTATGCAACTTGCAAGACTGTACAGAATAGCGAATGACATCTACACTGCTGGTCAGTAATTTGTCCAAATATTGGTATCAGACATGAAAATAAGCCTAACTATTAGGTTAGAAGCTTAAATGTGTGGCCAAAAAGCAAACATGGTAACCAAAGTGCATGTCACTTAATGGTTTGTGGCTTGTAGTGTGGTATATTGCTATGTTTTAGACAAAATAGGGCTCAGAGGTACACTATAAAGAAAGAGGGAAGTGAAATACCCTTAGTTAATAAATGACCACTCCTCCAATGACCTACTAATGATTTCCTCACTCTTCCCTGTAAAAGTTCCAATACTTTTCTATGTCTGCTCCCACTCTTTAGAACCCCTATCTTATCTTTGTTAGAATTCACTTATCTGGCTGATCCTGTGTGCCATTGCAGTACATCACACCATGTTTAGTGTCTTCAGCTGTCATGCTCACAACAGCAAAGAGATCAAGGAGTTAGTTGTCCTGCTTCCCTTTAGCCATGCAGCCTGATATTTACCTTCTCGGCATCCCCAGCACAGCTGAAGGGGAATTTAGGAGAAGATTAGCCCCTGGCTTCATTCTGCACTGCCATTGGCTGATAAGACTTTGCAGCCTCTCTGCTCCCAGTCACCAGTTGCCTGTTGTAGCGTTAGGTTCGGCTGACCTGGTTTTGGTGTGTTTATGTTGGATTTACTGTTGCTGATTCTGCCTGTTTTCTGACCTTGTGATTGCATGCTGCCTGGACCGATCTTTGCTTGTGAGCCTGACTCTGCTTTGTTTTTACCCTTGTATACTTCATTAACCCTGTGTAATATTTTGGTACTTTATAAAAAAATAATATTAGCCATAATTGTTATACTGCCCAATCTATAGATTATCTGGTATTTAAATGTATGAGTATCAGAAAACTATAAAATGTGGAAACAAATACCAGTTACAAAAAAATATATAGACATAGATAGACAAAAATATATAGAGTCCATATCATTAAATACAGTCATCTTTATGGTATAGTTTCAGAAAAGCTTTTAAAACATAATGAACAAAATGAATTATTTAATAATAATGATGTAAGGTTTCTAAAGACCTAATTAGTTTTCTGTGATCATCTGAAAATGTGATACATGGAATATTACATATTCCTTTGCCCTGGGAAAATTGAGGCATTTGATTATTTCATTACTCATAATGAGTCTAAGATCAGACAATCTGGCCTTAGTATCCACTTCTCATACTGATATCTGTTTATTGTGTCTATCTAACTGAATATTATTATTAGATTAGATTTCTTTTTGTGCTTACTCATTCTCTTGAATTGTTTTTAAGATTCTGAATTCACTGCAAAATGCAGATGCTAGATATTGATGTCTGCAACCTGAGAGTGGAACCATAGGACAGAAAGCTTTATACATATTATATTGACATATTATATATAAAGAAACACAGAGATAAATACATAATATATTGCCGAAGAAACACAGAGATAAACCAAATACATCAAAGCAAATCTACTATTTTTTAGAGAGGATTATGACCAACTGTAACCTACTATGCATAGCTCCCTAACCTAAAACCCTGCAAATCCCTGCAATCTGTTAATGTGTAAGATGCTCAATAATACCAAATGGAATGCAAAAGGTCAGTCCAATATATATATATATATATGTATATATATAGCAATCACTAGACCACATTGTGGAACCCAGATTTTTTAGACTGGATAATTTATAAACGTCTATTCCATTAAAAATAATGATAAATAAAAGTAAATATATGTTGTACAGTGACGAATTGCTACTACCTGGCCACTTGAAACTGCCTATATCATTTTAGTCCTGAAGGGTCCTGTAAAGTCCTGTAATAGCCAATTCCAGGACATGCTACTAAAAACTTAACATGATAGATATATTTATATACAAAAAAGTAGTGAATTAAAAAAAAGTGCTTGTTTATCCCTTCTGTGCCAATTTGGCCACTTTTGGCCAGTTTTGGTTTCAGAACTTACTCAGGATGACAGATCATTAACTAAGAAAGCAGAATGAGCAGCGAGAGGATCCTAAAAGTCTGCTGCTGCTCTTTGTCTGTCCAGCCAGTAGGCTGGGGGTGGATAGTTAAAACCATTGTATTCCTTAGCTACATGTGGTGCCATTCTTCTGGCTTTGGCTTATTACTGGGACTGTGTAAATCTCAGGATTTTAATGGAAACCAGGTAAGGCTGCTCTCCTGCATATTATTTTTTTAGTGTAATCAGATGTTGCCTGGTGATTAGCGTTAATTATAAAACTTTTATTCACTGTATATGAGCTTACAAGGAATTTTAAAATTCCATAAACATGACTGAATACTCTTTTCTATGAAAGTTACATATACCTGGGTTGCTCCACAAATCTGCGGTCAAGGGAAATGACCTACGGAGGTTTATCAATCTATTCATACAATGGGTTTTCTAGTGCAGGATCTGCGGTTGCCATAGGGACAGTTGGTGGCAGTTTTGCTGCTTAAGTAAATTATCTTAGATAATAAGTTACAGAAATCTAGAAATATAAATATGAAGGATGATTGTGAGTATGGAATTATACAGTGTGGAAATATGTTTAGTCTCCAAACCAAAAATTTGAAGATACAAGAAGAATATCTGTTCATAGATAAAACAGCAAAAGTAACGTTTCTGCAATATTCAGTTTCAATTAAGAGATTTCCCTACAGTACATCTTTCTGCTGCTAGATGTCCTCAGTTTAATGGCCAGCATCATTTAGCCCGCTGCCTCTGAGTCCAGGGAGTCTGGGACCTTGCCCAGTCTGTGAGTAGAAGTGAGAAGCACTAAAATGATGAGCTCATCAGTCTGTCTTTCCTATCTCTTCTTTATGTGTTCTTTGTCAGCATATGAACTTGTTTTTGTACTAATTTCTTCTTTCATTCTCCAGCTCTATAGGATCTACCAGGACAGCATAGGGTTAGTACCAGGTCAAGTTTTGTTACTTACTGCTTACATAAAGCGAAATAAAATCCAGTACTAAAAATTGCTACTAGGCAGGTCATTTATTGCAGAAAAGACAGGCAATGTTCCTTCTGCAAAAAAAAAAAACCTTTTTCTGCCTGACCACAATTTTTTTAATGCACTCGTCTTATTTTCACAATTGGTGTCACCATTGTCTTCTCCTCCTTCCCAATCTCCAGCCACCTTCATTGGCCAGGCCAGGATGATGTAACTCCTACCCATGCACCCTAATGCTCATTCACACTCAGCAGCTCTGGGCAATGCTGGGAAAACTGGCAAATCCCAGCATCATCATCATTCTTTTTAAAAGAAGATAGAGATCTTAAAAAGAAGGCAGACCTTGTCCCTTCTGCAAAAAATATCTGGCTGATCGCAAATTAATTGCACATTAATGTGTGTCTTTTTTATCTGTCTTGATCTATAAATCAGTAGAAAATCAGAAAAACAGATTATTAAATTCTCCTGTGAATCACTGAATATAAAATGGTACAGGTCTGCTAAATTGATTTTAGGAGAATGTAAACCAGCACTCTTTTCTATTGTTACATTAGTAAGTCTACTTTACAGCGTAAAAATGGAACCATGGAACCACCAACATAGTTTATTGTTCTCCATGTCAAAACAAGAGAGACTTCTCTATACTTAGTGACTTGGTAGCTATTGATTGCAATAAAAAAATCCAAATAAAAAACTTGACTAGGACAAGGAGTTGAAAAAAGTTTCCCAATGAGGACAAAAAAAAAGCAGAGGTCTAAATTTTCCCCATTATTTCCGACAACACTATGGTCAGGGCATATATACAATTTTTATCATTTTTGTTTCATCTGCCAAAATATGTGGACTACCAATGTCTATGTCCACAGTGATCGAAAGGCAACCTAATGTTACGCTCCTTCATGCTTCCTCCCACTGAAACGTTTAGACCCTTAAATAAATAGTTCAGTTTGCTGCAACAGGGAAACATTTCCTGATCCCAGAACACAATCAACATTCAGAAATGTATTACATTTATAATGTTAATAAGCACTTATATTTGTAAAATTAAAAGAAGGATTAACATCTTTTGTAATAGCTAAAATAGTAGATAGTGTCCTGGCTGAGATTCACAGATTTGATAGAGGATACGATCTGCAAGGACTTTGTATGTTCTTCCCATGTTTGTGTGGGATTCCTTCCATATTCTAAAAGCATTCAGTTAGGGTAATTGGCTTCCCCTCAAAATTTACCTTGGACTGTGATAATGGCATATGACTTTGGTAGGGACATTAGATCGTGAGCTCCTTTGAGGGACAGTTAGTGACAATTAGACTCTGGACCGAGTTTGTCCCTGTGTTTGCGTGGGTTTCCTCGGGTACTCTGGTTTCTTCTCACATTCCGAAAACATGCAGTTAGGTTAATTGGCTTTCCCTTTAAAAACAATAGACCTTGAACTGTATTAATGACATGATGGGACATTAGATCGTAAACCCCTCTGAGAGACAGCTGACTATGGACACATGACTATGGACCTAAAGTGCTTCGTAATATGTCGGCTCTATATAAATACTGTGTAATAATCTTATTAGTAATACATCATAACAGTTAAAACATTTTATTATTTACACAAACCTCATGACACTTCAAACTTAGGATCAAGCATAAATATCATGCAAAGAAGATGTACATCAAAGTATTGAAAGTAAGTACCTAAATATCAAAAAAACAGCATGTCCTTCACTAAATCCTGACGCATTTTGTGGGTAAACCAGCTTCTTCAGGGAATGAGTAACAAGCTCGTAGCAATGTTCTATAAGACTGGAAAGTATGATGACATCAGTAATATAGAAGGGGGGAGAGTCCCAGCCAGCATACGCAGATGTTCCATTTCACTGGAAGGTCAATATTTTAAGTGTTTGCTCCATCTCTGGCACCAAGATCTTAACCTGGTCTTTTTCTGGGTTTCAGATCTTTAGCCAGGCTGGAATACTGTAACCCCTGAGCATGTGCAAATAAGATCAGAAATTCTGGGATTGTACACTGCTCAGTGCATGTTGTACAAAATGTTTGTTCTATTGCAGAAGAAGATATAGCTGGTTCTCTCTTTGCCAAGGAACTGCCTGCTTGCAATTTTTTGTGTTTTTAAATTAGTTCTACTTCAACAACTATTCAATGAGTTTAATGTTAAAGCCTTACAAGCAAATAATCAATTAACCCCAGGGTTTTCAATGAAAACATATTCTACAGAAATGTGTAAGAAGTGTAAGAGAGCAATCTGCACAACTCTGCTTCAGAAGCTCTGGTGCAGTTTTCAGGTAAAGGAGATCACATACACAGTTTAAGTTTCATTTTTTTTTCTGTTTTGCACTAATTATCTAGTTCTGCTTATAAATCATGTCAACCTTGGATTTTAAGCAGAACGAAAGTACAGGCGTAAGGATGCATTCAGCATCTTCCTCATTATTTATGTCAGGAAAAAGTACTGCATTTCATATACTGCATCCTCAAGCTACAATGTACTTTTAGATTTCGAGGTTGCATTTAAAGAATCCAATTTTATGTGTGCATTGATTATCCTGCTGTGTTTTGCTCTGACAATGAATATGACATTAAATTCCAGAAGATAATAACGTGTATTTTCTAAATGTAGTGCTCACCCCTACAGGGGAGGCTAGTTTATGCCCAGGTCCGTCTTAGGCGAATTACATCAAAAACTCACACAAGCTTGCAGAATGCCATTTTAAGGAGTTTATTTTAGGTTACAACACACAAGGTCCTTTAAGCATAGTACAATTCCATACAGGGCATCACAGCACATAGGTCAAGAAGAAAAACATTTTTTCATGTCAGAGTGACCTTGTCTCTAAAGTTTTAGTCTCAAATGTCTAGCACTTGCAGGTTACTGTCCTTAGAGATACAGCTTCACAACCTAGCCAGGCAGCAGAGGCTTTCAGGGCCACCTCAACAATTAATTGTTCAAGGGCTTCCCAGGAACTCTCCAAGTCTCAGTTCTTCAGCTTTTAAAACTCTTGGTAATTACCAGTTTTAAAAGGTACCAAGCCATGCCATAGGCCACCAAGATGGTGCATCGGGCCAGTAATTGGCTGTCATCTTCACTTGAACAATACCTCCTATGTGGAGAACCAAGTTCTTTAACTATGCAGAGTATTCTCAGTTTAGATGTAGATGTTACAGAAAGACTGTTGGATTGTTGCCTTTGCTGACTTCTCCTTGTTAAAAAAGCTGCCTGGCCTTATTACTTATTTCTGTCCCAGGATCAGCATATAGTTAAGGAATTTTGACTTTTGTCTGACTTAATTTGCTGTATGCTTGTTCTGAGTTTAGATGTCATTCAGATGTACGGAAGCCAGAGGAACTAACATTTTCAAAAGGTGACCAGCAATGGCATAGACCACATTTCTCTTGGGACAAATGTACTTTTAAACTAGAACATTGCTGAGTTGGCTCGTAAAATGGATAAGAGAGATTGTTAGAACAAGCTGCACTGTCATGCCAATGTATTTCAGCCATTCTCTATGATGTCACCTACTGAAAGCATAATTTTGTCTATCGAGTGCACCTGTTACAAAATGAACTGCCACAGCTAACAAAGTTGTTACCCTTAATCAGTACCCATTAATTGTAATTAGGATGATGTTTTATAGCCTAGCTGAACCTTAAAGCGTATCTATACTCAAAAAATCAACTTTGGCTTATAAGCCCAAGTTATAATCATCTGAATACTTTTTTCATCTTGCTTTGACCTTTAAACATGAAAAATGAGTTTTAGCGACACCCCCAGGTCTCTCCATCACCTAGGCGGTGAACTGCAATCTGGGAAATGCCATTCTTTGTGGGAGTGTTTCTAATCCCCTCCCACTGCCCTAATTATGCAGATTTTATTTCTTTCCTCGCCTAGGACTCTCATGTCACTCAAGTGCAACTGCTCCATCTACAGCTGCTTCCTGCTTCTTTTCAGCCTTTGAGCTCTCCGTGCACAGGGCTCCAACTAGTGAGGGGGGGGAGAGGAGGCGTGGGTGGAGAAGAAGGTCAGGAGAGGAAGAAAACATAAACTTGCCAGTCACAAGCTGGCCACTTCTAAACACTTCATAAATCATATTATTTTTCATGGATACAAGCTGACCCAGCCAGTGCCACCAGGGAAGAATGACATTTTAGTGCAAGTGAGTAAGAATAGAATAATAATTGAAAGACTAGTTTTTGAGTTTAGCTCCTCTTTAAGATGAAATCACTTAAAACGTTCCAGGTTCATCAAAACAAAAAATGTACAAAGTCTTTGTTTTCTTTAGAAATCAGCTACAACCTGATCCATTTACTTAAAATAAAAGTATGATTTTATTACTACAATCCACTGCTGTACTATAGTCACATGACATGAATTCTCTAGGAAATAAGTTATGTTCTCTAAAAAAAAAAAAGGTCCACCAAGCCATTTGCAATGAGGTATTTGGCATTAAAGCACAACAAAACCCAGAATTGAACAAGGGAAATTCTAATAGCTATCAGGTTCATAACTCAATGTAAACAGTTCATAGAAAAGTGATGCAGCACACTACACTACATTTAATTTCCTCTCATCTTCGATTTCAATCGTTGGAAAGGTCAATCAGATGTGACACCAAAGTAGGAAGATCAATAGAGACCAAAGTACATTTCCCAGCATTCTGGAATTACATTGGAAGCCATGAGGTTGATTTACTACAGGAATATAGGCTGTTCACTTAGCAAAGTCGATTAATTCTTTGCCCGGAATATTTCAATTAACTTTGTTATTGAGATGAAGCTTTACTGACTTCAACCAGTGCATGCAAGTAAAAATCCTGATTTTGTTTAAATTTCCTTGTGTTTGAGCATTCTTTGCAAAGTGAGCTATCACCACATTTACTAGGCTAGGTGAATATTTTCTTGCAAGGTGGTAAATCATCTTCCTAAGTGAACAGCCTAAATCAATGTCCAAGCATCTACGTGACAAGACAGACCATGTACTTCACAGGAACAATCATAAGAAGGCGGATTGGTATACAGCTACAGCCAATCACATCTACATAATGAATTTCAGTTCCAGAGGTAGTACCAATAGTTTACACCAATATTTCATGACTTTTTAATATGGAGGGAACCTTAAAGTAAGATTAAGGCCTTCAGGGAACCACAGCTATAATAATTATATCCACAGCTCACAGTACATTAGTGTGATGGTTAAAAGGAAGGATATGTCCTATACACATAGCCAAAAAGTTTAGTATCAGTTAAACTGATCTGTGCGTCACAAACAGCTCAAGGAAGCCTTAGCAACCTCTAGAGGAACCTTAGGGTTCCTGTGAACCCTGGTTGAGAAACACAGGTTTACTCTAATAAACATAAACTTGTGCAAGTTTGGGTTTATTTGGGCTTTACATCAATCACAAGGCACACAAAAGTGTGGTAAAACATGTTTAGCTCAACTACAGACAAAAGCTGACTGTCCCGACACCGATGAAAACACTGATGAGACTTTTTGGCATTTTATCAGCGACACCATATCACCAGGATAGATAGTTTATAGAATGTTGCTCAATGCAGACACATGTGCCGCTCACATAGCAGCAGTTCTTTGTACCTAAGTTCTTCCCGGTGGAATGACTTCATAAATTCGCACAGGCTCTCAAAAATGTTTTTGGGAAGTTGTCCAACACACAGAATTGAGTTCAAGGGTAGCAGAGCATTCACAAAAATTAGTCTAACTCCAGCATGCAAAGTCCCCAAAAAATACAATAATAGAATAGTCCAAAAGCATTACCTACACCACTAAAGCAGAGTGAGAATTACCCCCAAGATACTGGCCCCAATAATGAGAGTCCCTGAAGAATGCTAAGATCCACAGCTCCCATCTTTGGCCTAGTCTGGCCTCTACGGCCTTCAAGGCCAACTGCCCTGATCACTTGTCCTATCAGCATGTCATGACTCAAGGAGGAGCCTCCCTAGTTCTCAGTTCTCCAATATTTAAACACTTGAAAGCTACTGGCCCAAAAGGGCAACAAAATAGCCAAAAGACCACAAAAAACTCCAGTCAAGTAGTGACTGGCTGTTACCTGTGCCCAGGTACCACCTATGCAACAACAAACATCCACCCATCACTCCCCTGTGAAGAACTAAGTTCCAAAATAATCCAGAAACCCCAAACTTTTTGTGCTTAAAGTGACCCTAATAACATTACAGCCTGACAACAGTTTTACCCCTCTAAACCATCCAAAACCATCCAAAAAAAAAACACTAAACTCTAGTTGAGTTTTTTCTGCATGGCCTTTCTAAGATCATGTAAGAAATGGTAAATGTATTGAACTTTACAGATTTGCAATTGTGAGAGCTGAAATAAGCACAGATGGTTGAATGTACAGTACACTCTGTATATTCTCAACCCATCTGACCTAATTGCACTTGTTCTCTGAGATGAAGACAGGGAACTATTTTGGTGTATGCGTGATGAATAATTTAGGATGAAGGAGATGTTTGATGATGTCAGCGTTTGTGACAGGATTGATTGCAATGCCTGACAAATCTATATTTTTCCATTTACATGCTGTGCTGAGAAAAATCAGAGCCTCGTTTTCTGCTCAGGTGTTAACTACAATCTGCTCAATGCTTTAAATGATCTGTCCCTAATCCATCAGCAAAATGTCAAATACTTACACCTACTTATTGTAAATAATTGGAGATCCAGTACTAAAATTGGGAAAACCACATAACTAGTTCTGTAATATGCAATGCATGTAAGTATATGGCTTTTTGCTGGTAGAGAAGCAACTGGACACAAAGTGGTAATTTTAATGCAGTTTGTCATCTGGAAGTTGTATCCAAAAAACAAGCAAACCAAGATTCCCAGCTATAATACAAAATATTAGTTTGGTCACACATAGTAACATCCCGCTACATACTCCGACACATACGCATTGGTATCTTCCCCTGTTTACCCCATGAATGTGCTACCAGTTAACACTTTCCATAGCTGGACCTTCCCAGCCTCCCCTTGCTGCTTAGTTAGTTTTATTTTTTAATCTCTACAAAGTCATGCTTTAAGTTGCCTCTTTACATTTGAAAAATACTTTAAAAAATCCATGTATTGTTCCATAATAAAATATAACTACACTTCTTAAAGAGTTAAACTCCACGTGGATCTTATCAAGTCAGCATGTTGCCCTACTGTCCACGAACTGGGTCATAAGAAGTTCATCGTTTCCATAAAGTGACATTAGTGATGGAAATTCTGGCTTTTTTGTATTCTGCAGCAGCATTCTATGGTGAAGGGGACCTTTTTGGTGCCCAAACAAGGGATATGCCCCTTCCGAACTGCCTGTATATGCAGAATGTAAAAAAAATATGCCAAAAAAGTTGCTAAACCTATGAGTTCATTTTCCCCTAAGACTTTTTTTCATGCTGGTTATTCAAATAAAAAAAAAAATGCAACCATTTAGAAGTTAGATAAAATATTTGGAGTAATATAAGACTTGTGTTAATTAGTACATATTTCAGGTTAAACTGATGAGGAAAGGGAGAGGGATTTAATTTGCCTTTAACTTTTTTCAAATGTTCCCTGTTTCTACTTGAGTATCTGTCATGGAAGGATCTTCCTGATTTTGCTTCATCCATTCTATAGATCTATAATTTATTGACCTGTCCTGCTGCTGCCTAAATATTTTCTCACCTCATAATTAGATCACCAGTCACCAGGGACGCAGCACTCCCATGAGGAAGCAAAGGCCCTGTCTTTACCATTATGGCCACCAATACAGACACAATGCAGAACAAGTCATGCTAGGTCACAAAAGATGGAAGCTTACAGGTAGTAACCATGACTAGTATTTGATCTGCAGTTGCCTTTTTTGAGCACGCTGTCCAAATTTCAGCACCTATGCCCCCAGATTATAGACAATAAAGCTGATCTCTAGCCTTACCTTCAGATTTGCACAGTTGTACAGGTTCCTCTCCTGAACTAAAAATGCTTACTTCATGTTTTAGAAGTCAGATAGAGCCAATTTCATTTCCTGCCTAGGACATCTAGTATCATCTGATTGTCAACCAGATTGTCAACTGTTTTTTTTTTTATGACGGCAGCATCAAAAGTGAGTATTACATAGGGTGGTCTACATGCAAATACAGCCTCCTTAGGGATGTCCACTGTTCTAAATTGACATCAATCATCAATTGACATAACTTGAGTTCTCCCACCAACTATGATATGCCTGCATTGCACAAGACCTAATAATGATGTCACTAATTAGCATGTTGGTAAAATAGAAGAAAGGAACCAGAAAAAGGAAATGATAAGCCGATCAAACTTCAACTTTAAAATATTTACATATTCTCAAGAAACACAAAACAAGCTTTAAAACAAGCAGTCACTGACCTCTCTAGCTGCATGTACTCTAAAGTAACTAATTCTCAAAGACTGCAACAAAGGCTAGAAAGTCAGTCTCCTAGGTCTCCTAACAGCTTAGGACAGGACATTTCTGAGCCCCATACTAGGTAAACCTCATGGGCCCCTATGTCTAAGTGTTCAAGCTCTTTATAACAAGGACCAGTACACAAGCATCCCTTGCCCCCACCCTCTAATGGCGGCCCTGGCTTATGAACACCTGCTGTGTGTTTAGATGATGGACAGGCTGCAAAGATTCTGACACAATAGTAAGCAATGGGAAATGAGATACAATTTCTGTGCCTTCTTTGAGAACTTTGAAGTTGCAGTTCTCCACAATGTCTATAACTACAGATGTGAGTTTTTGTAAAGCGATTTTACCTGTTATTCAGAATATGTACAGTAAATACTTTGATATGCATAGCCTGGGTACAGGTTTACTTTAAAGATAAAATTCCTCCAAAGCCGATATTTAAATTTCAGATTGATGTCAAAGAGTAGAATGACTATATGGTTTCTTCTCAGTTCCCCAGAAATACATCCTAAGCACCTAAGTTCCCAATTCTAACTTTTGTAGTGGCTTCTGGAGTTGCCAAGAAGTTAATAAATGGTGACAGATTCAACCCAATAGTATTCATCTATCATTGGAAGGAAACTGCTGTACTGTACTATACAAGGCTAATTGCCTTCCTGTCTATAGCCCAATGACCCAGAACAAGCCAGCAGTGTGTAAATTTGGGACACCTCAACAGACTTGGACAGAGAATCATGACAGCCAGGAAACTAGCATTTTCAAAAGATGGCTTGGAAATGGCAAACTCCATATTTTTTTCGGTACAAGTTTCCTCAAAACATAAAACGGGTTTGACTTTAAAACTAAGTACCTTTTTCAAGAATGCCCGGGTACCACGGTCACTAAGAAAAGACCTAAACCTCAAAAGTAAACTGATTTGTTTACAATATGTTAAGTAAACTCATCTGTCCTCACTCCACCTTGGGTGTCGGCACCTTCACCTGGTCCTCTTCCGGGTTCAGGTCTTTGGCCATCTTGATTGGCCAGGCTGGAATGACATAACTCCCACGCATGTGCAGGAGGTAATTCATTCCCAGGCGGATGGCTATGTGGGATTGTACACTGAGCTGCTCCATGTACATTATAGAAAAGATTGCTACCAGGCAGCTAAGTATGTTTAATTGCAGAACTTGCCTGCTTGCATTTTTTTAAATTTGTAAACTGTACTTCCAATTTACCATTGTGCTGATTGTTGTTCAATTTATACATAATTGATTTGAACCTTATTAAGTTCACCTAAAAAAAATCATCATTGTAGGAACCAGAAGGCAGATCAATGCAGAAATTGTATTCTTTTTATTAGGCTATTAGCGCACGCCTCTGCCCCTAGGTTATTATTGGTCATGGTAACAAGGAAATCAGAAGTCAATGCTGTGATTCTGTGATTCTCCTGACTATTCTCATGTAAGACAGAGAGAGAGTTGGTACCCAGACAGCCAGTAAAAGGGGTTAAATTTCCATTCATAAAGACAGTAAAACACAGAAGGCGTTTTCATAGGTCTAGTCGGCACACACCCAGGATTGCATTTCTGTGTCTAGTTGGTGACTGGTAGCATTATTTAATACTAACAAATGCAAGGTAATAGATTATTATAATACTTTAATATCAAACCTGCATTCCTTACTGTAGCTGAAAGCAATATCCTGTGCTTTGTATGTCTTGTATGTAAAAAACTGGTACCGGAGGAGGGGGTTGCACAAGGTTGATTCTGGAGTCTACAGATGACTATTAGATTTATTAGAAAGAGAAAAAGGAACCTGGTGCACATACATAAAATACAAGCACAGCATGCAATTATCATACAGGAACACTGCAGCATCCTTGGCAAAGTAACAATTTAAAGACACATCTAATGAGGAGTCTTTCATACTCCCCTCCTCCCTTACTCCTGACAAATAAATCCTGAATCTCTCAGCTTCACTTCATCCATCCCACGCACTGAATTCAAAAATATTAATATTTCATACTACTGACCTAATTAAACACAATATCAAATGTAGACACCAAGACGCCACCTATTAACACATTGTTTTCATTGACTGGAGGTCAACTTTTTTATAATTTTGGATTCAAAAATATTTACCTTTTATCATGAATTTTATCTACACAGAAGGTTTCAAGCATATAAAACCATTAAGGTTAAAAAGCTATACTTCCTTGACTTAGTAGACTTATTTTTTAAATCTTAGGGAATATAGGGAATAGGATACGTCTCAGGGAATACTATCTTTCCAAGTCTTAGGAACAAGGTGGATTATTTATTGGTCATACTCTACGGAGTCAACCTAAGCATACGGTATGTCTCATTAATACCTGGCTTAAATAAATAAAGGAAAGAAAAAGAAGCTGTCATTCTTACCGGTTTTAAGGAATAATGAATTCCACTTATCTGGGGATTCCACCTTTTTATTCTTCAGGTGCCATTGAGAGAGGTCCTTTGGAGGCTGCAGTGCCCCGGGCAATCACAAGCATAGGATTAGGTGTACAAGCTCTTGAGAAGCAAGCCGATCATCCCAATGTAATAGTATATCCAAGCATCACTGTGATACGAGAAATGGAAGAGTCCATCCGCCAGTAGAACACACACACACGCATAAAACAAGCACTGATGCTCAGGGGAGGCAGAGACTGGAGGACCAGATGGAAGGAGGGGGAGGAGGATTGCTAACATGACAGATGTGATGACTTTTAAGTTAAAGAGAAAACTGATAATGCACAACATGTACAACAGGACAGAAAGTGAATAGTAAAATAAACAAATGGGATATTTTAAATTGATCAAAATACACTTTAATGCTTGGTAACTATTTATTTTTATTATGGCCTACCTAGTGCTCATTTAAATAGGTGTTAATGAAAACAGTCAAGACGTTAATTATAATGCTGCAGCCTGATTACGTTATAGTATTTTTACACTCGAGAACGTTATGTTTATGTCTTTGTAAACACAGGAAGAATATTAACCTGGTTTATACATATCTTCTTTGTTCTACTTTTTACTAGGGTACCTGATACTACTATATATTATTATATGTTGTTATTATTATTATTATAAATACACTCATCATCAATTTTTCCAATTTTCCTACAGAATCAAATCTGCCAGGTTACTATTGTTTGACCAGAATTTTTTAAAATGTAATACTTTTTTTGACAAAAAATGCAGTGCTAATATTTCCCTTTAATGTACTTGTAAAATACACAGTGCATATAGATGAATATCTTCATGTTGTCTACCTGCATTCATTTGGGGTTATATGTCCTTCATGACTGATAAGAGTATGATAGGGGCTACCCAAGGAAATACTAGTTGTAAGCCTGGTGTGCCAACCTGTTGTCTTCAGTAATAGAGGTATACATTTTTTTTCTATTAAATGTGTAAGATAATCAGTAGATTGGTATATCAGTATATCCCCAGTTGCTGCAGACTGGCCCATTTACTGGCACAAAGTTTGGTTACTCTGGTTGTACGAATATAGTGGACATCAAAGTCAACCTGTCAAGCTTGTTATGAATGGCTGCATGTGGATCAGACTCATAGCTTAAGCCAGAGTATTTCATTGCTCATGTTCTCTGCTTTTTTGTTGTACATATGAAGGCACACAACTCTTCTATACTATGTAGGAAGAACACTGACAGAGGGGTCTCAACAGCTGCAATGGGTACCAGGTGTCTGCACCTATAGAGCTAACAGGGTCTTACCTGGCTATGGGATTTAGAATGGGTGGATAAGAAAATGCGGCAGAGTAGGGCACTGTATACAGGCACACAGCAAGGGGTTTTCCTACCCCAAACTATGGTTGGGATAAGATCCGTAGCCGGTTTCAAGTCCTAGGCAGCACCAACCTTTGCTGTGGCTCTGTATACAGTGCCTGGAGCTAATTTCAGGCTTTGTTTACCATGCTTACAGCTCATCAGCTTGATTTTCCACATCACAGCAAAAGTTCTAGCCAAACCCAAGGTTGGATCGAACTCAAACTTTATCCCTAGTTCTAAAACTTTTCTGTTCTACTAAGATAAGCTTGTTTTTTGTATTTTTGTCTGTGTCTCCATTGGAACACTTTCTTATTAATTGCTGTCCAGATGGGAAGTGATGAGAATTTCTCCAATAGAGATGCAATCAAGAAATAAAATCTGACATGGTCTCCAGCCCTTCCCCATTCTATTCAACACAAAAAGTAATCGCTGGAATTTTACATTTTTCCATATTTGTCTGCAGAAAGTCTTTAATGAGCTACAATGGATGACAATGGGCTGCCATTTGTCACTAGTAGCCCTGACCTTTTCACTATTAATCCCGCTATACCCTAAGAACGCAATTGAAATCTTTAGAGTGACATTACAAACTATAAGATTTATTACTTTTATAGAGAAGGGAATAAGAACTATCTGTGCAAGAAGTGCTCTATGGACACAGACCATTCTGTTCTCTAGCGTGTATTACCCTTGGAAAGTAATATCACAATTGACAGATACTTCCTCCTTACAAGCAGCAATTTGCAGCATACATTCCATTATCTGATGGCTTTCACTCTCTGCGTTAAATGGATTTTTGTAAAACCCAGTGGTCAGTTTACAATCTGAGAACGCTGCTCATCTAGCCATATTTCCGTTAGCTGCATATATTTCTTTACATGAAAGGAGGTTCTAAACAGGAACCCAGGGAGGATTTTTCTGCTTCAGTTTATTGGATAGAAGCTGAAATGCAAATAGGAACATCAACATTCTTTGCAACACTAATGTTAAGCTTCCTATAGGCAATCTAAAGCAGTTTTGACATCCATTTTAATTATTTATTGTCAGGATTTTAAACAGCTCAATCCGAACCTATGTATTTTTCCTTCTTTCCAGTTGAGTGAATATGTAATATTGTATATACATTTTTGTACTTACCCCAGCAGGGAAATTTTTACTCTTTCGCTTTTTTCTGACAATTTGGCATTACAAGGTAACTGGTATCAGATTCTTTGTTAAATAGCCTACTGTTTACAGAACTCAATGAAACAAACATTTCCTATACACAGGGGACTGCTTTATCACTGTGGCCTATAAGTTGGTTTTGTCCTGATTTAATAAAGCTTTCCAAGGCTGGAGAGGATACACTTTCTTCAATAAAGCTGAGTGATCCAGCAAACCTGGAAAAGATTTCTTAAAAGACATATGCTATTTGTTAAGGAAAACTTTAAATCCTTGACCAGATACATTCCAGGTGTGTTGGAAATACCCAGCTTCACCAATGAAAGTATATTCTCTTGGAGAGCTTTAGTAAATCAGGTTCAAGCATCTTGCTCTTTGTATTCTTTGCAACAATTTTTCTAACTTATTATCTTTTAATAAAGTATCTTTGCCAATTGGAGAGACTTCTCTACAGCCACCAATCCAGTCCATAGCTGCTATAAAAAACTGTAACTGGTGATTGTGCAGATATTAGATTCCTAGTATGGACACTTCAATACATGAGGTCCATAGACCCAATATAACAATACGCTTAAAGTTTATGTAATATTGTTAACAAAAGTTATTTTCAATCAATTTATATATTCAGCTTTTATTAAAATGATACTTAGTGATCCTGCTATGAAGGTGCTTCATCAAGCTCTGTTGTAGGGTTACAAGGTTCCATCTCCCTGTTGTCTTTCTGTGTTGCTACCCCATCATATGGGCTTCTGATAAAGACTAAAAGTGCCTGATTTATCACAGGTCTCCAAGACTGAAGTAGATAAACTATCATGGGAGATCCTGGGAAGTTAACCTGGAATGGATCTACCCATGATAGTCTTGGAGACCTTTAATAAATCAGGCCCTAAGTGTCCATTTTAACGCACGTGATCCCCTGTTGTCATCATCCATACAATGTAATAGGCATTCTGCCCAATGGACATCATGCTAATATATTATGAGATGTAGATATAGTAAATATGGAAGGGGTTCCTTCATGGTAAAAAGGTCAAAAAGGTTAAAATAGAGCAAAACATATCAGGAGAGACTGTCAGAATTTACCATTAACCATTAGAGAAAGAAGTGGACATGGCTAAAACTGTTAAATACAATAATGGTTTGAATATGATTTAGATGGGCAGTATTTTCAATATGATTCTATGTACACTGGGACATAAGGAAGAGGAAAGTTTATTACTAAAAGTATGATTTTACATTAGATAAGATTAGTTAGTGCTTGAGGTAGTGCGGCGGAGGCAGTGATTCATTCAACATTAGGTGCCTAGGCTGGACATATACCTATACCTAGACATGGCTCCCAGCTCTTTGACACGAGAAAGTGAACCAACTGTTAAGTACAAAATACGCAGGGAAGGGACACCCCCTGCTATGCCACCAGGTACATTGACCACAAATAATTAATATGCAAAACCATTTGATTTAACCCACAAATGTTTTTTTCACTTCTCAGATCCATTGTACTGTCTTCCTAAAAAAAGAATCTATATATTATTGTGACTAGATCAAAAGTTTAGAATATTTGACTACGTTTGTTGTAGTTATTAAAATTGACATAATTTGAATAATACAGAAACACAATTGAGGATAAAAGAAGGCCAGAGGAATGATTATTCCGATAGAAAAGAGGGGCATTCCATCCAAATCAAGGGCTTTTTGTGGAGTTATGATTTAAGCAAAAGGAACCCCTACACAAAAACGGGCAAATTTGATAGACCATCTGGTGTTTTCTGCCATCTTTCAACCACAATTCTATATTGTAGAAATAGAAAATTTGTAAACCAGATCTATTCTGTATTGGTGGCCATGCAGGAAGTTGATGTCATCTCCTCAATAAGGAGACATCAAGGAAGCCATGAAATGGGTTCTACCATTATTAGCCCGATGGAAAAAGGTGTATATATGGTTTCTTGTATTCCCGTTGGAGCTGCACTCCTAGAATCCTATCCCACACTGGAATATGTCAAACCAGTGACAGACAGCAATAGAAAATTGAAAGAGTTTATAACACTCATAAATCATTGATGTAAATATGATGGCAGTTGGAGCTCAAGTTTTTTTGTCCACCTTGCGCTGTTTAATATAACTACCCCCTATCACATAGCTAATTATTTTTTATAAATTAAGACTAATGACAACAGTATACAAAAAAATTGCTTCCTGCCAGTCTGTTTAACAAATAAAGCAAATAACCTGGGGCATTCACTGAGCCTCCTAAGCTTTCCCCTTCCCTTTTTGCACACTAATGTTTGAACAGCTGGTCCACTCGAATATTGTGCGTCTTCCTGCTATGGGAGGAGTTAAACAATGTAATCTGTAGGAAAGATAATTCAGTGAAAGAGGATTAGTCTCTGGAGCACAGCCATCGCCTAAATATAGACTGCTTCTTATTTGTGTTTATCCAGATCACTGCGATCAACACCCTCCAGGTTTCCTTCCACCGGTAGACAGACAGCTCAGCCATTTACTTGGTGTTCCCCATGCTAATGACATGGAAGGTAATAGATTAGGCCTGCCTTAATGCCAAGTAGAATCATCCTTATAAATGTTGTTCCTTCCTTGGATACCTACCCCTTCAATACTTTTACTTTAGGATATCTTTATACTAGGCTGTGCAATGCATTTTTGAAAGTGCACATTGACATACATAGCGTTAAGACGGACCATTAATTTGAATGAGCTGCCCAATGTACCACAATGAACAAAATGTTTAGGTGTATTTGGGTTTGGGGTGCCATTAAGAATAAATAGCAATGTAGCGCACCACTACATGTCATGTGCATTATTGGATTGCACTAGTGGAAATTAGCCATTATTGTTGGTCCAGTATAGGAAGTATTTCTAAAATTAAATACAAAATTATTAACATGACTCATATTTAAACATATGCCCTGCTGTGCACTGGGAAGGTGTGTTTGCAGTTTCATTGGGAATTGATGGCAATATAACAAAGTAACCAACAATGTGATATGCATAAATTGTGCAGAGTATGCATAAACATGCATGTTATCGTAATGCACTAGCGGGAATGAACATTAAGGCTATGTACACACATCAGATATTCATCACCCATGAGAAATGGTCATGTTCGTCTGGAGCGTAAATCTGATGTGTACATTGGTCGCCTGACGTTGTTCATGGTTAAAATAAAATTGGATCCATGAATGAACATCAAAAACAACCGCTATGGAAAACAAGGGTAGTGTGCGTGCTTACTCACCCTCCCCCTCTCTTATTGACATACAAAACAATGGTTCTGTGTGTACAGTGCTTGTTCGTTCATCTGTTTCCAGCATAATTTACAGCAGCTAAACTCTAACGTGGCCATGTTCTTCACCCGATCAAGGATGTATTTATTAAATTGTACTATAAACAACCATAAACCTGAACCTTATTTCTAAATTGGACGTATTGATTGACAAAAAAAAGAAAAACAGGAAAAGTCCTATGAAATCAAAAACCTCTGCATACAAACCAAACTTTTTAAATTGGTTTTGCTGCTATGGGTTTGTCATACTAATCTGCTTGGTGCCCTCTATACAGAAATTTTTTTCTCAAAAACTCAGGGGGTCTGACTCTTTCTGACTGACTCAGGGGGTCAGAAGGGCAAATAATTAGGTTTTGTATAGGGATTTATTAATTGCAGCTGAAATGTTTATTAGTTGTCATTTTGGGTAATAGTAGGAGCAAACAAGCACTGTGCCGTATGGCCATTTCTGCTTTATGGAGTGTGGAAAGGAAGGATGAGCAAGATCTATATTGCTGTGGGGACAAAGTAATAGAACTTCTACAGATTGCTAAACAACGTCATGGGACACCTGTAGTGCTGCAAGGTTATCATCTGAGATGATTGTTTTCAGTGGTGAAAGTCAGCACTGAGCTCTACTCTAGTATACTGGGGGCAATTTCCAACTATTGGCTCTATTTCTCTATAGATGTAATAAATTTGAAGGGAAATCAGTAGCCAACTGATCATAATTGACCTATTTTTGGATTTCAGATTGGATGTATCGGTAAATATTGATTGAATGTATACAGCTTTTGTCATGTACATAAATTTGATTTAAATTTTTACTATTTTTTATCCTAAAATATTGGCAGTGTTTATATTGGAGTAGAACTTGTAGAGAACACTTCCATTTGAAAGTTATTTTTACAGGTGTTTTCTTAGTTTAAAATGATCATGGTTTGCCAAGACACATATTGAGACATATTAATGTAAGGACTCTGACAGCCCATCTTCAGACAAAGCCAACCCATGCAGCGCATGGCATTTTAATATGAGCCTGGTCCATGGTCTGAGTCTCTTTCAGGTGCAAGGGAAGGGTAATCAAGTGCCACAGATGTGCCCACACCAGGCATTCCCCTATGGTCACGTCGCAGTGATAACACCATCTAGTCAGGCCTGGAGCGAGCGACTAAAAGAGGAAGGCCAGCATGACTGGGCAAGCTGGGTAACAGGCTAGAAAAGGGTTCATTTTGTCTCGGAAGTTATTGAAAGGGTGACGTAAGGGGGAGAGGCGCAGGTGAAGCAGGGGGCAAGTGGATAAAAGGTCAGATTCAGGAAGTAGAAGGTCATTAGCTATGGAATGTGTGAAAAAAAGTTTTTTCCCTCCAACCCGCTCATTTTTATTTGTTTTTGGGGTGGGTTTGAGTTTTTGTTTTGTTTGAGGTGACGGGTTAGGCAGTTGAGGTCCTCGGGGTTACTTGGATTTTGATTAAATGTAGTGGTGGTTTGGGGTACCATCGTTGGTGTGGCGTCCCCATTGTTTTGGTAAATTGTTTATTTTTGGTAAATTTTGCAGCTGGGAGCAATTCCATATACCTTTGTCATGGTGAAGCAGACCACCGGTGTAATTGGGTGCCTTGGAGGATCAGCAACCTGTGAGGCTGATAATACTAGGTTAATTGTTGTAAAAAGTTTTTTAATGTTATATAAAGTAGAAATGTTAATTTATGGTTTGGGGTATTTATGTTATTTATTTGTTGTTTATTTTAAGTTATGGTTTATATTAAGATTTGTATTGGTTATATTTTACCTAAATATTTAATTGTCATAATAAAAGGCATGTGGGTCCTTTACCAAACATTATTGTGTGATTATTTATTTGAGGTTTAAAGAGGGTTGGTATTGTTTTATGGGGTCAATGGTTGTGGGGTTTAATAGCCTGCTACATTAGTTTTCTGCAGTCATGGCCTAAGAGGAGCCTGGTGAAGAATAGCAAACAGGAAATTTCTATGATAGGCATGCAATGATGTGAACATTTTAGGAAAGACTACACGTCCTATAAACCAAAAAAGAGAGGTCTCTGGGCTGGAGCATCATAAGACATTCAAAAGGCATAACACATAAGGCATTTACAGTGGACTTTTTTTATCCCAGTGACTAGTTTGGAGGAGGGATCACCTTTAGGGGCTACAGCACAAATCAGATTTCCCAGGGCCAAGCTAAACAAATTCTCATTAAATGTATATCCAAAGCCAAACCATTGGTTGTTATTGCTGTTGGAGTAATTTCTCTTTAAATACCCAGTGGGGAAGCACACAGCCTCCCCCTATGCTGCAGGTAATTTACAGCAGCTGTACTTTCTCCTCATTTACCAGTCTTCGTTTTACTCTACAGGGGACACACAGAGGCTGATATCCACAGATTCAGGTACTTACATTAACTTCACAGATTAAAACTACTTAACATTTAATGATTTTTAATTAGTAGATAACTGCATTAAATTATATCTTTTTTACATCATGTACTGATTTCCACTTTTAACCTTTGCTGCCCTGCAAATATGCCAAACAATATTACTTCTAACAACAGAATTATTTTTTTAAAATAACTACCTGAAATGGTTAAACTATCCTACTTTCACTAGAATCTGCAGCCAGCAGAAGTTTGCGCATTCCTGCTGTGAATAGTTTTTTTTTTACTTTGATGTACAAAGAGCAGGCGATAAGCATAGTAGGAAAACTCTGACCAATGGAGTGATCTTTAGCAAAATATACAGCTCCCCCCTCTAAACATGATATGACTGCATGGCTGCTACCATCACTACTGTACTAAACTTTACTTTTTCACGACGATGATATTACTTTGGTACAAAAGTGGGTAGAATAACTATATAGGCAAAAAAGCAGAGGCATGTGTTTGCCATGTGTTATACCAGAATTTAATTGTGCTTTAATTAAAGTAATTCTGCTAGATTACTTCTTCAGATGCTTCTGTATACCAACCAATTATGTATGTGTAGGATGAGTCAGCCATACTTGCTCAACACACATTCAGTTTCTGCTACCTGCTTTGCAATATTACAAAATAGGTGTGCTACTCTGCTCCTTATCACAATGTAGGTGTAGGACATGGTTGTCTTGTTGAAGGCGATACACTTCCTGTGTACCTGATATCTTATCTCAGTGGTAGTAAAGCAATTAGTGAATGTGGTAGCTAGAATTTTCAGCCTTTGTTATCTGATAATCTCTACATATAACAAAGGTAAAGCTGGCCTACATTGCTCAGTATGTGCAGTCAAGTAAATGGTTGATAAGAATCGTTTAACTGCAATACAGCCTTGTATCGCTTGATAATAATCAGATTATCCAACATGTAATCAATACAGCTTTGTTTTATAGGTACACACTTTGAGTGTCTACTAATTATTGCCCAAAACAATCATTAGTGATAGCTATGAGCTATAGTAAAAACTAATGAGCACTGGGTTAAACATGGGTTTGATTCAAGTAGATAGTCTAGACCGGTGTTTCATAAGCTTTTAAACATGGGGGAACCACTTGAAATAACTTTCAGGTCCTCTTCTACAATTACTATATGCACAACTTATAGTATATTAGTGCGGTGATCAATGGCAAGAATGCCTCTTACATTGATGGCCAGGTCGGAAGAATGTCACCCTTACAGATGGCCCAAAAGAAAGTCAAAAACTGCTCATTTTTTCAAGTTCCCCTAGCAACTTATGAAGCAACCCTGCTTGAGAAACTGTGGACGCCTCACCAGAAATGTCAGATGGGGAGATATTTACCCGACGGGCATTTATCAGCATGAAAACTCATTGTAGCTCCTTGTAGATCCAACAGACTGATACAGACTTTTTGGTAGATGCCATTCTTCCTTAATACCTCCAATGTCAGAAGTGTTTGAATATGACCTCCACAGGGTACCTGTAAAGCTAAATCTGCCAATTTACCTATGTACATTCCAGTGTGGGGTACTGCCATCTGCTTTTCATCTTCCTCCCAGACACAGTCTCCATCCATTGGTCCATTCTTGATTGGCCATGCCGAGATGACATAACTCCTGTGCAGGCACATGGGAGTTCATTCATCCCCAGCACACGCAAGGGAATCCGGGATTGCTGGGTTTCCCACATGTGGAACTAAGCTTTTTCACATTTACCCGGGACAATCAGGCAGGTAAGAAAGGTTATTGAAGAAGGGACATTGCCTGTCTGCAATAACCACCTGCCTGATACTTTAGTTGCCATTTAAAGTACCCAAGCATCCCATTGACTTGTACACTGGGACAAGATTGACTCATTTATAACTTGATTTAGTATACCCTTGCACAATGACAATATATTGATATATGAAAATAACTTCCTTTGCAGAACCTTTTTCATGCATGCCTCGGATGTTACATTGTTTTCAAGTAAGACCAAGAAGATAAAAATTGAAGGAAAACAAGAAGCACTCAGCCTAATGACATCATTTATCACAGCACCCACTTCATTTCATTGTAAAAAAAACAAATGCAGAGACAAACAAGAAGATGTAATTATCCACCTCCACACCTGCCAGTCAGGACGGAAAGGCTCAGACACTGACAATGGCTTTACAGTTAGCATGTGTCAGGGCTGAATGAGGATCAAGGCCTTACATTGCAGCTGGTCATTCATAAAACCACATACATATGTCTTCTGTAATAAGGTTTTACAAATAAATAGATAACATCTCAGCATATAAATATATTCCATTTCAACTGATAAAATACAGGTATTAATATTTGGATGTTTAAAAGTATAAGGTGTGATTGAAATGACACACGCAACCTAATTTTACCTTCCTCTCCTTGCAATCTCCCCTTTTACCTCTCCTCTTCTCAATCTCTTGCAATTCCTTATACACAGACTGTGAGAGAGAGGGGCAACTTTAGGAGCAAATAGTGAATGCTGATTGGCTGATGAGGAACAAGATAAAAACAAGAGAAGGAATAATGAGCAGACGGATAATGTTCTGGGTCTAATGCTGCTTATTCACTGTCCAGTCAGCAGGGTATAGGTGAAGCAGAATGAGGATATCACTATATTCATTCTTCAGTCTATTACTCTATAAATAAGTGCCATGTGCTTAGGCTGTGTTCATTTGTATTGCATTTTGGGTTTCTTTTCTTTTTTTTTTTTTTTGTATATAATATACAAAAGTAGATTTAAGCATTTTTATTACATTTAAAGGGGTCTTTGAATAAGGTTACGTCTACTCCTACTGTTTCCCCTGCGTTTATTAGCCCATGTTTGAATTTCTATTCATTCCAATAGGCCAGTGTAACGCTTGGGTAGACAGGGCAACTGGGGGGCACTATGGCTTGCACGGAGGTAGTGTGAGCCCTGAGAAGAGCCAAGTTACAGAGTCTAAGCAGTAACCAGGTCTTCTCCAGAGTCTCTGATGGTGAGGATGTTGCGCCGCTGGTTACTGCCAGGTTGCGGTCCTTGGGCACACCAAGGTGGGCAATATGAAACACGGTACCAAATCCTAACGCAGAAGGATAGTCAAGCAAAGCTGGGGTTGAGGTAGGCAGCAAGCAAGAGAGGTCAGGTCACACGCCAGGGGTCAATTACCAGAGATCCAGGAGACAGACACCAGTGACACAGGGGCCACTGCAGACACAGGGAACATAGTAGACACTGGAAGCAACAGGAGGCACAGGTGATGCAGGGATATTCACAGACAGTCAGGAACACTGGAACATCAAAAGGAAGTTGGCTGGGAACCAACAGACTGGACAACTGGATTAGCCAACAGGTGAACAGGAACTCAGTCACCAAACTGGGGGTTCGTCCCCAGTGGAGACACATTGCACGAACACAGAGTGCAGTCTGTGAGCCAGCTAAATAGCCAGGGATGGTTAAGATGCTATT
Organism: Pyxicephalus adspersus; assembly: GCF_032062135.1. Classification (NCBI taxonomy): domain Eukaryota; kingdom Metazoa; phylum Chordata; class Amphibia; order Anura; family Pyxicephalidae; genus Pyxicephalus; species Pyxicephalus adspersus. Next base: position 144,257,161 of record NC_092859.1, read on the forward strand.
TCCTGATTGGCCAGCGGATTGGACAAAATTGATTAAGCTTGGAAACAGGAGCACGTTCAGAGTGAGAACTGCCCGAATGCGCAGGAGAGAGGCGTCTGCACTTTAGTGAGGAAGAGGTAAATGTGACAGCCAGTCCACACTACAACGTTTTCTTGTTGGGCTATGAAGAAAACCCATCCTGCAACGATCCAATGCCCTCATTGACATGTCATTATTTGGCTTTTTGGGGCGTTTTAGGGCATATGGGAGGGGTTTTCCCCCATATTAATATTCTTCTCCTTCACATATCTTGGTTTAAAGCATCTTTACAAATGCTTGAAAACTCATACAAAAGCTGTATGGGCATTTATAAGCATGTAAAATTTAATCAATGTAGACTTCGCCTAAAGCAGGTAATCTGACATTCACTGCAATAAGCCCTGTTGGACAATCTTACTGATATTGAAACACATGGACATGGAATATTCCTCAACAGGGAATGTTTCAGCCAATTATTATTATTATTACACTGTATTTATATAGCACTGACATATTACACAGCACTGTACAAAGCCAATAGTCATGTCACTAGCTGTCCTTCAAAGGGGCTCACAATCTAATGTCCCTACCATAGGCATATTTCTTTAATACAGTCTAAGAGGGGGAACCCAATTAACCAACTGCATGTTTTTGGAATGTGAGAGGAAACTGGATTACCTGGAAAAAACCCATGCAAGCATGGGGAGAACCTGCAAACTCCATGCAGATAGTGTCCTGGCCAAGATTCAAATCTGAGACCCAACACTGCAAAGACCAGAGTGCTAACCTCAGAGCCACTGTGCTGCACTAATGTCAGATTATCTGTTTAATAAATAGAAATCAAAGAGTATATCCACCTGAAATTGTTTTCTATGTTTTGGACAGTGTAGGGAACAAATAGAACTCTTTCATATTTTCGCTATGACCCTAGACTGTGCCAGACAGATATCTGTAATCTTTGATTTCCGGCTGTGTTTTTCTTTTAAACTCATTTTCACTTCCAGTCTGGTAAAACCGTTTGGTATTAAGCGGTAACACCTTCTAAAAGAAAACTGGGTGAAAGCTGAAAAGAGTTTTAACTCTCTATTTTTTCCAGTTTTTGACTTGGCATACATTTTTAATTTGAGAGCCCTTTATTGTACTGAAATGTCTCATTGCTGTTGTGGTATATTGAAATACGTGATGTCAAATTCAGGGAATATTTGGCATCACCTATCTCAATTTCTCCTGGAAAGGGGATTAAAGAGCATGGATGGGCCATTGTGTTGCTGCAGACTTGCAGCTCTTTTTTTGGAATCCAGGCTCGGAGAGTCCTGGAAGGAATGGTTGGGCCGGACAGTCTATCCCTCTTCCAAGCCAGAAATTGAGAATGGCTCTGGAATACCTGGCCAATGATAATTTAAGGTCACCTGTCTTTGTGACAGGAGTGAGTAGCAGCTAGAGGACATGTAGCTCATGTGAAGAGGTCCCCCAAAATTTAGGTCTGTGGGACCAATAAAGAGAAAGCCAGGATGCTAAATTTGTGTACTTATTTTTCAAAATAAACTAGCTGCCACAATCTCTGTATTTGGTTTGGCATATGCACCTGAGCTAATGGTTCAGTGCAAAATTAAATTACTATAGATATACTACACTATATGAAAACAGTTTTGAATTCAGTTTCCCTGTTTTTAATTAGATTGGAAAAATGAGTAGCTCGCTACATTCAAAGTTTATGTATTTTTATAAAAAAAAATTAGAAATGAAATTTGTTAAATTAAGTTGCAACTCGTTTTTTACCTCTCAGGGCTATGCTACCATGCAAAGAAAAATGTAATTCAGTCCTAAGTGTTCATGAGGTTTTTTCTCTTGGTATCTGCTCAGCCAGCCAACTGCATATGAAAATCCCGTCGGGAGACGTCTGCGAGAAGCGGGCTGAAAAGCAGCGATTGTTGTAATTCTGCTGCTGGCATGGGTTGTATCACCATGATACTCAAACTGCACAAGCTAAGAAAACCAATCTGCAGGCTGTACAAACTAAAATAAATTAGAACTCTGTCTTAAATAATCTTTAAACGCAAAAATGGCAAAACCATAATATCATACTGAATCCTCATGCTGTCAATAATAATCAAAGATACTACAACTTGTTAAATTGGTACTGATTCATTTCATACTAATTCACTTTCCAGCGGTCAGTATGCAGCTATAATTACAATAAAATATAGAACAGAATAAATAATAGATACATTAGGCAAAAAAAGCACACACATAATATAAAACTATAATTCTTTAAAACAGGTATAGCCTGTAAACTAATAAGCCCATGATGCATCAGCATTCAGGATCATCAATACCAATATTACAGTATACCAATGTTTGATAAATAAACTAGAAACAAAAGTGTCTGACAAAGAATTTCACTATTCTTAGCCTTTCAGTTTTTATGAAATATTGGGTAAATAATTATAACTACAAGGAGTCCTTTTAGATTTTCCATATCAAGTATTAAATTCCTGAAAAAGAAAGAAAATGGAGGTCCCTTTAAAACCCATTGGCATTTATTGTATAGGATAATGAATATTTAGTGTGGACTCAATAATAGGAGTGATGCTCCATTCTGCTTGCTGGACTTACTTCCCTCTTGTGACTCTTTTGTGTATTGGAAGCTGTCTTTCTAGGAAAAGTTTATTACATGTTACATAAATTCAATAATCTGCTCTGATCCAGCATCTCCTACCTATGGCTTTGAAAACCCCTGAAAAGGTGCTCTTATGCTCTCAAGATTAGTCTAAAGCAGTGTTTCTCTACCTTTTTAACATGGAAGAACAATTTAGAATTACTCTTAGGTCTTCAGGGAATTCCTTCTATAATTACTATGGACACAGGTTACATTACATTGGCTTGGTTTAGGAAGAATACCTCTTACTTTGCTGGTTGATGGGAAGAATTTCACCCTTACAGATAGCCAAAAAGATCAGTGCAATTAAAAGGACCTGAGAGTCACAAACTTCTCATTGCTCAGGGAACCCCTAGCAGCCTCTGGAGGAACCCCTTATGTTCCACAGAACCCTGGCAGAGAAAAACTGGTCTAAAAACTAAGCTCTCCCTAGATTAAAGACCAAACTAAATTCAGACATAGGGCCTGCTTTATTAAAGGTCTCCAAGGCTGAAGAGGATATACATCAATGAAGCTGGTTGATCCAGTAAACTTGGAAAGTCATTTATTTGCTAGCAAATGTTTTGAATCCTGGACCGGATCTATTCCAAGTTTGCTGGATCACCCAGCTTCACTGATGAAAGTGTTCTTCTCTAGTGTATCTTCTCTAGTGTATCTTCTCAGCCTTGGAGAACTTTAATAAATCAGGCCCAAAGTATCCTCACCCCCATTTGATCCAACAAAATTTACTGTAGTTCTCTAAAACCAACCATTATGCAATTTGACAATGAAGAACATTTTGGTTGCTTGCTATGACCCAAAGAAATGGTGAATTGAGCACATACCAGTAACCTCTGTCTTCTGCATTTGGCAATTTTGCAAAACATACCACTTGTGATGCAGTTTCTAATAGAATATTAAGAAGCTCAAAAGCTTTACAATATATTAGTAATTAGCCACTCCAGATTTGAATCTGAGAATGAATTAGGGATTTCCCAAGAATTAGCAATTAAATCTTTTGCTGACACAGATAGCCATACTAAAAGGTACTTATGCAGTCCAAATTAAAAAATTCAGACAGTTCATGCCGTGATATATTAAACCTAAACTACATAAGGGTTTATTATATTATAAGGGTTAATTTATTATAGAAAATTATACTTTGATTCCAATGATCAAAAAACAGTCATGTCCTTTTATCTGTATGTGTGCTGGGGTTTACTTGGACTACGTACACACGTGCAATATTTGTTGTTGGAAATGAACGACTAACGATCAATCGTCCGATAATCGTTAACAAAAAAAGTGAACAACGACTGGCCAACGACGACGATAAACAAGGAATGTCGCTGGAATTGAACAACCATTCTGGCGGATCTGATTGGGCGACGATCGTTCGCTATCTTTTGTGTGTACGGTCGTTCAGTGATCGTGGATGGTTCTGCATACACTTTTCCTATTACACGCCACTTCTAGTGTGTCTACATCTAGTGTGTATACATTATTGGTCGATTATATTTTAAAAATCATTTCAGCATGTACAGAATCGAGCACAATAGGATCATTCAAAATAATCATGAATAATCGTTGATCGGTCATTAATCGTTCGTTTTCAAACGACAAATATTGCACGTGTGTACCTAGCCTTAGGGACAAACTTAGGATGGGCCCAACAGATAAGGTGATTGGGGCCCGGCAGGCCTATTGCTGATCAAAATTAATAAAATATCATCAAGCTGACGTAAAAGAACTCAATGTACTGAGTTAGAGCCCATATAGCAGATGCCATATAAAACCCAACAAGATAGAGGGGCCACCCCATAATATTGATTATGCAATATTGGCTCCAAGAGAAGCTACTTTGACAGATGTGTTTCATTGTAGTTGGCTGCCACATTGTATGCCACCTTAAGAGCTAAAAGGTCTTCAATAAACATTCTGTGTTGCTGATAAATTATTCATACATTTACTTCTGCGTAGCAGCAATGTGGCTAATTACAGCTTTTCCAGCACAGAAAAAGCACACCCAGACTAAAGAAAGACTTCAGCTAAACAAAGCCTCCTATTAACAGAAAGTTAGAAACTTAGAAAAACAGAAATTGTAATGTTCTCTTCATCTCCATTCTAAATTCTTCCATGTTATCTCATCAACCAATTTTAATTATATATCAAACCAAAAAATGTTTTATTTTTCCAACTCAAGTTTCTCAAGTTACTAAATATTATTACAGTGTCAGTTTGTTTTTAGAGAACTGCTATGAAAGAAAGAACAGATATATTTAGGCACAGATTCTAGATATTTTTTTAAATTCTTGTTTTTTAAATGGAAAAGAAAGAGTGGTCCAAAATTCCAGTATAGAGATGTAAAAGCCTCATTGATTGTTGCAGAAAGCGACCAACATGGGTCAATTCTTCCAAAGGATGTGCTGCCAAGTATTGGTTAGTAAGTTGAGGGTGCCATTAATTTTGGTCAGGCCATTTTTTATGTTTTGTGTTAAATATCTCAGATTTTTTTTCTCTGCTTTTTGTATTTTTCCAGTGCCAGCAAAAGAAATAAACATGACTATAGCAAAGAATTTGTAATTGCAACAATTTTCTTGGAGAAGTGGTGCATTTTCTGGCATAAATGCAAGGGTGTCAGTATTTTTGGACATGGCTTTATGTGTATGCGTTTGTTTAAATTTCCTTTTCAAAGCTTTTTTCATGGTCAAGATGGGTACTTGCTTATTATGTGTGACTGTGAGCCTTAACATTTTTTATATTGACTTAATGGTTACAGAAAATAGAAAGTGTAGTTCAATGCCTGATGGCACCAAGTAGTACCCAGGGGGTATACCCCTACAAAGGCGTGGCCGAATTGTGCAAACAGTGGGAGGTGCTTTAAGTGACACAAATAAATAAAAAAACATGAGCCTATTCACTTCACGGCACACATGACGTGACTTATTCCTTGAATCCAAAGAAACTGTGGATTCTAACAAAAACTAAAACTTTTCCATCACATATGCTTTTTAGCACATGGTACAGTACATAGAGTCTGTAGTCAGTGATGTAGTATGTAAGTGGGATGACACATACCTTTGCAGAGGAAAGTTATATTTAATAAAGTTTCAGTAATATGTAAAGCAGAGTGCCAAGGTCGGGAGTAGAGCAGAGCGTGGAGGTCAGTATTATAAAATGTAGTGTACAGGGGTTAGTAGTAGTAATAGCCTAAGGCACTCGGGTTCCATTTACTGTGGGTTTCATAATTATCCTTTTTAAAGCCAACCCAAACCTTAGAACTGGCCTTCCGTAACTGATAAGAATGCAGCTAGCTATGTACTGTACAATAGCAACTAGCCAAAACCTGGGACCAACAGCTATTATTTATTATTATTAGTAGTAGTATTATTATTATTGTTGTTATTATTATTATTATTATTATTATTAATAATAATAATAATAATAATTAATTGGTATTTATAATGCCAATGCTGTACATTAAATAGGGGTTGCAAATGACGGACAGATACAGAGGAGGAGGAGAGGACCCTGCCCAAAAGAGCTTAAAATCTAAGAGGTGGGGGAAGTAGCACACAACAAGATCCACTTTTTGATTGTTGTTAGATGCTGACTGTTGGGTAAGAAAGGAATAGGCTAAGTACTCACCCTATGTATTACCCCCTATACCAGTGACTCTAACCAGGGTTCCCTAGAATCCAAGGTTCCTCCAGATACTTCTAGAGAGGGGTCTCTTGTGCAATGAGAAGTTTGTGACTGATACTGATACCAATGATCTATTTGTCTGTAAAGGTGACATTCTTTTCAATGACCAGCAATAGAATAGGCAAACCCACTAACCATTCATGTATTGAGAGCTGGTATAGCAATTAAAAGCAGATGTTCCCTAAGACATGAAAGTTATTTCAAGGATCCACCCGTGTTTAAAAGTTTGCAAAAGGCTACCATAGACAAAATAAGAACTTGCATACTGAGTTTAAGGGGGGGGGGTGCTGTAAGGGTTACTTTTTCATTGTTATTACGTTTTTTATTAAGGATACAAATATAGACTGAAAAAGTAATTTCACTTCCAGGCACATAATATACCAGATAACCAAAAACATACAAAAATATACCACATACAATGAGATGAAGTAATCCCCAAATGTTTCAGAACTCTATACAAATGTTTATACTGCGGGATCACAGCAAGGTTACTTTATCTCCAAACAGAACAGTCTATACCATATCCATTTGTCAACATCTAAATATACAGTCAGACTCTTTTTGGTTATTATTTTGTTTATTTGATAGATAAATTAATGCCTACAATTTATTGATATAGTTATATTTTTGGATAGATGACGGAGATAAAGACAAAATCTAAAGTATCAGTAAATATAGAACAATTGCACTGTAGATAACAAGGTCACCTTTAAACCTTTTGCAACACATAAAGAATTACCAGCTTGTCATTATAGAGAATGCTCATTAGCAAGGTGTGACAATGACAATGCCCTTGGTATCACCTTCACTTGATCTTTATCTGATTTGTCTCTCATTACATTGAAGCAGAAGGAGAGATAAAGAGAAATCATTACATTCTGCACACATTTACAAGATGTGATGGTAAGGAAACCAGAGCTGCCTGGCTGGGAAGAATGCTAATAATAATAAAGCTAGATATAGAATAAGTGGCCCTTACCTGTAGGTGACCCTAGGTTGTGCACAGTTGGGCCATGTTCATCATCTCAGGCAGCATTGTGCTGTGAATCGGGATCTCCACTCTTACATTGATGCAGACTTGCCTAGTGAAGCATGCTAATGATGCACCAGAGGGAAGCCCACTAGAAGCAGAACAGGGCCATATGTCAGCCTATAGCATCACCGCCTCCACATTGAGAGAAAGGCAGCTCGGCAGATGAAAGAAAGCAGTAAGGGATAGGAAATGAGCTGTGGAAAACAGCCAAAAGACAAAACAACCTATATTATAGTATGCCTTCTTACTGAAGCAAAATAACAAAAGATTTTTTTCTCTTTTTTCTTGCAGGCAATGAGCAGCTTTTTTAAAATAAACATAGCTCATCTCTGCACAAACATCTGGCTGAGCTAAACTTGATTGTCAGGTCATGTTTCTGCCACTTTATTCTCCTAAAGGGAAGTTACCGTTACCACATCTGGAATATGCAGTCCAGTTTTGGGCACCAATTCACAAAAAGGACATTGTGGAATTGGAGAGAGAGCAGAGAAGGGCAACTAAACTAATAAAAGGAATGGAGGAGCTCAGCTATGAGGAGAGATTAGCTGAACTGAATCTATTCTCCCTTGAGAAGAGACGTATAAGGGGGGATATGATCACCCTGTATAAATATATAAATGGTCTATTTAGAGAGCTTCACAATTATTCACTTTAAGATAATTACAAAGGACAAGGGGCGCTCTTTGTGCCTAGAGAAAAAGAAGTTTAATCTCAGGATAAGGAAGGGATTCTTCACTGTAAGGTCTGTGAAAATGTGGAGTTGGCTAAGGAAGACATTTCAGCAACTACTATAGATTACTTTATGAAAAAGCTGTATGTATTTCTAGAAGCACAGAAAAAAACTGGGGATAAAGGCTTTAAAGTAAAGATAACAGAGACTGTTGATCCAGGGAACATGCCTCCTGGAATTAAGAATTTTTTCCCCTGTTGGAACCAGGGTTTTTATTTGCCTTCCTTTGGATCAACTATGTCAATAGGGTTTTTATCTGGGATATGTTTATTTTCCTAGTGGTGGAACTTGATGGACTTATGTCTTTTTACAACCTGACTATGTATTTATGTTACCTTCTGATATGGGGGTCCAATGTGGGGGCCTGACTTGCGGTTAACATCTATGACATTAGCATCAACCAATAACAGGAGACAATTCACTGACTTTTTGATTGGTTAGATGGAGCAAGGAGGGAGTGAAGGACAGCTGTTGGCAGAGAAGAAGAGCAGGAATGGATGGCAAATTGCCATACACGGGGTGGCTTGTTTAGGCACTTTCTGTTATGGGGTTACCATACTTTGTCTCGTTCTCCCAATTTTTCTCCTGCAAGTTCCTCAAGCTTTTCCTGGAGAATACAATTTTGTTGGTTAAAATATAGGTGTAAAGTCAGCCTTCTTTGTGCAGCCTTTTGCCTTAAGCTGGTGTTTTACAAGGCCCACACAAACTAAAAATATTCAGACTGCGCTCTGAAGCATGGAATGCAAAAATTTTGGAATTCCTTCACTTTATTGATTTTCCCGCTTTTGGGTCTGAAAATCCAAATATGAGTAATAGAGACACATTCTACTATGCAAATGAAGTCCTCTATTTTGGAGAAATGTTATCACATACAGTATATTCAATAAAGCAATGTAACCTGACAGTCTGTATGTAGTACGTCAACCAACCAGGGGTTCACTTACTTTAGATGGGCAGAAAGAAATCTGACGATTGCTTCAGGTAGCATTTTGCACTGCTTTACTGAAGAAGAAGTAAAGTTTTAGGTTAGGTACACTCTGAAAGCTCTGCTCAATAAATCCAGGACATCACTGCCCCACAGTGTGATGTGGATACTCCAAAACCAAATCCTTGTTCAGCCCAAAAGACCTTGAATCAAGCTGAGGCAAGTTTGTGCAACACTTTTATATAGTAATAAAAATTACAGCTTCAATCACACATAGCCACTAGAGGGCACACAAACAAATATGGTCATAAAAATAATACACAAACATATATTATTATATTAGTATAATAAAGACATCTAAAAAAAATACAATGTATATGTTACAGAAACAGAAAATGAAATTTTATTTTAAAGTATACAATTTCTCTTCAACAATACAAAAAAATACAACACCATTCTTTAATTCCTATACAAATATAACCTTTATATTTTGTTAAATATGTAATATTAATATAATAGAATATTGTTGTATTTCTAGTTGTTAATTAATACTGCACATTTTTTCATAAACTGTTTTGTAATTGAAACAAAAATTGAGCATAAGATGCTTAAAAAAGGATATTCAGTAAATTTACTTGAGTTGTTCACCCCCTCCAGTGTAAACACAAGGCTCTTTTTAGGCATTTTCTTAATGCATTATTCAAAGCTCATTGATTTAAAGCAGCTGAATGATATTTAGAATGTAAAAAGTGCAGTGTCAAATGCAAGTCATTAATTTTTCATGCCCTTAGTTATGATTCATCCTAATTATTCAAGCACAAGGGTGGTGGGGCTTAAAGTGCATATAATGAGCTTTCATCGCGGCTGCATATTTTTATATATTATACAGTCAGAGACAACAGAGGCAGCAGACAAACCACTTTCATGATTGCACATTAAAATATATAGCTATTGAAGGGATGCTTGTTTAATTTTCTATTTTTTGTTGCATATATCAAGGGAATTGGCATTACATTATCCTCACTTTTTTACACATGCACACCAAAATGTAAGGTTTCAATAGGCATTTTCTCAATATTTAAAGGAAATAAAAACAGGCTTTTGTCCTACCTTTTCAAAAGGTGATGCCTGATAACCCGGCCTTCCCTCCAGCAATGCATAAAGCAGGTTTCCTGATCTGGTCAGCTTTGGAACTCACTCTACCTAGGTGATACTCTCCACAATGGCCGTCTTCCATCTTTGTCCTCCCTCCACCCTCCGATAGGTAGTGAAATGTCCTCTTGGTTCGCATATAGGCAAATACACTCATACCTTTCCTCATTCTCAGACCTCCCTGTTTTACACAGAGGCTTGACTGGGTTTGAGGCACTACTGAGATCACCCACTCCTCCCACATATGTTGTTTCCTTACTTTATGGACTGCTCAATCAGGCAGCTACTGAAGGTATCCCCATATACACACGTTACTGGGAATCTGAATTTAGCACTCCAGTGTCGGCAGATGACGGGGAGAAATTCTTTACTCTTACACACAAACTTACTCTCACTTGCACAGCTCCTTTGTCCTGTTGACCACCCCCGTATTTTCCCAGCAAACTCAGATAGATGCTGGCATTGCCTTACCTAGAGAGGTTCCAAATTACATGTATGGTGGGAGTGCCCAGCCATCTACCATTTCTGGGACACTATTATTAAGTTGTATAACAATTGTACAGGCTCTGATGTTTGCAATAGTTCCAAAGTGACTCTCCAGTCAATGATTCCCAGTTCCATTAGGTCCACCAAGGGTGATGTGCTTCATCGCTTTCTTACCGCTGCAATGGTGCTTATACCTAGGTATACCTATACCTAGGAAGCAGGTGACAGTTCTGTCTATTAACGACTGGTTCATGAAAGTTAAAAAAATCGGCCACATGGATCAATTAGTTGCTGAAGATGACGACAGGTTGGATTAGTTTAGGATGACTTAGATGGCATTGGATTGGTTTAAAGATTCCCCTCAATTTCCAACTTACCTTGTATAATTGGAGATTTAGTTGCCTTCGGGCCTACCAGTCATATGTGCATTGTACCATGGGACATAAACTTGTCTCATTCGTTTTATCTTACCTCCTCCCACACCCTACCTCATCCCCCTCCATCTATTTCTCCAATCCCATTCCCTGGGCTTCTTTGTTTGTTTGTCACATGTTAACTCTTATATGGGTACCAATTGTATTCCTATATTGGCATATATGTGTTGTTTCTCTGTTATACTTGGCATAGGAGTGGTGCGGCACTGGTGGCCCACTGCCCGTTCACCAGTATATGCTAGGGGTACCATAAGGGCCCCCTACCCATTATGATTACTCCTTTGTCATTTAAAGTTTCTGTATGCCATGACTACAAGAATGCTAGTATGTCTTGTATGTTATTTTACCTGTTTAAAATCAATAAAACTTTATTTCACAAAAGGTGATGCCTAAGGCTATATGCCTAGCTTAAAATATTGCTAAAGTAACATTGAGAGGTCTAGACACCATTACAAACTGCCTGTGAAAGCATACATACAAGGACATGGCATTCATACTGTTTAACCTTTAGCAAAATTGGCTTCGTAATTGTCCTGAAGAATTAAACGGGAGCATGGTAGCTCAGAGGTTACCATTCTGGCCTTTGCAGTGCTAGGTCCCAGCTCCAAATCATGGCCAGCACTCTATCTGCATGGAGTTTGCATGTTCTCTATATGCTTGCGTGGGTTTCTTCCCACGTTCCAAACAAATGCATTTAGGTTATTTGGCTTCCCATTAAAAAAGCTATTGGCTTTGTAAACCACTGCATTATATGTTAGCATTATATAAATACAAGATAATAATGTTTTTTAGCCAAATAAAAGCCCTTAATCCACTGCATTAGCGCTCCGCTTTTAATGCAACATCTCTGCCAGTGCATTTAATCCATTCAATGTAAGGGCACCTAACTGCAGAGTTTGTGTTACTGTCATTGGCATGGTGCATGCCGGTAAAACCCATTGAAGTCTATTGAGGACAAATCTTAATGATAAAGTCTAAACATTTTAAAGGCTCACAAGCAAGATCTTGTAAAAAAAACATTTGTGGAATGCCTTAAAGTGTTTATACTGTTTATACTCAACTGTCCCATTCCCACATGGGCACCACCATCTTCTTCCTTCCCTTCCAGTTAAAGGGAGTGATCAGGCAGATGAGTATGTTTTATTTCGGAATGGACTTTCCCAGCCATCATATCTGAAAACAGGTATGCCAGAATACATACATTATGTGTATATATATATATATATGTATATATATATATATATATATATATATATAAATATTATTATTAATTTCATTATAACATGGATTTATATAGCACCAACATATTATGTATCGCTGTACTTTAAATAGGGGTTGCAAATGACAGACGAATACAGACAGTGACCCGGGAGGAGAGCACCCTGCCCCGGAGAGCTTACAATCTAGTTGGTTGGGGAATTAGCACACAATATATATTTATATATTCTTTTTTTGTATTTGTTTGCTTCCCATATACAGTTTGAAAACTGTATAGGTGTTATCAACATGACTTCTTTGGGGCGTTCAAGAGATGGATGTTTCTAGGCTATACTCATGGGACATGCTAAAAGACTCATTTTCTTTTTACAAGCTAATTAGGTAACTGGATGTGTTCAGACTCTTGCTGCACTTCAAAGTGTCACAGGACAAAAGACTTTCCGTATTATTCATTCTCTTGTGTCCCCTGTCCAACCAAGTGTTCAATCAGTAAAAAGTAGTAATGACAAATACCTGTCCATCTACCCCTTCCTAAACTCATTTTGAACACAAGGATACCACTGCCAGAGTAAAGTAATTCAGAATACATTTATTGAACCACACTGTTGTCTGTGAATTGTATTTTAAATAATCATCATCAAAGGGCAGTTTGTGTGGGTGGGGATGACAGATGAAACTCTGCAAAGAAAGCTGCTAGAAAAGCACATTTTGCTATGAACTACAACTTAAGTTGTGCCATTAATAAGCAGGATTTATCAATTTATTATTTTAATTCATTAAGGCTGCACCTAGGATGTATTATAAAGTGGCCAACATTGCCACCCTAACCCATTACCTGCCTGTTTCACAAAAAGTTTGAAGTTGAACTCCGGCACTACGTTACAATTTGTACAATTATATAGGCTCCTTTTCTGTATGTAAGCCTCTTTTTCCAAACTTACTATAAGTTTCTCACAGTGTGTATTAGAAGTTGTTCTAAGAGTCTTTGGGTCATTATTGTTTTAATTTTCTGGTTCCAGTGACAACTGCTCATCTAATTTCTTATTATACTATTACAGGCTGTCACAAGGACAAGAAGTGAGGTATGCTCTCAATCCATATCTATCTAAATTTAAATTATAGGTTTGGTTGGAGATTGCTTTGACTGGAAGATGGAGGTGGATTCTGGGTGTAAATTTGCAATAAAGGGACTTTGTCACTAGAATAAAACTGTGACCATTGCTAGGAAGACAGGTAATACAACTTTACCGTATTAAAGACATACATATACTTGCCAAAACATCAGAACCCAAAATTTCTGGAATTGTCAGATCCTTACTCTGGCTCTGCTCTCAATTTTTATTTTCAGCCACCCACTACCCCTCAGTTGGGCTAGAATGGTTTAAATGACAATAGGGTCTATTTCATTGGCTTCAATTTTGATAGTGGAATACAAAGTTGTGCCCATTGCTTAGAAGAGAGGTAATAAAACTTGGCTGTCATACTAAGGTGGGTCAAAACATTAGAATCCAACACTTGGATTTTCAGATCCTTAGTTTCTCCCCTGCTCTCAGTGCTATCTACCACCACCCTCTATGTCCCTACAGGACACAAAAGTGACGTATATACAAATCTGTATGCATTGAGGTCAGTTCAAGTGGAGAGCCATCCACCACTGGATCAAATTGGCCTACAATAGTTATTTATGGTCCAAGGTATTTAAATGACCATGGAACCTATATCTTTTTGCTTCATTTTTGATGCTAGAATAAAAAGTTTGGAATAGGCCCATTGTTTAGAAGACAACTTGGCTTTATTGAAGTCATACAAAGGTATGCCAGAACATCAGAATCCAAGACTTTTTAGATTTTTGGATTCTCTATCTATCCTCTGCTCTCAGTGGTATTTTCTTCCACCCTCTATGTCCCTACAGGATATTAAGGTATTGTATGGGCTGACAAATTGAACATGGGGTGCCAAACCGTACCCACCGTATATTAATCAATATGCATTGAGGTTGGTTCACATACAGAACAGAACATTGCTGAATCAAACAGCAATGGGACTTATCTCCTAATGATGCCTCCTGTCCACACATATCAGGACAGAACCAATATTACTCAACATTTGATCTGTGTTTAATAATTTATTTGCAGTGTTTTTCCAGAGGTTGCCAAGGGTTCCATGAGCAATGAGCCGTATGTAACTATCAGGTTGGTTTGACACAAATTATCTTTTTTGCTGTCTGTAAGGATGGCAATGACCACAAAGCCAATGTACTGTGAGCTGCGGATATAGAAATTATATTAGGGGCTCCCTGAAGACCTTAAAGTTATTTCAAGGAGCTTCCCCATGTTAAAAAGGTCTACAAACAGTGCTCCAATGTTTTGCATTGAGTTGTTTACATAGGGGTGCAAAGAACTCCTGCAAATAGGCATAGAGAACTGTTGCAAGATCTACACAAATCATGTGGAATGTTTTTTCCTCTGTGCACTTTTTTTTCTCCCAGAAATAATAACGAGAAAATCACATTTATAAACCACACAGCAGTGATTAATAAATTAGATTCAGTAGAAAAGACATAACATGTACTAAACTGGCTTCACACTTGCTTAATCTGGACTAATTGAATGGCCTAAACTGGCTCTCACTGTTTCTAAATGAACACCATATCATATAGGACTATGCTAAGTATTTCCAGTAATCTCCGGATCAGCAGATGGCACTGTTGGGCAAAGCTCTTCCTTGTTGTACCCGGTTATACTCTTGTCTATGCATTGATGTTCTTGTGTTTAAATATTTTCTAACCCACACATATTTTACCCTTATAGAGATGACATGGATTGAATGAAACCACTCTTTGGTTTGTAATGCCTATAGTGATAGAGTTTGGAGTTTCAAGATAATCAACCAAAAAATCAAAAGAACTACAACAAACCAAAGATAGATTCAGTTCACCAGCATCTTCTAATTTTAGTTGGACTTGACCTTTATCATTTTTTGTAAAATATTTTTTTTTAACAATTTGGTGAGAATGCATATTGTATTTCACCTCCATCATCAATATAATCAATGTGTTATTCTACACTGTGAAGATTAGTGGTGGGTGAAGGAGGATGATAGATCCAGGTCTCTTGAGTTCACAGTAATTTGCCATTCAATTTGCAATCCACAATCAGCCTTTTGAACAGATGGAGAACTAGTTAATCCATTTGCTACATTACAAGTACCTAGGGGTGGCCACCTGTCTTTGAGTTACTAGCTGAGGAAGCTTTCACAGCTCTCTGCTTTTTATCCATTTCTTCTGTTTTAACTTATGTTTCAGAGTAACAATGTCCGTGAACATATTGAAATCTCCTTTTGTCGTCTATTGTTCAAAAGAACATTTATGTGAAGGGTAACCTCTAACAATTTTAAAACAAAACAGAGATATGAAATATGCTACACATAAAAAATAGAGAAAAATCATCTCGGATCAATTCTTTAATCATACGGTCACTTATCTTAACCATATCTCTACTGAGATTTCAGCTAACATCTGATGATAAAGTCATACAACTGTACTATGCATAATTAAAGCATAACAGATTTTGTTGGTACAACAAAAAAGGAAAATTAACACGCAAGACAAGATTGAGGTGACTCATTTATATATTAGAATGTAAATATATAAGGATAAGTAAAATGATTTTAAGTAATTGATTTTAAACTGAGAGCTGTGACATAGCTAAATCCCCAAGAAATGTAATTTGTTGGTTAAAGATAAGATGGACTCGCTGATTTTCTCAGATGCAAAATCAGGCAATTTTATGCAATATGAATTTAAGTTTTGGTAAGATACTCTACAACAACCTGTTACTTGTAAAGAAATGCAGCTACTGCAAATTTCCTCAGCAGAACAATATGGGCCTGATTTATCAAAACCCCCTAAAACAGGAGAGGATAGACAATCATGGGGAAACTTGGTGATTCAGCACATCTGGAATGATCTGGTCCAGGATTAAAAACATTTGCCAATTAATAGTAAATGATGTTTAAGAAAATCAATTCCTGGCTGGATCATCCATAGTCCCCCATAATAGTCTATCCTCTCCAGTCTTGGAGTGCTTTAATAAATCAGGTCCTATATGTGCACTAGGTGTTAAAGTAGAGTCAGGAATGAGGCCAGGTTTACATGGTATTTGGCAGTGTTTTCCACTGTTTCACCTGGGAAAAGGGCTAAATGGGTAAGCATGCAAGCAGTTGGACAGTTGGATAACTACAGAATTGCAACTCATTTTTGGCTCAAGTTCCAGATAGCCTTGGAAGAAAAGGATGGGCCACATACTTAATCCCTTTGCCAGACCAGGAATTAAAGGTGACTCCGAAGCTCCTGGCTAAGCAGGATAAAAGGAAATGGATTCCTTTAACAAGAGAGTTGGCATATGAAATTGTGATTGAGTTGTAGATTGAGGGTCAGCCTAAAGCCATGTGGTGTAGAGCCTCATGAGTGGCTTGGGCAGAAAGTCTCCAAACCAACTCAATAGACACTGGAAGGCTGTGTAATAGCTGGCTATTTGGAGGTTGTGTGAGGCCTATATACTAGAAAGCTGTGTGATACCTAAATCTTGAAAGTTTGGGCAAGATCCGAGGCCATTTTGCTATGAGCAGCACTGTAAAAACCCTATCTTGTAGTAAAGGGGGTGCTGGAAGAGCGAAAAGGGTCTCCAAGTTAAGGGAGCCAGCCTAGTGGGCCCAGTATTGTCCCTTTCACATGGATGAATGTGAGTAATCTTTTAAAAAAAAAAAAACACATAGAACACAAGATGGCCAATTCAGGTCCAAGCTAGATCCTGAAACGATGGCACTATTGTTAGGAGCAAGTGAAGTGAAGAAAATTCTTGTATATTGATACTTGGAAGTGAAAAGTGGTGAATTATTATTTTGAAATGCTTCATAGTGCCAACAACTTTACTTTTTGTTGACAATACACACTAACCAAATTATTTTTTGTTGAATGAATCCAAACCAAATTCAAAGTCCTTTTGCATGCCATCTGAGTGTATTTGATGTCTTCTATCCAAATCTAATAACCTTTTGAGCTAATCTTCTCCCGTGATATTACAGTGATTATAACGAAGCAGAAACTCCCATTCATCTTTATAATTGAAATGTTAAAAAAGCAGTTTTGTATTCAAAACAGAAAAAGGTAGGAAACTGCAACAAAGTTTGGTAAAATATTTAAAATGTAAAGAGGAGGTTGTATTTTTGTTTCCTCCACAAAAGTGTAGTTACACTTAAACTGGAAAGAGTTGTAGCATGCAATATAAAAATAAATCAGATTGTTGTCACTTTAACCTTACATTTTTTAAGACTGACTGAAGTCCAGCTTAAAGAAAATATTGTAAAAACATATAGACTTGCAATAGATTTCATGGCATATATGTGGCCTTTCTTTAAGCAGGCCATCCCTTTAGAGTGAACCTATCATTCTGTGTTGACCACGTGGCTTCTCTTTTCTATAATGTCACCTGCACATACAAATAACCTAAAAACCTATAAACTAATAGAGCAAAACAAGAATCAGGAACATCGAATGCATAGTGCAGAGTTTCTCAACTAGGGTTCCTCCAGAGGTTGCTTGGGGTTCCATAAGCTATGAGCAACTCTTAGGTCAGTTATCACTGGCACCAATGATCTGCTTGGGTATTTGTAAGGGTGCCATTCTTCCCACTGGTCAACAATGTAGGAGGCAATCATCCCATTGCAAAACAGGCTAATGTAGCATGAATTGGGCATATCATAAATACTGTCACGGGTTCCATGAGAGCTGGAAGTGAATTCAAGTGTTCTTCCATGGTAAAAAGTTTGAAAATAGTATAATGCTGTCAAAGGCTTAGCTTTATTTAAAATAAACACTCAGAACATGGACTACTAGAAAATGAAAAAACATATGTCCCTCATCTCTGTATCATAAATCCATCTTACACTAACTTGCTGTTGGTATGCTTTTGGTATAATAATCATGATGATGTCACAAAAATGTTCTATGGAGCAATATGATCACTGAACATAATCAAACCTGTAGCAGTATTGATGAAATAATCATCAGGGTAAAAGGACCATATGGTGCACTGAAAACTGAAATTATTTTAAATAATTTTAAATTAAAACAAGCTGACATCAATAAAGTGTTTCCATTTTATGTATACTACTTATGGATGCAATGAAACAACTATATAACTTAAAATAAAAAAATTGCTGCTTAAGCATGGATCCAAGTGTTCAAATCAGAACATGTATGGTACAGTAGTACATATGTGCAAGATTGGCTACTTTTTTATTTTAAAAAAATAGAAGTTGAAGACACAGTAACATAACCCTAAGGCTTAGTCTACACTTCCAGTTTTTCCATGTTCCGTTTTTTATTTTGCAGGCAAAAGGGGCAGGTTATCTGTAATAATAAAAAAAATGTACATGCCTGTGTAAACTGTAGCACCGTGTGGTACTCGAGCCCAAATGTAGTGGATATTTGGCAGCATGTTCCTCTATTTTACCTGGAGAAGAGAATAAAGGGCCTGGATAAGGCTGTGGGTAATTGTGATGCTGTAGATTTGCAACTCTTTATTTAGAATCTAGACTTGCAATGTTTTGGAACAAATGGTGGGTCAAACACTCCATCCTTATAGACCAGAAATTGAGGGAATTGTCAGTTCAGACTGGTGGATGGAGTTGGAGCCTGGGGCTAGGTATAGCTTAAGGCTACATACACACATTAGATGATTTTTGTCCGATATTTGTCTCAAGACTGCGATCATCATCCATCGTTCCATCGTCCGTCCTGGTGGTTCCACGGACAAGGAATGATCATAATGAAAGTGAAGGTTAGAGAGCTCAGCGAGCTGCCGCTCCGACGTTCTCCCCTTCTCCTCTCCGTAGAGCAGAATGACACTGTATGTGTAATGCTCGTTCATGCATTGTGCATTCTTTTGTCATTGGAAAGGATAGTGAAAGATCTTTTCCAACAACAATTATTGCAATGTGTACCCAGCCCTAGGGAAGTAAACCTCAGGGAGGCCACAGCTAATGCGAGTGCTTAGGTATAATAACCAGCCAGCAGAGTCTAAAGTACAACTCCACAACAAAAAGCACCCATGTAGCAGAGGCTGCAAATCCTGAATTTAGGACTGTCATCATGGACTTTTGTCAGGTTGGTACTTTGTTCTGCTACCAATATTTTACTATAATTTTTCCTGAAGAAATGCAAATTTTTTTCTTGTATGATGGAGAAAGCTATTTTGGGCTCCGTTTAGAAAAACAAGTGATGTACTGATCTTGTTTCCCCATGTATCACAATCACTCACCTTCACTCCATGAAAGGCGCTTCCATCTTCACCTTGTGCTTTACACCCAGTCTTCAGGATCTTCAGCCATCTTAATTGAAAACCAGGAATGATGTTAACTCCTACGCATGTTAATTCGTTCCTGGGCCCAGGTGGTATGTCGGGATACCTAGCATACTATGCATGCTCAACTCAGTAAACATTAAAGAAATCACAGGCAGGTAAGTTTATTTTATTTATTATTTTATTTTTCAGAGGACAAGAAAGAACAATGAAAAAAAAATGTAACATACATATAACAAATTCAAAGGTTTTGCATACATATAAAAAGGGTATTAAGTTACAATGATTTAACAAAGCAATGAAGTGGGAGATGGGTAAAGGGTCTTTAGATCGGTTAACATACAACAGGGGGGGGGGTCATTATCCAGTAAGTGATATGCGTACCATGAGATTTGGTGGAACGTCACTGCAACCCAGTTTCTAGGTAAATTTCTTTCATTGCAGAAGGGTTGTCCCCTTTCCCCTTTGCATAGTTCCACTTTAGGTTGCTAGATAACATCCCCTGGCATTGTAAGGGAAAATTTGCATCTGTTTAATAGATAGCAAAAAGGATGTACAAGGAACCAGCTGAAGGAAGATCTGGAAAGACCAATTACAAGAGCAGACAAAGCATGTATGTTCATTTTAATGAATGTATAGCTCTTTTTATTAAACAGGGAATCTAACCCTCTCTCGTGAAAATCTTTCAGGTCCATGTTTTTCAATGGCAGTAGTTGATTCCCGTTGAAAATGTTTGAGTAAATGTCAAATTCCCTGTTTTATATATAGATCCCATCGAGTTTATTTGCTTAAACTAACATAATTTTTGGCATACCACTTATGTATTCAATGATACTGTTATGCAAGCAGGTGACTGTTATGCAAGCGGGTGTGGACCCACTGTGCCACTGACTGGGTATACTCCAGAGGTTCGTGACTAAGCCGCTACCAGGTCTTCGCTAGAGCCTCTGATGGTGAGGATAGGCTTGGGCTGCGGGGTAGCTGCCAGGTGCCACTCCAGAGCAATCCCCAGGCCAGTGGCAGCTGACCACAGGAGTCAGGAAACCCGGTGCAAGCACCGAGGGGCTTACGTGGCCAAGATGTCCAGAAACCAGGATCCAAGATCAGGTCAGGCGGCAATCAGGCAAAGTCCAAAAAACGTAATCCAAGGTCAGGCAGCAAACAGGAAAAAACGTAAGCAAAGTCCGGTACACAGCAAAGCAAAACAGAGAAAACACCTTAGCAGAGTTACACAGGGTAAACCAGAGATTGCTCAGGCAACTTCCTGTAGTAGGAGGTGCCTTTAAATACCTGCAGGAAACCAGCCATAGGCTGTAGAAAACAGAGGGCGTGTTTGTGTTACCTCATAGATTAGGAGAGACACACCCACGCCAGCTCAAACACCAGAGCAAGTCTCAGCATGAAGGAAACACAGGCATGGAACACAGGTAGTGGGGTTACCTGAAAGATAGGACCCGGCGCCCATGCCTGCGATTAGCTAACAGATACACCTACAACACTTACCATATACTCACTAAAAACTGCAATTTGTATAAATTAAAGCTAGCTGACTTTATTAAAGTGTTTCCATTTTATGTAAACTACTTATGGATGCAATAATACATCTATATCTATCACTATCACTTGCCCTATGCCTTAGCATATATATATAATATATATATATATATAATATATATATATATATATATATATATATATATATATATATATATATATATATATTATATATATATATATACACACACATACACACACAATACTGAAAAAGGCTACTAAAACAGCTTCTTTGTATATGAACTTCCTTACAATGGTGACATTCATAACATTTCATAACATTGCTGTCTGTGTTTTCATATCAGAACATAAGGACCGTGGGGTTTCTAAATGTTCCAGAAATGAACATTTGTTGATGATGGCTTAAACAAAAGTACATTGGGTACAATATCAAATGTCCTTTGGGATTACGTTCTGAATTTTCTAGCAATGCATCCCACTTAATGTACTAAGTTAATAACAAGTTCAAAGGCTCTTTCAGGACAGGGTACATTGGAATTGTTTTGTTTGATTTTCCCGACTGCCAACATCCTAAATGTGGTCTACAAAAAGAAATACTAACCTATATAAACTTCAATATAAAATTCAAACAGACTCCCTATTCTTGTATTGGCAACATCATTTATCTCTGCTGATAATGGAAAATAAAGGGAGCGACATTGGTTTTTTATAAACTTTGGACCCTTTATTGACATTTATACTTATTATTTAGAGCAGTGTTTCTCAACCAGGGTTCCTCCAGAGAAGAACTTACCTTTCCAGCGAACCCGCGGCGTCCCTGGGGATCACAGCCGCAGAGGGAGACGCAGCTGCAGCAGGCAGCATGGCCGAGGTTGCTGCCCTGCTCGCAGCGTGTCCTGCAGGATTAAAGTAAGTGTGTGTTTTTTAAAATTTGGGTTTAGTTCCGCTTTAAGAAGAGATGCATGACTACAGCTGATGAAGTGACTGTTATTGTTAAAATTACAGCTAAGGTGAAGGGTAGTTGTCCTAGTATCCAGCAGATATTACTACAGATATTAAATTATCAAAATTTTGATTTATTTATTACTGATAAGGTTTCAGTTTAATCTAGAAATTACCTTTAAAGCTTTCTGTGACCAGATGGGAATAAATCCTAGATGCTCAAACCAAATTTAACATTTTTATTATGTTATAGTGAACTTAGTTATAAGTCTTCATGGCCTGTTTATAGAGCTTTTTATAGAGCAGTGAGTGTGACTTTCACCAATCTCTGGTGTAGAATAAATCACTGTCATTTAACACATTTCCAAACTTTTGCTTTAACGACAACTTTGTTGTTGTTTCTTACTTTGAGCCTGATTTCAATCAAACTGACCTGAGAAGCTCAAACTGCTCATTGTTCGAGGAACCCTGGTTGATATATATGTTTTATATATATATATATATATATATATATATATATATATATATATTGTTTTATACCACGCTTGTGTGATCACCTTTTCTGGGGTAAAAGGTACTCTCAGACTGCAGGAGAGGTGTATGAAGCACTCTGGAGACAGTACATAAGGTTGAAACTGACCCGTAGTCAGTTTTATTAACCACCCGGCCGTTAAGCCCGATCTTGGTTCGGGGTAAGCGAACTTGCTACTATCATTTACCCGGAACTAAAGTCAAGGTGGCTAAAAATGTAAACAAGCATTATATTGCAATCCAATTGTCATACAACATTGTATGAGAATCGGATTATAACTGAAAGAAAATACTTACCCTGTCCCCACAGCTCCTCCGGACACATCTGTCCTCTTCTTAAGGCTTGCTGTAAAAGGCATCATGTGATCAAGGTAAAGCAAGTCAATTAAAGCCACCCCTTTTTTTACATTGGCTATAATGGATCCAGTAACTGCTAAATGATTGGCTGGTTGCAGGTACAGTTTAATAGAAGCCAATCAAGCAGCAAGACAGCCAGTAAAAAGTGCATTTCATTTTTTAAAATGTACATATGTAAGGCTAAAGTATTCTATTTGCTCTGTGTATTTTATTCCCTCTAACCTGCAATGTACATTACACCGTAATACACTTTCTAAAATAAGATCAAACTATAAAATGAATTATTTAGAGACACCCAGCCTGATAGATGGCCCTGATGTACTCTTTCATATCCTTCTCCTCGCTCCTTGCTATTGATGTGCTCTGGTTTGTGTTAATCAGAGACTGTCTGCCCAGGAGATTGTGATGATACAGCTCCATTATAAACAGAAACAGATGGAAGCGGATTACGTGCTCAATACTTTCCTATGTTGCTTCTCATATTCACTGCCGAGCTGATTTTTCCAGAGCTCAGAAATGAAATCATCCTGTACAATGTCTGCAGGACAAAATTCATACATAAATAACAACATCAATAGAAAAGTTTGTCAAGTCGGTGACTTTTAGTAGGCTATAATATCTTCTAATAAAAGATATTTATAAGCCTGCCATACATATAAATGTGATTTATGTTGTATATGTCTGTCTGTATAGATCTCTCTAACTCTGCCTGTGAGTGTTTTATAATAGTAATAAAAACATTATGAATACACTTGCCAGAACCTGTAATAAATGCAGTGATTTCATCCGCAGGTGATACAGGTAAGTCTATGACACAGGCAACTGATAGCATAGAGCTGTCCAACCCCATTCCTGGAGGGCCAAAACAGGCCAAGATTTACATGTTGTCTGTTAAAGAAATGCTAAAAATGTGTGCGATGCCATCAAAGACTGGAACTGGACAATCTTGTTAAAGCATTTTCAGGGGTAGGATTCATAGGAAAACTTTGGCAATGTGTCTTTGCTTTTAGTTTGGGTGTGGGTGCAGTGTGGGTGAAAAGGTTCAGTAGGTAATTTGGTTAAATGATGTATAAAAAAAATAATGTTACAAAAATTGTTGTAACTTTTTTAATCATTGTTTAAGGTAGCAGTTTTTGCAAATGGCTTTGAGCTCATTCCTCAGGCTGAGGGGACAGATATCTGGGTGCACCCTTATTAAAGATGGAGATTCCTCTTAAGCCCCTTGCCCACAGACCCCCAAACACAGTGGACACAATGCCCCTGATTCATCAATAAAATCCGCGCTCCCTGGAAGCGCGAAAGTACGGTTTTCCGCGGTCCGGAACATAGTCACATGATCTAGCATGCTACATGATGGGTGCATTAGGGGTGCCATTAACAATATGTGATATTCCAGTGCACCAACGCATTTTGTAATATCGTAACACATTAGTGTGAATGAGCCCTGAATTTTGAAGAATACCCATTTGCAGAAGAACAGTGTTTTGTTACATTACCCAGAGGCATTGTAGGGCTCATCAATAATATGTCAGTAAGTATGGCCATTCTCTGAAAACTT
Organism: Pyxicephalus adspersus; assembly: GCF_032062135.1. Classification (NCBI taxonomy): domain Eukaryota; kingdom Metazoa; phylum Chordata; class Amphibia; order Anura; family Pyxicephalidae; genus Pyxicephalus; species Pyxicephalus adspersus. The sequence continues at coordinate 144,281,767 of NC_092859.1, forward strand.
TTAAACCTAAGGGCTGTTATTAACATTAAGGCTGTTAATTTACTAAACAGTAATTTTCAGAAAAAGTTTTTCAACAAAATAATATTGTTGTCTAAACTGTCTTTTTAGACCATCTCCAGCTCACAAAATAGGTAATATTGAAGCATGACATACATCGATACATTTCATTTCTATCTCTGCTTCATTTCCAATATATCTTATAGCACAGCAAATATGAACGACATAAGTGGTACAATTTTATGATATTTTATTTACTAAGTGTACATGTATTCTTTCCAGAGGTTTATGTGGTATTTAATGTGTTAGACCAGAGGGTGCTCAATTCTAGTTCTCATGGGCCAAATACAGGACACATTTTGGAATAATTACCAATTGTATGACTCTGTAAACCAGTCTTTACGTTATTTACTGCTGATGTAAGCTGCTGTGCTCTCGTGAATATGCTGAATATGCTTCTGTGTTACTTAAAGTTGTTACACTTCACTTGAGAGTTTTTGTTACATATGGGGAACTACCATGGAGAAAAAACAGCAGAGGAACATCGGAACATCACTGTCACCTAAAGTTTATTTTACATATTTTGGAGTGAAACTTAAACAAAACAGGACACGTCTTGGGCTCTGTTAAAGTCTTGTGTAAGTTCCCAACAATGTCAAAGGGAAAGTTGAAAAAGGAAGTATTTGTCCATCCTGACATCGGCAAACTTGCATGTACAATATGGTAAAAGCAGCTTGGCTTTCATTTAAGGAAGTAGTCACCAAATTCCTTGGCAACCATATGGATCCAAACCTTGAGACCATCATTGAAAATATGCTTAAAAAATTTTAAGAACTGGGTTGAATGAGCCTCAAGCTACATTTGCTCCACTCTCATCTGAACTACTTCCTGCAGAACTTTGGTTCGGTAAGCAAAGAGAAAGCAAGGGGTTCCATCAGGATATCAAAGAAATTTAAAGGAGGAGATACCAGGGGCAGTGGAACATTTGCCTGATTGCTGGCTTTTGCAGGGGGCTGCAGCAAGAAGCTGTGGACAAAAAAAACTATTGAAATTGAAAGGACCTGTTGAAATAGCAAAGACAGTTTTCAAGTTATTGAATTTTGCAGGCCTGAATCCTGCAAGTGGGGCTGATTGAATATTGTTGAGTTGAGTGTGAAGGTAGTAAAATTCAATGTTTTCATTATGTGGATTATGGAGGTGGGTGAATGTGTTGTCAGGTACAATTAGGTATTCAGGTCACATCTCATGTAAGGTCACTTTAAAATACAAATTGTAAATTAATGATTGGCAGTATTAGGGTGATCCATTTATTGATTAACTGTTTCTAATTTCTTTACTGCCAATTCTAGTTCTCATGGGCCAAATACAGGACACATTTTGGAATAATTACCAATTGTATGACTCTGTAAACCAGTCTTTACGTTATTTACTGCTGCCTGTTAAAGAAATACTATAATAAGTGCAGATCCTGGCCCTCAAGCATTGGATTGGAGGACTTTTATTTGTCTATGTGTTTTATATGTTTTGATTTGTTTTATTTCTGTATGTGATTCTGTTGGGAAGAGGGAAGAGTTAACCTCATTTTATGTTCCTGTGACACCTGTGCAAGCAATATGGGTTTGTGTTTGCCACCAAGGAGTTTAGTGTTGTAGTTATAAAAAAACTGTTCCAACAATTCCTAGCTCCACTAATAACATGTTTTTGTTTTTGGGCTTGTTTGGAGTCCCAGTGACATCAGCCTTCCCTCTCTGCCCCATACCCAGGGGAGCTCAGACTGTAACAGTAACAAAAACCATATTCATCATATCAGACTCGCCTATTAGGTATGTGTCATCTCCTCAATAGGTCCAAAGACGACAATAAAAATCCTACAGTGGCTGTAGCCCTTCTTTACTTTGTTCAAAACAACATAAAAAGTTTTGGTTGCAATTGGGCTTTCAAGTAGCACTTACCCTTTCCATTTCAAAAGACATTTATAGCTCCCAACCATTCTTCATTTGAAGTGACTGTTCCTTTTTAGCGGCCATGTGTCTCCGTTCCTTTCTCATTCTTAGATGTCCCTATTTTTTTCTGATGTATGAAACTCTATAAATAAATGTATTGTTATAAACTAAAGATGATTTCCCACTAAACCTTTCATCAAACCTCTTTTTTTATTTCTTGTACAAAATGTTATCTTGGCAGAGATGTTTCCTATTCCTTTAAACTCTGAGCTATTAAAGTAGAACTAAAGGCTGTGTCTGAATAAAAGATCTGATATGCAATGGCTCAGTATTGTTCATTGTAATTTATTAGGACGATGCAAAGTTTGCTTACTTTTATCTTGTAGTCATGTATTCTGATGTATTCATGACCATGGTGCGTCTTCCATTGCTTTATGGCAGGATGGTAACTCTCAGACTCGTATTGAGTGACGTCGTAGCCCTTAATGGGTTCAGGTTGGAAGCAGGTGCTTTGGCAAAAATAATTTAATATTATATTTTATTATTTTTTTTTAATATTAAAAAATCAAAAAAATTGCCAATATTGTCCACATTTTTCTGTGGAACCCCAAAACTTTTTAGCAGACCGACCACTGCTCTATACCATGATCTGGATAAATGAGAACCTTCACAGACATACGCAGCACTGGGGAGCTTATTTTCGAGGAAGAATGAGTACAGTGCTATGCTCATGAAAAGAAGTGTTTAAAATTTTAATTTTTAATGGAAAGGATTAATTTAAAAGCAGTTCCAGGGTTTTTTGAGAAAGAATACAGAAACAACAGCCAGCATGATTTAGCAATTTAGCAGATTCATCCTCAGAACTTTGGCAGGAATATCAGGGCTGTGACTGTTCCTTCCCTAGAATAAAAAAAGAGTAAAATAACTGTTTATATGTGTAACAAACATTTTTGCAATTTTAACTTTTACCCTACACTGCTTTCAGTATTCACAGTACATTTCCAGAAGCCTCTGATCTCCTGCACATGCGGGAAGTGAAGTGCAGGAGTGGATAGTGTAGCATCCAGCATAGTAATCTTTTTTAGCAAGTTGAATACAAAAACATGGAATACCGAAAACATGAATTGTGGATGTACAGGTGGGTTTGTGTAAACTGTCTGGTCTGTGTCCTTGTGAACATCTTGTGTCCTCCCACACTTGTTGGGGTGACAGTGACCCGATAACAAGAAAGAAAGTTGTGGTTGTGGTGGCCCGACAGATCATGAGAAAGAAAAGCAACTGGTAATATACAAAATATAATCTCATACTAACAATTGCAA